>NC_027755.1:11786426-11799411 GCF_000695525.1 Brassica oleracea var. oleracea
CCTAATCTTTATGAATCAAAACCATAGGGTAATAGATCAAAAATCCTAATTGAGTAAATCGAAGCTCTAAAAGTTTGATACCCCAAACCCTAAATCATGTTCGTACATGATTAAAACTCCAAATCGGTTTTTACAAGTTTAAATCCGGTAAACTCTAACCTTATATCTATAAACCTTAAATAATATAAGTATCAGAATTAATTATACTATAATTATCAAATCACATATTAAAATCCTAATCGAGTATTTTGAAATTAAAACTGTTTTCGGTTTTGATCATTGAGATTTTAAATCTAATTGAATCTGATGCTATGTTACTAGAATTGTTTGACCGTTAAATTGATATATTTATTTTCTCATCCTGCTTGGTTAATTGTTCACCTGATTTAAAATTGTTTAAACTGACCAGCCTGTTAAAACATTGATTGAATCTGATAGGTTGCTAGCTTGCTTTGCTTATATAATCCGATAGGTTGATAGATTGATTGAGGGTTACTTGTTTAAGATCCGAATGATCTGATTGCATGATTCTTGAGGTTTAATATCATCTGCTAGGATTGATAGTTTTGTAATCTAATTTTTTTTTAAATAGAAACCCTAAATAATCCGTATGATAGGTTATATTGATTTGGTTTGGATGTCATTGAGAATTGAGAATCCGTATGCTAGGTTGATAGATTCATGATAAAATCTAATGTCTTGAGGTTTAAGATTGTATGCTAAGTTCGATTAAATTGATTGATCTGATTATATGTTTTTGAGGTTTGATAAATTCGGATACTAGATAAATTATTTACACATGGTTTATGCTAAATACCAATCAGCCTTGAAACTGATTCATTGAAATTCATGCTTGAAATCTATATTCTAGTATTGCTAAAATCAGCCTTGCAACTGATTCATTAAAATTCATGCTTGAAATTTATATTCTAGTATTGCTAAAATCAGCTTTGAAACTGATTGAGTGATTAATAAATCTTTTTACTAGTCTTGCTAAAATCCATTGATTGTTAAACCCTAATTACATGATTAATTGAATTCGTTTTTGCTAGTCTTCATAAACCATAATATTATGAACACATAGAAATAATATTGCTGAGACTTGCTAGAGATTGACTGATTAATTAAATGCCTTTAAGATTGATAGTCTCATTGTCCTCACAAGATTGCAATCCGAATTGATTGCTTTTAAGAGTACGGCCGCATGAAAATTATACCTAAATATTGAGTGATATATGATTTGAGATGTCGAAAATCAACCTGGATTTTGCTGCCCTAAATCTCTCTGGAGATAATTATTTACGGTGGGCATTGGATACAAAGATTATCCTAAAGTCAAAAAGACTTGGTGAATGTATCATAAAAGGCAATAATGCCAATGAGAAAGATTGATACAGGACAGTATTAATTATTAGCCATCATCTTATTAAGAGTCTCAAAGATCAGTATCTGACTATAGAGAATCCTCTAGACCTTTGGACATAGTTAAAAATCGAGATATGATCACCAAAGAACGGTGTTGTTACCAAAGGTCCTATTTGATTGGAGGAATCCCAGAATCCAGGACTATAAGTCCGTGGATGAGTCTATTGCTAGCTGGAGAAAAATAATGGGGTTAATCCAGAAGGCCGTGGATGAGTCTATTGGTCTATAAAGATGGTGAAAGTAATTTCGAACATGATCAAGATGATCTTATGGAATATGAGACTTATGATTGCCTAAAAGAATCAAGTTGATAATCTGATTTCGACATCAAACTTGTGTGATTTCTTTGCTTGTATGCTTTCTCTGATTTTTATCTCCTTGAATATATTTCTATTACATTGTCTGCTTAGATTAAATGAATGAATGATTTTTCTATATGAGTACACTGAAAAACGGCAATATAAGTACTAAAGTAGGTATCGCCAGTCTGAAAGAAGACTATGGCTAGGCTAATATATTATTGCCTAAGGGTATGCATCTAGAAATCAGTGATGACTTATATTCACCCAGCTCTAAGAGCAAGAGCAGCCTATTGAGTTTTAAAGATATAAGAATGAATGGTTTCCATATTGAAACAATGGGCGAAGGAAACAAAAAGTTCCTTCATATATATGTATAAAATCGTCCAAGGCCAAATAAGTCCTAAAGACTATACCTGCATTCTCTACTGACCTAGACTATGCAGGGTTATTTGGTTTTGTTGATTTGTTTTCAGACATGTTATGTTTTACACATGGTGGTACAAGCATATCACAGCAACATCATCCAAGATTTTGTGCGTGTGTATTTGATGTCGATGACTCAATATGTTCGATCAGATTGTGGCATAGCCGATGGTAAAGAAGAACCAACTATCATATGTTCGAGGACGAAGCATATTCTGCCCAAGATCTTCATCACCCACGGATTGCAGAAAATTGGAGAGGTCCAAGAGACCTTCAGTAATGTCCAAATCTGGGGGAGTAATGTGTGTTGTACTCTTTTTCCTTCACCATGGTTTTGTCCCAATTGAGTTTTCCTGGTAAGGGTTAAATGAGTCAACATTAAAGCACATTACAAGCTCTAAATGGTTATGGCATCCAAGGGAGACTGTTATGAACCAGATTGTAGATGGCTCATAACCAAGATATTATGATTTGTAATCTTTCTATTTACCTATGACGGTGTAATCTCCTATATAAGAAATCTCTATGTTATAAATAAAGATAGACTTTTCCTTTATTTTTATAAAATTACGAACATTTTTCATTTAAACAAATTTCAGTTTTTACATATGTATTAAAACTGAGTTCCAACCAAGAATGCTCAAGGCGACACCTGTTTGCTTAGGAAACTTGCGTAGCTAGATAATTGAGCTCATGAGTCATGCCACAGAAGACATAAGAACCAAAGCGGAGTAAAGCGTTGGAGACTGTACTCCTCTTCTGTCAGAAGAATGTATACCGTTCTAATTTCTACGTTTGAGTTGTTTGCCGCAAGGAAAACTGCAAAAAAAAAAATAAAGAAGCCCAAACAAACGGTCTTTATGTAACCTTCGTTAGTTTAAACGTCACGTCATATTAAATACTTGCAGTAGCAGACAATGGTCTTAATATAGTTCAATCACTTTATGTTTTTTGATATTTTCAGTTTTCAAGTCCGAAGTTTAATATATGATCGCGTCAACTAAAACATTAGAAAATGTCTTTATTATGAATCCGCGCAGGGGTGGTCCTGAGCACAACAAATTGAAACATCGGATTAGGCCTCCAAATTTTAAAAAAAAATTTACATAGAAAAAAGTCCCTGAATTTATAAAAAAAAATTTTAGAAAACTCTCGCTAAATTGTTTTAGGCCCTCGACATCTCAGGGACGCCCCCTGGATTCCGCTAATATATATTTGCTTAAATCAATCTTTGTTCAATATTTAGTTATGTAGTAGCCACATGCTATTGGAATCCAATCCAACTCAAGGTCGTATGCTTATCTGTGTTTAGTCTGTGATCTTGGTACTGAGTACTAACCACCTACTATAGCTAAAACCAAAACGCATTACCGCGGTAAATTTACACGTTCACCAATCACCGGTTTAGACGTCGGTTAGATTATGCATATCTAGTGTTTTTCTAATATCAAACGGCTGACTCATATATATTTAGAAAACGCGTAAACATAAGAGTTTATAAAAAGATCTTTCATTTGTCATTCCACTTGTAACATAGCTTAAATCCATCTTAGTTTAAGTTTTTTGCTTGGTGATTGAAAACTTCATCGGCATAGGAGACTTGAAGCTTCACCACTTTGCTCTGAGGTGACTTAGACAGAGCAGAGGAATGGCAGATTTTTTGAAGCGAAGCCTTTCCTTTGTACGCTTTGCACACCTGGGCAACAAAATCATCAAGATGCTGCATCCCCAAGAAAAATAAATAAAACAACACGTTATATGATTATAAAATGTTAAATAAATTGAGTCAGGTTATTATTATTTACGAAAACAAGATTTCTACCTCGTATTGTGGTTTGCCGTTAACTGTGACCCATGGTACGTAAATATGTTTCGGCTTCAAACTTAAAGTCTGGTTTGCATAACCAAGTATGAGCTGATAAAACAAAAAACGAAATATTTATGACTTATAGGATTATAGATTATAGAATTATACAATATGTTGGTACATTACGCTTTTATATACTTACAGTTTTAGAGAGATCACTGGTATAACAATCTTTGATGGCCTTCTTACCTCCATATTTCGTAAAACATGATGATTCCCAGTTTGTTGTGTCGTTTTCGATGCACCTTATGAACCAGTAATGTACATTCTGAGTTTCAAAAACCATCAATCATATTAATGTCTAATTCTAATAGTCAGGTGATCTGGTTCACTAAACTTTTTCCCCCGGTTCACTAAACTCTTAAAAGTTAAAAATTTTAAAAGTATTTTAGATAGTTATCTCTATTAGATTTAAGTTTATATTTCATCCTAAAAACAGAAGAATTTAAAGAATCAGAATAGTAACTTTTTAGGTTTATATTTTAAAAATATTATAAGTAAATAGATGATTTATATACCGGATCGGGCCAAGTTCTTATGGCGCAAGCTTCGATGGCGTTTAGTTTGCATTCCTCTTCACCATGCTTCACAAAAATTCATAATTAGTTAGAACATAGTAAAAAATAACACTTAAAAGTGACTTAAACAACTATATCATTAAAATAAGAACGAATAAATTAGTTTATCAAGAAGAAAGAGGAGAGCATATATTTTTTTGGAGAGTAATACTTCAAAAAATCGTAAAGATGATCCCCAATCTTGTAGATCATCCCAGAATGTTTTAGAATATCAAAACATCGGATGGTGTACTAAAACTAGAGAATCTGCTTTTAACAGAAAAAGAAGGAGGAGGCGAAAAGAACCTGACAAGTGACAGTCAGCTTATCGGAGACATGAGCGTTCCCGAATGGAACGAGCTTTAGATCAGTGATTGTGTGTAGATCAGAGTCAAATATTTTGACTAGACCATCGGCTATGAAACTCTGACAATAGGGACAAATTGATTCGTAGTAAAGATTGAGCTTCACTTTGTCGGATTCACCAGCCACAAAGTTGTAAGAGAAGGTGAACAGAAGGCAAGCTAAGCAGAAGAACACAAGCCTGTGTGACGAAGAAGAAGTCATTGTAAAAAGCATTCTTAGTATAACGTTTATACCAAAAAAATGTTTGAACTGAGTGGCTCTCATGAACGCTTTGTGGATACATTTATAGATGTTATTTTTACCATTACTGTACAATTAAATGTGTATTTTTTTCTTAAGAAAATATTAATTTTATTATAGAAAACTATCTAAAATCTTATGAATAATCATTTGTAATTAATGTGTTCACACTATATTTGGCACATGGAAGCCTCACAGTGATTTTAATTTGAATATGCTGACGTGTCAGCTTCATAATCCTTTAATAATTAATGTGTTCACACACTAATTATTTAACTCAACCGCAAAAATAAATTAGTGCGTTCACACACTATTTTTTAATCAACTCATCTGAATCCGAAACCGAACCAAACTAGATTTGAAAGTAACATTTAAACACAAATAAAACTGATTAAGTATACTCAGATGTATTTAAAAGTTTAATATCCAGATAATCATACTCGAATCTAATCCAAACTAAAATATTGTAGATACCAAAATATCTAAATCTCAATTATATACTTAAATATATTAATAATTTAAATTTTATATCTACTAGATATTCAAAAATATGAAAATATCTCAAAATTATCAACATAGTCACAAGTAAATATCTAAAAATAACAGTAAATATTAAAAATACTGATAATATTTTTTTTGTTCTCCATCCAAATATTTAAATTGAACTAGTTTTTATGTAAATTTAAATCGTTATTCTTACATTATTCAATTTTTTATGTTTTATATTATTTTATTTCGAATTTTGAGGATTTAAGTATATTTAGACTTTTGTTACAAAATACGTAATTAAAATGTGTATCTAGACTTAAATCTGAACCGAACCCGCAATGATTCGAACCAAATCTAAACCAAAATTTGTAAATATCCGAATAATATTTAAATTTCTAACTCTAAAAATTTGAAATCCTAATAGATCAACTGAATCCGAACAGATATATTCATTCCTAATAGAAAGCTATACCACAAATCTCTTAGTAAAACGTATTAAAAATAATCTAATAAATTATTTCACTATGCAGTGATTAACTAAAAGGTATACATAATCAGCGATATAAAAAAGAAAATATTACACTATAGATCAGTTTCTATGTTTATAATAACATCATAAGACAGTTTCTACTACTCAGAGACTTTTCTCTCTCCTTTTCTCTTCTTTAACACTCTATTCTCTTTTTTTCAATGTATTAAAAACCGTTACTACCCTTGTTCTACTATTTCTAATTGAACCCTAACTAACTACTATCACATTAAATCATGTGGTCACAAATCATTTTTTTCTCTCCTTCTTTTTCCTTATCTCTTAAAAGTTAAAACACAATCATTTCTTTTATTTTTTTACCTCCTCTTTCTCCTCCTAAATTCTTTTTTCTTTTTTTTTCTGTAAAACAAAATCATTTTAGAAGAAGATGATGACGATGAGATCAGTTTTTGCAGTCCCTAGTCAGTCTCTGGTACAACTGGTCGAAGACGAAAATGAAGAAGGAGATGAAGACAGAGACAACGACGGCGATGGTGACGAAGACGGCGATTAAGACATATATGACGACAGCTAGAATGAATATAGTAAGTATAAAATATGATTTTGAGATAATCAGTTTGTTTGGAAGCCTAAGCTTCAACGTTTGGAATCCTCAACTCATCTGCACCGTGGATTTAACTGTCGGTGATGGGTAACTCGGATGAACTCGGTTTGTGCTTGTGGCTGCTTCCTAATGATATTAACGAGCCGGCTAAGACCAATTTTGAGTTCATGTTTGCTGATTATGATAGACTCATCGACTTCGAGCATCTAAACTATGTCCTCGTTCAGACCAAAATATAGCCTCTTCTGTTAACTAAAAATGACCAGTGTTTTGACTTGGATTTTTGCATATCAGAGCTCTCTGCTTTCACCTACCCAGCTCAATCAATCAACCACAATGTAATTCTCCTCACTCAAACTCTTTTTATCTATGGTATATGGTAATAGTCTCTTCGTTTACTAGATTTGGATTCACCTATTATATGTTCAGAGATACACTGTATAACACGAGTTGACTCACTTGTGTTCATGCTTGTTGGCTTCTTCACTTCAGAATCAAAGCGAGGAGAATCAGTAGGGAATTCAACATTGAGAAGTTGCATGCTCGGAACAGATAAGAAGACAAAGTATAAGAAGAAGGAGAAGTCGGTTGGTTAGAAACGTTTAAACAATTTTGTTGCTTCCCATTTTATGTGATTGACAAAGAATAAGATGATTTTAGAGTTATCTTGTTCATAAACAAACTTGATTAATTTATAAAAGCATATTGAGAAATATGGTGTACATGTGTACACGTTTTGTTGTACATAATGAAACATACAACTGCCTACTAGTGAGGTGTACATGTGTACACATGTAAACCAATGTACATATGGACAATGTCTAAACTAATGTACATGTGTACTTATGCGAACAATGTACATTCATCAAGTATTTGAGTCCAAAAAAGATAACATAATAGATCAAGTCCAACATAAAATGGTGTATATGTCAGTAAGTCTGTCTACACATGGTTTTCGGCTAATGCATGTCGGTAAATTTTCTTGTAGAAAACATTTTTATTTGTGTACACTTTATTGTGTACGTAATGTTACGCGTACACATGTACATCAAAGATAAATCCAAAAAATATTTGTGTACACTTTGTTGTGTACATAATGTTACATGTACACATGTACATCAAAGATAAATCCAAAAATATGCAAAAATGCAAAAATTCGCCATGGATGCTCTCGAGCTACTCTTGATGGAGCCGCAATGGCGAGAGGCGAGGTCACGACGCCGTGAAATTTGTGTCTTGAGTTTGACGAGACAATATTTTGAGATTCATGGTATAGCTCGGTTGAAGCGGTAGAAACGCGGCAGAGAAGATGATATAGAACTATAATACCTTTAGTTTATATACTGATGAGTACTCAAATCTCGTCAAGTCATCTCTGCAACTTATATGGATTTTTTGCCGCCGTCGAAGGTATATCAATTTCTTTCACGACCGCACCCTTCCGTTTGTTGGTTTAATTCAGTGAACAAATAGAGATAAAGTTACTTTTTGTTTGTGGTTCAGATTAAAGACAATTAAATAAAACAATGCATTTTCAGTTTTCAAATAAATGAAACACTAAATCCACCTGACAAAAAAAAAGGAAGAGAGAGGTAACGAAAGGTTTGGTTTTCATTCTGGTGGTATTGGTGTCTTTGACCACCAACAAACTATCCTAGTAGAACAAACTGCCTTAAAGTGTTAATAAAATTTGTAAACTACTTTAGAGTGTAAATGACTCTATAAATAAAGTGGTGTTCATAATACCACTAACGGTAGGTTCTACTATGGATCTATTGTATACCTATATGAGTAGGACTTGATGCATCTTTCAAATTAAACTCTATACTCTCAACAGTTTTGGGAAACAAGTAAACCTCAAGTGGGTCTCTAGGTTGAGCTGAATAGATGTATATTTTCCCTTTAAATAATGCAATTAAAGTAATTTCGAATAAACTCAAGTTTTCGTTTCGTCACGAATATTCACTTAGAATAAAAACAATCAATTTTTAACTAGAGTACAAACAACTATAGGACAACGTTTCAGCTACCAATACAATTTGAAATCTTGTTACAAGATTTAAAACGTACAGAGCAGATCACTAATTTGTTCCATTTTTTCAATATAAATTTGTGTAAGATTTTAAGTAATGTCGTTACAAAATAGTAATGTCGTTTCAATTTTATAATTTTATAGGCCTTTTTAAATTCTTTAAAAGGAGAGAGTAGTACTTAGCGGAGGATACTGTTATGAAAGTGAGGGATGATTCAAAGGAGTGGTTTGATGCACAGAAGCTCGAGTTGTCACGGAGTGTGACACTAGATCATAACTCTGAAAGTTTGAGTCGATGGGAAGCCCCAAAAGAAGGTTTCGTTAAGTGTAATGTTGGCGTTTCATGGTCAAAAAGAAACAGTTTGTTGGGAGCATCATTGATCGTTCGCAATGAGCACGGTGAATGCTTAATACACAGTAGGAGAGCCTTTGGAAATGTCAACTCTCTCGCGGATGGAAGGTTTCTGGGATTAATGTGGGCGATTGAGTCAATGACAAGTCACCGCTTACATCAAGTTATCTTTGAAACGGAAGCTATGGATTTAGTTGAAGCTGTCCTAAGACCAAAAGCTTGGCCGGCTTTCAGATACCAAGGAACAAAGTTGAGAAAGGCCCTGGAGAAAATAAATGAGTGGAGCTTGAGTGGTGCATCAGTCAGATTGAATAGATGTGCTACGAAGGTGGCGGACAGTTTAACCATGGAGATGAGGTATCAGTCTTACGTAGCTCGGGGAGTTCCAGGCTGGTTGTGTGATATGTTGGAAGACGATAAGCAGGGAAGATGAATATGAGGATGGTGTTTGGAAGGTACACCGGTGAGGTTGTGAGCTTTGTGTCCTGTTCCTGTTAATGTTACTAGTGTTTAGTCCACCATTATTTGGTTTTCATTCCTTTTGTTATGTATTCCTCATACTTTTGGATGGTAGTCTTTGGACTAAACTAATGCAATCTTCAGAGATAAAAAAGAAAAATAGAACTATAGGAAGTATAGTCCAGCTCAGAGTTTTCGTTCCCAAATTTCAGTATTTAAAGGTGACGAACTTTGGGAAATATCTTTAGGTTAGTGGAAAGTTAATAAGACGCTAGTTCGATTCATATCGAGGTACATTGCTTATTATTAGTGTCTGAAACAACTATCCTCCTCAATTTTAAGTTTGAGTATTTGCACAACAAAATAAGTTATTTTGTTTTGCTGGTGTAAACTGTAAAGGAGTTGATTCCACTCAATTTTGTTTTCTAATATCTTACTATAATATAAGATATTTCAATAGGTTTCTTTGTAAAACTATAGGAGGTGAAGTCCAGCTAAGAATTTTGGCGGTTTCTTTATAAAACTATAGGAGGTGAAGTCCAGCTAAGAATTTTGGCATTTCTCCGAAATTTGAATTATTTGAAGGTGAATAACTTTGGGATATCGTTAGGTAGACTCAGTTAGATGCTAGTTCGACTCATATCGAGGTACATTGCTGTAAGTTATTTTGTTTTCGTGGCGTAAAGGAGTTGCTCATATTCAATTTTTGTTTTCGGCCGTGTTCGTTTACATGTCGCGCGACCTGCGACCTGCGACATGCGACCTGCGACTGAGCGCAGGTCGCAGGTTGTTGTTCGTTTTGCTGCCGCGTAACATGCGACCTGCGATTGGTCGCAAGTCGCAAGTCGCAGGTTCTTGTTCGTTTTGATGTAGCGCGACTGATCGCGCGACCAGTCGCGGATTCCCATTTAAGTCGCCCGAAAAAACAGCGACTAAAAATTAAGAAAATTTTGATCGCGCGACTGGTCGCAGGTCGCAGATCGCAGGTCGCACGACACGTAAACGAACATAGTTTTAGTCGCAGGTCGCATGTTTAGTCGCAGGTCGCAAGTCGCAAGTCGCGCGACACATAAACGAACGTAATCTTAGTCGCAGGTCGCGCGACACGTAAACGAACATGGCCTTCATTAATAACCGTTCTTGCAGAAACCAAATGTTGATTTATAATTGATTTATAAAAATATATACTATTAAAACATAATTATTTCTGTTTTTTTTTTAATTTTAATAAAAATATATTTTTTCTTTTCAAAATACCATTAATTTTACAAAACATTTGAAGCCTCATTAGTGATATTTTAGTCTTTTCTTCTTGAGACTACACTCGATCTTGACCCACACGACCGTGCCCGATTTTTTTTAATATTAAAATATTTTAAATTATGCAATAAAATATATCAATAAATTAATATAATTTGTTGTTATATATTATCTAATTTTATAATAATATTTATGTGTTGTATAATATTATTACTATAAATTTATAAAAATTTTATTTTATAACAAAATTTATTTTAAAAACATTATTATGTAACAATACTGATTTACATAATTTGTGTTTTATTCTAAATTTAAAACATATGTGGAAATTAAATTAATTTGAACCCACATAATAGAAAATTTGGTATATAGTTATAAATTAAACTAATTTAGTGTAGCTGTTTAAATAATAAATCGAATTTTTTTTTAACCCAAGGGAATACACATAAGTTAATAACGATAGGGTAAAGTCTTAAATATACGATATGAATAAAGATCAAATGTTTATCTATGAAAGGAGGTGTACATTATTGTATCACACGGTAAAAACATTTAAAGATGTGACTTGTAAGTGGTTTAAATTAAAACATATCACATATGAAATAACTCATAATTTCTTTGCTAAATAGATGAGAATTTATATTTTAAATTAAGAAATACATATGAATATTTCCTTTTAAACACATCTTTTAAAATACTTCTTAAATCTAATTTTGAAAATTAAATCAATTTAAAATTGTTATTATCATTAAAATACTATTAAAAGTAATTTATGTGATTATTAATTTTTATTAAACTAAACTAAAATCTAGTTTCTAATTATCCTTTGTGATAATTAAAATTTAATTAACTAATTTCGCATATAAATTTTAAAAAGATTCTAAAATATATTTGAAAAATTTTGTTAGACATTTCTTTAAGATAGTTGTTAGTATTTCAAATAAAAATAAAGATATTAAAAGATATTATAATTAAGTTATGTAAAATTTAATATATTTTCTAAGGATGGTCCAAATAAAAAAATCAAACATGATAAAATCTATGATAGTGTATTTGTAAAAAGTTATATTATATTTAGTTTCTAAGGAAAATGATAGTTTGATTACGAAAAATAGAATATGCTTAGCAATCTTTAGATTTTTTTGTTAGTAATATCTATGATAAAATCTTTTCTTATTATTATACTTGTTATTAATCTTCTCTTTAATACATACGATGTCATAGTTTGAGACACATCTGATGCTATATAATAGTTTTCGTGGGGAAATAGCTCGTTTACCCTTATTAATTTATATAGTATGTAAATATTTGTAAAGAATTTAATAATATATAGTGTAACTAAACAATAAAAATAAATGATGAAATTTAATCAATACTAAATATAAACATTCCGAAATTAGTATAAGTATTTGAAAATTATATTTAATGAAATCAAACATGAATCAATATATTCATCGTTGGTTAGCATAAGGCATATTCAAAATGGGAACCACTTCATGAAAAAGAAATAGCCAATCCGGGTTAGGTTTAGTCATCTAACACGAGTAATTGTTTTTTTTCAAAAAAAATCTACTTAATTGTTTTCTGTTTACTATTGGTAATATATAGGCAGTATTTTATATGTGGGGGACGATTTTGATTGTGTATAGTTAGACTGTTGCACAAAATATGGTAGAAAGAATAATATATTTTGGTAGTTTTGTAATCCATAGAGTAATAAATTAAGGTTAATATTAGGACATATTAAATTATTAATGAAATGGTCTAACTAAACTATTTGCAAGTAGATAAAAAGTATTTATGTTTTAATAGTATTGATGTACATCTAAATTAATTTTTTTTTTTTTTTTGACAGCAAACGGCTCTTCTATTACTCAAACTTGAGGTGGTCTGGGAAGCCAGACCGGAATAGAACAACCAATAAAACATAATGATCTATGAAAAGAACGTGCATTTCTAGCAAACGCATCGGCAATCTCATTATGCGTCCTCGGAATATAGGTAATCTTGAAGTCTGAAAAACACAACAGAAGAGTTTGAATGTTTTCCAGCTCAGTTGAGAAGTTGGGCCAATCTTGTGGCTGTTCCATCATTGCTATCAGATCCTTGCAGTCCGTCC
>NC_027755.1:11800953-11802037 GCF_000695525.1 Brassica oleracea var. oleracea
TTGATTCTCTGCTTGATTAAGAAGGCTAACGAGCGCTTCCGTGCATAGAATAAATATGAAAGGAGATAAAGGATCTCCTTGTCGTAAACCTCTCCCTGGGACTATGTTTCCCCTTGGTTCACCATTCATGAGGACTTTATACTTGACCGAAGTAATGCAACGCATAATCCAGTCAATCCACATCTCGGAAAAGCCCATCTTTCGCATGACTGCTTCAATGAATGACCATTCCATCCTATCATATGCTTTACTCATATCAGTCTTTATAGCCATCCGTTTAACCCTTCCTCCCGGCTTAGTTCTCAAAGCATGGAACATCTCCTGAGCTATCATGATATTATCCGTGATCTGTCTACCCGCAACAAAGGCTGACTGGGTCTCTGATATTCTCTGTGGGAGAACCTTCTTCAATCTTTGGCATAAGACCTTAGATATTATCTTGTAGCTGACATTACATAGACTAATAGGTCTAAATTTTGTCATCTCATTCGGCTTTGTCGTCTTAGGGATTAAACAAATATTCGTATCATTAAGGCCCTATGCCATTGTTCCGTCAAAAAGGAATTGATTAACCATACGAGTTAAGTCATCTTTGACAATATCCCAGAAATTTTGATAAAAGAGAGCTGTCATTCCATCTTGTCCTGGGGCTTTTTCCGGATGCATAGCGAATAATGCTAATTTTACCTCCCATTCAGTTACAGGGACTGTAAGGTCTGCATTTATTGATCCTGTGATCGTTGTTGGAACCTCTGATAGTGCCTCAGCTATATCCTCTGGGTCATAGGATTCAAATATTTGCCTAAAATAACTAGTAGCAATGGCTACTAGCCCCTCCTCATCCTCCACTATATTTCCATTCTCATCCAGGAGTTGCGTTATCCTATTCCTTGCTCTTCTTTGCTTCACCAACGCATGAAAATATTTTGAATTCCGATCGCCCTCCCTTAACCAAAGAACCCTACTTTTCTGTCTCCAAAACATCTCTTCTGCCTTAAGAGCAGCAGATAGTTCCTTCAGAGCTTCAGATATTTCCTCTGTAGTAGCATCATCATCCAAATACAGTCCCTCCACCTTCTCCTTT
>NC_027755.1:11802917-11838230 GCF_000695525.1 Brassica oleracea var. oleracea
GACAATTGCACTAGCCAGCTTCCTAGTACCAGATGTGTCCTCTTTATTTTCCTCCCTACTCGAGAGATCATTACCAGAGATCAAAGGATCGTGAGATCCCGCGCCTAAGAAATGTTCATATGGAACAATCTCGTTCCTCTTGTTAGCCACCCCATTACCATTCTGCTCAGAATCTGTTGCATTATTGAGTTTTGGTTTAACTCGCCACGACCGTCCATCATTGCGATCATACGGCCCCGTACGAGCACGTCCACCACCATACCTGTCGCTCCTCTTGAACTCATCTTTGCGCCTGATGATCCTACCCGCATGACTTCTTTCACTTCGATCCTTCCCCCATGACCGGGAGTAGTTGTTGTTACTCTCGCCTATCCTATTACGCATATCCGGTCTGGCCTCATACTCCTGCGAATTGCGAGTATACATCTCCCTTTTCATCAGCGAAGACTGATGATAGTTACGGTCATTACCTTGAGTATCACGAGCACTTTGTCGAACAGGTAACTGCACGCGAGTGAAAACATCTGATCGCTCCAGTGGGGGTTGTAGGGCCTCGATGGAGGGACAATACCCTTTCTCATGTGAGAGCATACCACAAATGGTGCAATGCTTGAAGAGCTTATCATACTTAATCTCTATCGTGACCTCATCTCCTTCATATTCAACCTTTCGGGAAAACTTCAAAGGCCGTCGTGTGTCAACATCAATAAGCATTCGTCCTTCCGTAAGCTCAATAGTATCAACATAACCAATTCGACGACCTATATTCTTGAGGTTCGTGTCTGTCCACAGATGGAGAGGGAACCCGATCAACTGAACCCAAAAAGGGATGATCCACGGGTAGTCGTCATGGACGATTGGCTCCCAACGAACCAGCACAAACATACAAAAGTTATAATGGAATGGCCCCTTCGCCATGACGTAGTTAAGATCCTCCACGTTCAAAAAATTAAACAAAAACTTCCCATTCCCTAGGTCATTAGCCGTGATTCTCTCTGCAAGGCCCCATTGTGCAGGCATCGTCTGAAGTAGCTTCTCGACGTTCTGCTTCTTCGGGTTTAGAACCTTCCCGATCAAGGTCAAGCCAAGCTCCTTGATGACAAAAGAATCGTCTCGATCCACCAACTTGATTGGCGCATCATCATCTTCATATGAGATCCCCTTGCCTTTGATATCCGCATGATGCGATGACTTCATGCGAAACGATGACACCATGTTACCGTCTCTACGCTCTTGGTCGGAGGCTCAGCAAGGACTGAGTGTTGAATTATCACCACTTGAGATCTCAGCAAAGGCTGAGATTTATCAGAAGAACCACCAAAAGACTGATCGTATGGTAGAGATCGTTCAAACACACCAAAGAGTATGTTGACGTATACGATCAGAGATGAAGGTGTGTTTCTTGGGGAATACGTCAGTAACCTTCCTCTTCCGTTGCTGCGAATCCAAAGAGGCCACAAGAAGTGTGGATAGTCTCCCTTGTGCCGGAGAAGAAGCTGTCGGGAACGTGTTGGAACTGGATCGCCGTCGAGATCAATCAGATCTGGAAATCGCCATCTCTGTCGCTGGTGGCGCTTTACATCTAAATTAATTAATAAATATTGAGCATATATATATATATTATAAGATATACCAACTTAAATATATAAACATTCTATGTTTAAATTTGGGTCTACATATATTATAAACTCTACATAGATTAACAAAGATAATAACATCAATCGAGGGAAGAAAGTGGACTTATATTTTGTATAATTCACGAGGTTAACCTGGTTTTACTGGCAAAAACATGGCGATTAGTTCAGAATCCAGATTTTCTTAGCAAAAGTTTTGTGGGAAAAATATTACCGGCTTAGTTCGCCATTGCGATCAAGTTCAAATGATAATCCTTCATACGTACGGACAAGCCTTTTAGCCGCAAGATCTTTATTGATGTTGAGAGAGAGAAGATTCACTCTGTTATGAGGTAGAAGCATGAAAAGATTCACTCTGTTATGAAGTAGAAGCATGAAAAGATCCTTGGATCCCAACTAAACATGGGTGACTAGTTAGGCCTAGAGTTTCGATTGTTCATCTACGAATGACTGTTAGTGATTTCGTAGATGCTGAATCAAAGGAGTAGGGTGTGGAGATGCTGAAAAACTTTGTGCATGCAGAAGATATCCCATTGATTAGGAGCTTAGCAATAAGCCGGACCAACCAAATAAATAGATATTGCTTGAATTTTACGAAGAGTGAACAATACACGGTGAAGTCAAGATATTGGGTTGCTCGGAACATCCTAGAGAGAGAGACACATGTTGTATACTCGGAACCAAGCATCTTTAAGCTACAAGCCTTTGCTTGGATAATTCATGCTTGCAGAAGATTCGCCATCTAATATGGCAACTGATAACTGGACATGTGGCTGTGACATGGAACCTAACACATCATCGTCATATGTGATGTGATAACGACTGTCCAAAATATGAGGAACAATATGTGATGTGATATTGGACTCATATATGAAGTTATGGGAATGGAAGACATTCAGAAATTGGCCCATGATGTTAGTTAACATATCCAGCCCATTTTTATCAAGTTACAAGCCCAAGAAGAATCAAAATCAAGTGATTTCTTTGCTGTCCAAGAAGAGTGACGAAAACTAGGTGTTTAATTTCATGGAAAGTCTCTCTCTCTTGCATGCAAAGAATGATTGTTTCAAAAACACTCTCTCTCCTACATGCACTAGTTTTATCATTTCCCATGTAATAAATATCTAGCTTTGTGAGCAATTTTAGTTTTATTATAAATAAATTGTAATGTCCATTTAAATAAAATAAGCTTTGAGTGATTATTTTTGGAAACTTGAGAGTGATTCTCACTTTTCTTTCAATGGTGTGTAATATCTATTGATCTTCGATCCATCTTGGTGCATCATATCCAAGGAATCATCCTCATTGTCGTCTAGGTGCGTCATATCCTAGGGCATTGAGTTGAAATATCGAAGGCCTTCCGCATCCTTCGTGCGACCATTCACTCCACATCCCTTGTCTTTGAAGCTTTACGGTTTCATAGCAGCAAGGCTTATCCCCTTTACCAACTTAGACAGCCGACTCCTCGGGAAGTTTCATCAAAATGAATCTCATAATCATGCTATTTTTGAGTGTCCCAGAGCATTACATGAATATACCTTATCAGCTACTCCTTCTAGCCATGATATTTTCCTAGTCTTAAGTATCTTCACAATATGGATTACCTTTTTGGAGGAAAAACAAAATTGAAGATCTGATACTGGAAAGAGATTCATATCCATGGATAATTTGGTATCTCTGAAAAGGTAGGAATGATAAATTATTTAGAGGGATTGAGACGGATCCATCAGAATTAATCAAACATGACGAAGGGGAATGTCAAGCTTGGTATTGATATATCATGTTTTTAGCGGTTTTTTTGACCATGATATAAGTCAGGTTTAGAGTACATTATATGTGTTTGAAGTCTGTTTTAGTGTATTCTCAGGTTCATGTACGTTTTGGGCAACTTTAGAGATTTTGGAGCTTTTTGAGATGCATAACTGAGCAGATACGTCAGAGATTTAGTTATAGATGGAGGACTTCCCACCAGGAAATTTCCCCCAAATTTTGTAACAAGATAAAGAATTCAGCTAGTTTCCCATTGCCACTGTTTTGAGTTTGAACTAATGGTTAGATAGAAAGTTATGTTCGTTTTACTAAGGGATGGTCTGTCTGACGCGTAAGCAGAAGCGTCGAGGATTTAAGTTTATGCACAGAGTCGAGCGACGCCACGCCAACTGGGGGTCTGACGACACCCATCCTGATCAGTGCCTGGCAAGATTTTATCAACTTTCATGAATTGTAGTTTGGTCAGAAGTCTTTCTTATTTATAAAAAAAGGTCATAACATCTTTTAACTTATATTATTTGTTTCTAAGCCATTGTTGACAGCTAAGCTTTGTTTTAGATCAGAGAGAAGAGAAGAACTCATTCAGAGTTTTCTTGGACCTTCCTTGATTCATTCTATGATATTTATTCACACTATGTCTTGTTCTTTCCTAATTATGTATGAGTAGACTTCTTGTTAGATTAGGGATTTCATGAGCTTAATGTAAAACTGAAAGTCATTGATTGCTAAGGTTCCCTATATATTTATACACTAGGAATGTTTATCACACTAGTTTCTAGATTAACTGGAAAAGCGCGAGAATGTGACTAATTACCTAGAATATAGATCATAGGATAGTTGGAATAGGGCAAGAATGTGACTGATTACCTGAACCTAATCCTGTTGGACTAAATAATTATTCGCAACGAGAGTTGGTCTAGGATTTATTTGAACATTTTCAAATCTTTGTATTGCTTGTTGGATTCATTGAATACGCAGCGATAGTTGGTACTTAATTTGAATTAGGTATCTTTATCGAGCGAGAGTTGGATAACTTATGTTTGCATTTGAGTTCAAGAACTGAACCTAATTAAACCGTAGGCACCATTGATTGTAGTTTTGACTCTATTGTGTGCTAAATCCCTGGATCTAGGGCTTTATCCTGATACTTTACAAATCGATTTACTTTATGTTGTTTACTGCATTACATTATTTACTACCTAGCTTAATTTGATAATCAGAAGTCTATTGAGAGAAATATTGAGTCTCTCTTGATACGAACCTGAAGTACTAGACCTATCCTCTTATTTGAGAGAGGTGCTTGAAGGTTAATTTGATCATATCAAATTTAGCATTGTTGTCGGGGGCTCTGATCACTATTAGAACATATGTAGGATTTAGACTAGGTTTTTCTTTTTAGTTTTACTTATTTCTTTTTATTTTCTTGAGTTTCGGGTGCATGCAGGAGCAACAAGGACATACAGTTTTTGGATCTCTCAAAACAAAAGCCACTAGAGCTGTAACGCATAAACTGTAAGGCTACACGGTTAGCGTCGGACGACGACGTATCATCATTGATCAATGGTTATCGTAGAAACGTAGAGATGGCTGCTCAGAAGGTGTTGACTAAGAATGAAGCTGGAAACCTTCATGACCAGGAGGATCATATGTGTAGTGAAGCAGGTCAGAAAATAGATGATCAGGAGGTTCTAATCCCTGATGCGGATGATGTTGCTGAGAGGAATGACTTTGAGCTGGATTCTGACTGCTACGATATAGAGGGCCAGCACCTATTTCAGGGTCTTCCTCACAAAGACCCCAGAAACCACGTCGAAGAACTTCAGGATCTAGTCTCGAACACAAGCTAAATGATTTTTATGAAGACTAAATACTTTGCAATATTTTCCTCCATTCTCTCTTTGGGGATGCATCTAGCTGGCTCAAGCAATTTCTGCTAGGAACTCTAACCCGATCGGAGGACACTAATAGCGCTTTCCTCAACAAATTTCTCGATAATCCTACAGCTACTCAAAAGAGAAAAATAGAGGCTATACCGGAACTAATCCTAGAGTGGTGCATAAGATGAACATAGATTTCAAAGAGAAGTTGGATCATGTCCATGTTAAGCTGAATGGAAAAATTGAAAGGTTTGAGCACTCATGTTAAAAAGCTGATTTGGTCTACATTGAGCTGAATCAGAATCTTGAAGTTTTGAGTGATCATGTCAAGAAGTTGGAGCCCAATTTGCACATATTGATGGGTTTGTGAGAAAGGAAGAAGGAATCCTTCCTGCAAGGACTGATTTTAATCTAAGGCGACATATTATAGCTGTCACACTAGGAATTGAAAAACAACTTGCCCTAAGTTTGAATAGGGAAATCACTATCATAAAATTCTTGGAGCTAGAGGATAAGAAAATCCTGAGGATTTGGGTGTAGAATCAACACTGAAAAAGAGCGTCGATCGACGACCCTCTAGCATGGATCGACACCCTACAGAAAAGGATGCAATGGCTTCACCAGAAGCGAGCATCGATTAACACCCTTCTAGCGTCGATCGACGCTCATGGTTGGACGCATTGCCAGTTTGCATGATTGAGTCGGGACCGATTGAGGAGAGAGTGTACAAGCCAGAGGTCCCATAAACCGCTGTCACTAAGCATCTGAAACTACATATCAGTGCAAAATAGTTGAATGGATTTCACAAGAGGGTGAAGAGGATTCCTGAAGGTGTCTCCTTTGAAAATGCTTATTACGCATACAACTTCGAGCAGTTCTTTAAGAACTCGAGAGAGACCATGAGACTAGGAAACAAGCTATAGATCTTAAGAAACTTACAAGGCCACCCGACAATGGGAAACTTGTGGTTTTATGATGAAGTTGAAACTTTTGTCCTACCAGATAAAAGAGTGCATCTAGCTTCTTACATTGAGGTATCTTATGATCAATCCTTTGCAGCTGCTTCTTAGAAAGGATTAATAGATAAAAGTGATGTGAAGAGCGTTCCTTTGGTGTCAGCATCGATACCCCTCAGGTATCACAGCACGCAGAGACAAAAATGACCAAGTCTGAAAAAAGTAGAAATCAGAAGAAAAAGAAAAAAAGCAAAAAGATCAAGGGCAGTTCTTAATTGACACTAATTCTCCAGACTGGTCCAAATTGGATCGCTGGATTTTAGTCTATTATTTTGGGCTTAATGTTTGTTATGTGATTTTAATTTGGAGTTTTGTAATTCAGCTATTAAAATTTTAAATGAAATAAAAAACTGCATTTTTATGCTATTACTAAAACAATTTTTTTTTTTTGTATTGGACCCCTTTTGTGTATGGGCCCTTTGGCCATCGCCTTGCTCGCCCTTACACTTGAGCCTGCTCTGGTGATGCGTATTTTAGTCAAGTGTACATATTATTTGGAGAGAATGAAGCGAAGGACATGGCGAAAACCCATCTATACAAACATAAATATTATAGACAACTGACAAGTAGGTTCATAATCGCTGTCTCCCCATCCGAGCTTTGGGAGATCTCAAATATGAGGAGAGCCTCATAATCTGGTTTTGTATTATGTATCCCGGATACAGTATCCGTTTCTGAAATATAGAAACTCGCGACACTCTCAAAACCATGATGTATTTTTTGTTTAAATATTTTTTTTTCTTTTTGAGTAAATTTTACATTCAACTCAAAAATCATCTTACAATACTAAAAGTTGCTAATGCTCAATATTTAGCTGTGCCAAGTCGACAAATTAATTCAGACCAATCACAGTATTATATTATGCCATGCCATCTATTTGTCAACACGTGAAAATTACTTCAATTACATCTTAGCTACTTTAAAATAGTTTCTTTCCAAGTCCACATCTTTAGCCCAAATTTCGGTAAACCCTATCAGTTTCGTCGCCGACTGATCGACTTTATATTACTCCTTTTCCTTGAGAAACCGAGCCGCTTTCACCTATTTAGCTTTTCCTCTAACGTTAACGAACCATAATTGTGACCCATAAAGCTCCATTATTTAGTGCAATAATGAAAGGATTCACCAGAAAAATACAGATGCAGGTCTCTGGTTTCTTTGTTTATTGGTGACACCATATCGACATCTCTAACGGTGGCTTCAAGACATATAGAATCCTCACAGTCCACCATAACTTCCAAAAGCCTCATTATTGCGCAGTTTAGGAGCGATAACATATTGAACCCTCTTACTCTCCTCCCTCAACCTAACTACATTAACCGAGGGTTAGATTCAGCACCAAGAATTCATCACCTGTGGAAACCCTTAAAAAAAAAAACAGAATGGTCGAGTATCTTTTGGGTGGTAGAGTCGCGGACGATCAGATTGTTGTTGTTTGAATCATGAGTCAAGTATTTTACTAGAAAATGGTCAGACAATGTGGTAGATTGATACAAGATCATCGGAAAAGTTAGTGAGGTAGCTTACCGATTGGATCTGCCAGAGGATATGCATCTACATCCTGTATTCCATGTTTCCATGCTCGGAAACATATACGGGATCCAAGTGCTATTGAGCCCGAGAGAATCGAGGAGTTGGAGACAAACCTTACGTATCCTGAAGGACCAATCCAATTGGGAGAACGGCGTATTCGGAAGCTGAAGAATCGTGAGATTGCCCAGGTACAAGTATTTTGAGGAAAACAAAACATGATTCATGTTACTTGGGAGGATGAAGCGAGATTTAAAGCCGATCACCCAGAGTTTTTCCGAGAGCATGTTGTGATGGAAGAAGGAGGCCCCTTAAAATCTTAGAATTCGAGGACAAATTCTATTAAGGGGGAAAATGTGGAAACGCTTTAAAAAAAAAAAAAGAGAATGGTCGAGTATCTTTTGGGTGGTCGAGTCGCGGACGATCAGATTTTTGTTGTTTGAACCATGGGTCAAGTATGCCACTAGTAAAATGGTCAGACAATGTGGTAGATTGATCCAAAGGATGTTTGAAGCATGACACTTTTGGAAGCTGATAGACTATGGATTTGACCCATTTTCATCCATAGTTTATAGGTGTTTTTACTAATAATTATTATATTATAGTCATTTATTATATTTATAAGATCAGGAGTGTTTTGGAGATAAATGATGATTTTGGAGCATTTTGGAGATATTTGGAGCAAGCACCCGAGATGACCATCGAGATCGACAATCGGTCGATATTGGAGGGGAATAATCGATCGATACGCATGACTTGGTATCGATCGACAGCGAAGCGCGCAGAAAACCTGTTTGGTCACAGCCGAAATTGAAGCCCAAGACTTCACCATTTTACAAGATTACCCGTGACGAGTTTTACCCTAATTATATAAGCTTTGCCGCCCTATTTTAGGGTTAAAATAGGTTAGGAGGGATTAGCTCCAACTATAGATTGTTGAGTTGTGATAATTATCTTTAGGATTGTTCATCAATGTCTGTGTCTAGATTAGCTAACTAGAACCTGCCCTTGGATTGATTTGATAAGATCGAAAGCTTTATTCTCATCCTTAAAACATTATAATAGAACTATGTTTCTTGCTATGAGCAAGGCGAGAGCTGATTTAGTGAGCTTAGTAAGCCTACATTCAACCTGCGCATAAAGCTTGACTAGAGCGCGTCGATCGATATCACACTTGAATAATCGATCGACGGTGCCATATCGATCGACGGTGCCAAAGGTGTTTCGATCGATATCCTATTGGATCAATCGATCGACACTTTCTATTGATCAATATAACTAGAGTTGAGATCACAGATCTAGTTAATAGACAAGTCAATACATGTGAAAGCTGATTGACAAGTTGATCAAAGTAGTTGAACTTTACATTATCATGCATGCAACTCATTAGGCATCTGTAGGATTATAATCCCAATTTTCCTGAATAAAAACCCTAAGTCTAACTATTTCCTTTTTAAGCACCAAAACCCCAAACCTGCTATTGAATAAACACTTGTTCAATATAAAACTGCAATTTACATTTAAAACTCTTAAAAACAATCTTACTTAACAAATTATATTAGAATCCTTAGGTTCCCTAGCCCCCTGTGAATTCGATCCCTAACCACTACAACTCGACCTCTTATTTGAGAGAGTATAAATCACTCCTTAGAGTAATTTGAGTGGTATCAAATTTGGCGCCGTTGTCAGGGAGCTTTTATCGCCTATTTTCCAAATTTTTGTTAAGTTTCTGACAAAAAAATTTTTTCTTAGATTTTCAGGTACATGCCCAGCAGTACCAGAAGCGGCAAGAAAACTCAACTGCTATTCTCACCAGATCCTGCAAGTTTGGAACGTTTGATCCGCAAGTAAGCGTGCTCCCTATCGACCGACAACAACACTTCTGTGTCGCTCGATTCTGATCAACCACCGTCGACCCAAACACCAGTCCCGTCGACCGATTCTCGCTCACCCCTGTCGACCGACAACACAGACCTTCTGTCGACCGACATCATCCACCCGACATCGATCGACATTCCATCTCGGACATCGATCGATACTGAGCCGCGAGACATGGTTGCGCCTTTGATACTTGTACGTGACAACAATGGAGACCTGCATGACCAGGATGGTCATCTGCGTAATGCAGCAGGGGGTTGCAATCCCTGAGCCTGATGCTACTGCTACAGGTACTACCTTACCTGTAGATGAAGCTGCGCAACCCAAAACGTTGGCTGATTACAACCGTCCAGATCGATACTACACCAACAGATCAGCCATCCATTCGTCCTCCCACTATCGAGAGGGATTTTGAGTTGAAAGCGCAGTACTACACACTTGTGGGACAGCTACCCTACCATGGATTATCCCACGAGCATCTTATGGACCATCTGGAGAGGTTCGAGAATCTGATTTCTGCTATTAGAGTCGAGGGAGTCTCTGAGGACTACCTGTTATGCAAGCTCTTCAGGTACTCACTTGCTGGAGAAGCTCTGCATTGGCTCAAGCAGTTACAACCAGAATCTCTTAAATCTTGGAGCGACATCAAGAATGCGTTCTTATGCAATTTTTTTGATGAAGCGCGTGCTGAATACTTGAGGAGCATGATTGCTACATTCACTCAGGAGCCTGCAGAATCATTCAGAGGTTCTTGGATCAGATTCAAGTCTTACCAGAGAGACTGTCCACACCATGGATTCAATGAAGTACAACTGCTCAGTACTTTCTACAGAGGCATCGCGGTGCAGTACCAGATGGCTCTTAATGCTTCCAGCAATGGAAACTTCAACACCAGGAATCCAGAAGAGGCAATCAAGGTTATTGAAAACCTAGCATCCAGCAACAACACCAAGAACACTGATTTTGAGAGGAAAAGATCTGCCACCATCCTTGGGAATGATCAGATGGATGAGGTGAAGGCAAAACTGGATAGTGTTCACAAGCATCTCAGGAAGCAGGTCAGCTTTGTTGAAGATGCAGAAGCTGTAGAGGGTATAGCAGAAGAAGAAGAAGTGAACTACATTGGTGGAGCTGGATTCCAAGGTTCTGGAAACCAGGGGGGAAACAAAAACTCCTATGGAAATAGGAGTAACTTCAACCAAAATTCACAGTACTAGAAACCCTACAACAACAGCTACATCAACAACAAGAATTTTGGAAGTTCCTACTACCAGAAGCCACCATCGCCTACTCAAGAGAGCAAGATTGAAGAGATGCTCGATAGGGTTCTTGAGGCACAGCAGCGAATGACAGTAAACTTCAATGGGAAGATAGATTATGTCTACACCAACCTGAACACAAAGTTTGAGACTTTGAACACTCATGTGAAGAAGATGGAGATGCAGGTTGTGCAGACAGGAGATGCTATTAGGAGGCAGGAAGCTTCAACAAGAGGAGTAGGGGATGATGTGATGAAAAACCACGTGAATGCCATCATTGAGGATGACTTTTGGCAAGTGGTGAAGGAAGAGAAGCTGCAAGAAGGTGATTTCGAGGTAAAAAGTTTGATGAATTTTGACGGATCACATTGGTGTCGATCGACGCCAGACACCGAACATCAACCGATATACACCAACACAAATCGATCGAAAAGAACTCCAGAACATCGATCGACAACGCCTACGGAGTCAACCGCGTCTTGCAATGCCGTGAAGATTCTAACTCACGAGGAGTTCGCGGCAAAACACCCACATCCGCCCAACCCAGATAACGTTCAAATCGATCGACATGCCAACAGCAACATCGATAGACAAACATAGGCCAGTATCGATCGACAACCATCACGTCTACGTAAAAATCGATTGACATTCTGACCCCGTCTTCGATCGACATCAGGAGACAACCATCGATCAACAACCGCCAACGCCCATCGATCGACGAGCCCCTATTACATACCGAGTGCAGATGCCGAAGATAGATGATGCACGACTTAACGCACTCAGGCCCAAACCCAAACCTTCAGAACACCCACCAGAGCCTGTCAGGACACCTTCAGATGATGGAGAGGATCCTATGGAAAAGGATAGTGTTTCTACTGGAAGAACCCTAAGGAGAAGAAAGGAAAAAGTGGCGAAACATCTGAAGAGGGGGGGCTAATGATAAGGAAAAGAAAAATTTCCGCAAGAGAGTCTTCAGGATTCCTATAGATAAGCCTTTCGAGGATGCTTATTACACCCACAAATTGTGGATGTTCCTCAGAGAAACCAGAGAGAAATAAGAAGACATCAGGAGAATGTTCTGTGAAGCTAGAGAAAAGATGAGGATGAGGATTACATTGAAGAAGAAGAGTGATCATGGGCAATTTGCAATACCATGCACGGTGAAGGGTATTGAATTCCCACATGCCTTGTACGACACAGGAGCATCAGTCAGCATCCTACCTAGGGTTATGGCAGACCATCTGGGTCTGCAGGTGGAGCCTTCGTTGGAATTATTAACTTTTGTGGATTGTTCGTAGAAGAACTCAGGAGGAATTTTCAGAGACCTAGAGGTGCAGATTGGTAATGCCCTAGTTCCAGTTGATTTCCATGTCTTGAACATCAAGTTAAACCGGAACTCTTCTCTACTACTTGGGAGAGCTTTCTTGTCAATAGTGGGAGCAGTGTGCAACTTGCAAACCAACCAGTTATGTCTAACACTCATCAATCCTAATGCCCACTACGACCCTATCCCAGTCAAGAAGCCACCGACGATCCCCAGAAGAATCAATGATCCAGGAATCATTGCAGCTTGCCATTGTGGAGATGAATACGAAACCGAATATTCAGCGTCTATCGAGACTCACACAGCAACATCGATCGACAGTGATCACCAGAAATCGACCGACATACCACATGACGAATCGGTCGATAGTAGTCCACATGATTGGGAGAACGACTACTACAACCCAATTATGGCAGTAAACGATGCACCAGCAGAAAACCCCGATGATTTGCATGTTGAGAAACGACTCAACAGGCAAATACGCGATGAAACACGTTAAGGAGACACTACTTAAGGAAGAATATGAACAAGCCATCCGATCGATAGAGAAATCCGCACATCGATCGACATTTATCACCAACAATCGATCGACAATGACAATGCAACATCGATCGACAACCGTCCAATACCGAAAACCCCTGTAAGCGAAAAAGATAAATCAGATAAACAGTATCTAACTCCGGACGAATTTGGTATTTTCAGGGACCCAGATGGCTACGCAAGGGCAATAGACGGCCGCACACTACATGCATCTCGCGAAGATATCGCAGATATCCTTCAGACAGCCAATGGAGCATACAATTTGTTCATGCATCACCACAACAATCCAGAACAGAAGGCTACAAAAGAGTTCTATGACACAGCTGGTGGCATAGAAAACAACTTCAAACAACGATCTCGCCATACAACTCATCCATCAATTGACGTTGACGTCCTAACAGTCGACAGAGAGCCAAAATTCGGTAGAAGATCTTATGATCTCTATGGTCACAAGAAATTCTACTGGGAAGAAAAAGATGAGTATGGAGTCTACAGAGATGATCAGAGATACGCCAGAGATCTAGATGGAAACACTATTCATTTTCACAGCACGGATATCAGAAGAGTTCTGGAAAGAGCTTCAAGAGATGAGCCAAACAACACACCAGCCTACATATGTCTTCCTGAACATGCTAGCTCATTCACACAGACACAGTTGCTACCAGAGATATACACAAAAGATGAGATCAATGAGATGTTCTATGGAGTCTGTGGTGAACACGAGAGGAACAAAGAAGCTTTCCAGATGAAGCTTGATGGGGTCTACTATCCATTAAATGATAGTATCAGTTGGCTAACTACTTGCATGAAGGAGATGAAGCAAGACATAACCAGAATTCAGAACGCGACCGACTCTGCTCGACCTCCATCGATCGACAACCGCTTGACAGCATCGATCGATACCAATCCGCCACGCCCACATACGATGAAGTCTCAACCAGATTTCCACACCAGAGAAGAGATAGATCAGCTGGTAGAAGGGATCTACAGAGCTCTGGAAACCACAGAGGAGAGGCTTGATGGGAGATGTGATGACATCTATTTCCCAATGGATCTTAGCATTAGTGTTTTGACCTCCAAGGTTGAAGCTATACAAGGGGAGTTGGTGGAGATTCAGAGTTACATTGCCCGTCGACCAGAAGCAGCGCTATCGATCGACAGATGCAACAACAAATCGATCGACATTCACAATCAAACATCGATCGACAGTGATAAAAACCGAGGCCGGCTAGTACCAAGGATGACATCGAACATGTCCAACACACCTTACCATAGAGAGGAGATCTCAGCTGACACTTACGCCGTACTTACCAGACATCAGCTCAACCTTGAGAGTCTTGGTGAAAGATTGTAGAGGATTGAAAACACAACTGCAACAATGAAAGATAAATGGCGCAGAGGGGATGGAGCAATGAGAGATTTCATTGGTACATGGTTCAACAAGCGCAAAAAAGAGAAGGATATTTGTTTTCCAGCAAGTCCATGAAGCTTGATGGTGTCTACTATCCATTAAATGATAGTATCAGTTGGCTAACTACTTGCATGAAGGAGATGAAGCAAGACATAACCAGAATTCAGAACGCGACCGACTCTGCTCGACCTCCATCGATCGACAACCGCTTGACAGCATCGATCGATACCAATCCGCCACGCACACATACAATGAAGTCTCAACCAGATTTCCACACCAGAGAAGAGATAGATCAGCTGGTAAAAGGGATCTATAGAGCTCTGGAAACCACAGAGGAGAGGCTTGATGGGAGATGTGATGACATCTATTTCCCAATGGATCTTAGCATTAGTGTTTTGACCTCCAAGGTTGAAGCTATACAAGGGGAGTTGGTGGAGATTCAGAGTTACATTGCCCGTCGACCAGAAGCAGCGCTATCGATCGACAGATGCAACAACAAATCGATCGACATTCACAATCAAACATCGATCGACAGTGATAAAAACCGAGGCCGGCTAGTACCAAGGATGACATCGAACATGTCCAACACACCTTACCATAGAGAGGAGATCTCAGCTGACACTTACGCCGTACTTACCAGACATCAGCTCAACCTTGAGAGTCTTGGTGAAAGATTGTAGAGGATTGAAAACACAACTGCAACAATGAAAGATAAATGGCGCAGAGGGGATGGAGCAATGAGAGATTTCATTGGTACATGGTTCAACAAGCGCAAAAAAGAGAAGGATATTTGTTTTCCAGCAAGTCCCAGTTCTCAACATTCCTAGCCAAAATACCTCCAAAGTCAAGCTAAATGACTATAACAAAGCGCGGAGGGGGAGGCAACCCACTATTAGGAAATATTTATTAAGTTTTTAATATACTATTTATGTTGGTTTTTAATTATTGCAGGTCATATAAGAAAACAAAAAAGATCCGAGTAGACGATTACCATCTGTGTCGACCGACGCGAACCTGTCGACATCGATCAACATTGCTTTACCTGCATCGACCGATAACAACATCCTTACATCGGTCGACATTCATTCCGGTCTGGTATATCATTCTTACTTGTTACATTGAGTCCTTATGATTAATTTCTAACCATAGCTCCGACTGAATTTACACTGGGGACAGTGTAGTTTAAGTCTGGGGGAGGTTTACTGATATTTATTTACTTATTAGTCTTATAAAAATGTTTTCAAATTAAGTTATTATTTAGTCAAGAAGGAGATTATGAACTTTTAGATTTTGATAGATAACTAGCCACTCTTTAGCACCATTCTAGACTTACTGATTGCAGATAGTAATAAAGATACTAAAGTGGATCAACCTGTCAACTATCCACTCTTGCTAAGATTGTTTTGAAGGAACCAAAGCTGACCTCCAACACTAAACTTGACACAACTGCTTGTCTTGGGGCTTGGTATGCATGGGATCGGATTCTTCAAACAAGTCTGGAAGGTAAAGCCTTGTGTATATAGATTTATCACCCTTTCTCTCTAGCTTTTCGAAATATAGATTATAGATAGAATAAAAAAAATATTGTTATATTTTTATTATTATAATAGAGATTTATTAGGAAGAAATTCGAATAGGACTTGGTGGCTACAACCATTAAGGCTTGCTTCATAAGAATTTCATCGGTAAAGGATTAGAACAGGACATGGTAGCTACAACCATTAAGGCTTGCTTCAATGATTCTAAGTTTTAAATCATGTGAGTCCCTGCTGTTTTTAAAACCTCTTCCAGAGAGACTGTCTGTTTGTTTTGCTTGAGGACAAACAAAAGGGTAAAGTCGAGGGGAGTTGATAGTTTATAGTTGTTTTTACTAATAATTATTATATTATAGAGTCTATTTATAATATTTATAAGATCAGGAGTGTTTTGGAGATAAGTGATGATTTTGGAGCATTTTAGAGATATTTGGAGCAAGCACCCGAGATGACCATCGAGATCGACAATCGGTCGATATTGGAGAGGAATAATTGATCGATACGCATGAATTGGTATCAATCGACAGCGAAGCACGCAGAAAGTCCGTTTGGTCACAGCCGACTTGAAGCCCAAGACTTTACCATTTTACAAGATTACCCCAGACGAGTTTTACCCAAATTATATAAGTTTTGCCGCCATGTTAGATGTAAAGTGTGCTTTTCATTGTTTTACTATTTTCACAGCAAAGGTTTTTAGGATTTTGATAGATTGGAGAGAAGATCCAAAGTTATAATTTGTGATTGGAACTCCATTGATATCTATTTACTATTCTACTGAAGTTTTTATACTTAACTGCTGTTATGAATTGCTTAGCCATGTCAGAGTAGTTCCATTGTTAGATTTTAGGGTTTAAATAGGTTAGGAGGGATTAGCCCCAACTATAGATTGCTGAGTTGTGATAATCATCTTTAGGAATAATGCTTGTGTCTAGATTAGCTACCTAAAACCTGCCCTTGGATTGATTGGTAAAAGCGAAAGCTTTATTCTCATCCTGAAAACATTCTAATAGAACTATATTTCTTGCTATGAGCAAGGCGAGAGCTGATCTAGTGAGCTTAGTAAGACTTCATTCAACCTGCGCATAAAGCTTGACTAGAGCGCATCGATCGATATCACACTTGAATAATCGATCGACGGTGCAAAAGGTGTATCGATCGATATCCCATTGGATCAATCAATCGACACTTTCTATTGATCAATATAACGAGAGTTGAGATCATAGATCTAGTTAATGAGACAAGTCAATACATGCGAAAGCTGATTGACTAGTTGATCAAAGTAGTTGAGCTTTACATTATCATGCATGCAACTCATTAGGCATCTGTAGGATTATAATCCCAATTTTCCTGAATAAAAACCTTAAGTCTAACTATTTCCTTTTTAAGCACCAAAACCCCAAACCTGCTATTGAACAAATACTTGTTCAATATAAAACTGCAATTTACATTTAAAACTCTAAAAACAATCTTACTTAACAAATCATATTAGAATCCTTAGTTTCCCTAGCTCCCTGTGAATTCGATCCCTAAGTACTACAACTCGACCTCTTATTTGAGAGATTATAAATCATACCTTAGGATAATTTGAGTGGTATCAGAAGCACGACGGGAAGACCCGGAATTGGGCGGAAAATCCTAATTTCGGTATTATGAAATTTTTCGAAGAACCCGGAAGCTCGGGAAATATTTTCTCTCAAGATCAGAAGTCAAGTGGAGTTTATTAAAAATACTCAGAGCATCAGAACGGGCGTAGAAAAATATTTGGGATTGATCGCGGGACGAAAATTCACCGTAAAGGCCGAAATCGAACGAATGGACCGAGAAGCACGAGGTGGCTTGATGTGTGTATGTTCAGGACGTTGTGGCAAGTTCTTAACAGTGTGTGTGTCGAGGGAAGCATTAGGTGCTGCAGTACATGAAACATGTACATGCAAATAGACATGTGGAGCATGAGGTGGATCAGCCAAGCACGAGGTGTTGCGATGCATGCGACCAGGCCATGCAGCCAGACATGTGGAGGACGTGGTGTCTCCTTGCATGGAGCCAGGCCATGCATCCAGATAGGTAGGGGGCGTGGTGTCACCTTACATGTGAGCAGGTCATGCAACCAGCCATGTGGAGCACGAGGTGCCGCCGCGCATGCGTCCAGAGCCATGCGAAGCGACACACGGGCTGCCACACGGCTTGAATCTGATTGGCTTCTTATGTCTATAAATAGCCCACGACTCCCTCTCATTTGAACACAATCAGAACACTTCAAAGTCTGTTCAAAACGTGAGAGAGAAAGCAAAGAAAGAAAGATCGAGTTTCGATAGTTTTCGAGAGATTTAGACAGTTTTCGAGAACAGTTACTCTACCGATTTTGAGTCAGCACCTGGAGAAGATTCTGTTCAGCTGAAGATCTGTCAAGTGAATATCAGATCAGTTCATGATCAGTCCAGACGTGGGTCTACTTGATAAGGTCGAGAAAGGGTTCGGATCATAGAAGTCTGGTTTGGGGTCAAGGCCACGGTCAACCAAAAACAGTGAGTTACAATCAATTGATTGCTGAGTTGTTGTCATGCAGTTTCCTGTTACTTAGAAGTTGGATCATGGCAGGAGGCCGGGTCTAACTGAGTAACAGTTTGATTAGTTAATAGTTGAGGTTTTGTTGAGTTGATAGCATGCTTAGTTATTGCTTGAGAATCGTAGTCGCATGCTAATGGTTAGGTTGATTGGTTACTTATTGAATGCTGAATGCTTAGATAATATCGCTAAGTTGTGGATAGTTAAGTATTCTGGAATTAGTCTTAATGTTAGAGTCTGGAATGTGTTTGATTGTGTTATTTGCGAGTAATACTAGGAACCTTGTGTTATTTTTACCGGGCGTAGTATTAATCATATATTGACCATATAGCATTTGTGTAACCCACAATGCTAGGCATGTTTGGGGTGGAATAGTGTTTCCTCGTCCTCGTATTCAGCGGGTTCAAGGAAACCCCTTATTCGCTGGATCGGGAAGACTCAGAGAGACGGGGTCATGTCCTAGGGCTGAGTATGGCACGACGGTGTAATTTCCGACAGTGACCCGAAGGTACTGTGGGCTGTCGCGCGGTGACCCGAAGGTACTGTGGGCCGCGGTCGGTTGAAAGTTTCTTCTTCCGGCCTTTGTGGTTGGGAGATAGGATACTGCCGATGTAGAGGAGGAACACAATGTCACCGGGGCCCGAGTTAGTTGTATATATTATATAGAATCGGGTTGTTAAACCCTGGTTTAAGTCGAGGTTGAGTTTGGTGATGAGCTTGTAATTAGCATAATGCTAGTTATCTTGCTATCGTTTACTGTTGCGTATTTCCGATATTGCTAATGTTATTGAATTGTGCTATTAAGTGAACCTTTCACTGTAGATTGTTTGGGGTGGGATAGTGAGGGGTTGTATTTGTTGTTGTTTTCATGTGACCAGTAGTGAGATTTGCATATTTTTAGTTAAAGCGTTTTCACACTATAAGTATGTATCTTTTGCACTCTTGGCATGCCACCACTTGTATAATATTTTGTTTGTTGCAAACCATACGAAATAAATAAAGTGAATGTTTTGTGCAAATGCCTTGTTGTTTCTGATATTAGCTTGTCCAAGCTAACACAACGTTGTAGATCCTAAAATCTACACTAGAAATTTGATAGTGATCTGGAGTTTAATCAAGGGAAGATAAATGATGTAGGCAACAATATAATCAGTTTCCGGTAGGCAAAAATAGACTTTTATTGATGAATAAGATCGAATACAATGAGTAAAGCAATATTGAACGTTACAACGAGATCGTCAAGAGAAAATATCTAAAGATGAATGAAAACAAGGTTAAAGTATGGTGTAGCTCTCTCTAGGGTTTTCAACGTGTCATTTCCATATGCGTCGATCTCTTCTTATAACGGGCTACTTCCGGGATGCTCGTGACCGTTCCGCGATCTCCAGATCTTCGAGGTCTCTGCCTCGATCTCGAGTGTTCGCTATGGGCTTTAATTCATCGTGGCCCATTTACTTGATCGTGGCCCATTAATGTATTGACCAAAATTGGGTCCAACATTTGTCCCCCAGCCCTTTTGGTTTATTGGGAAACCGAAAGGGTTATAACTAACACACTTCGGCGGCGTCGCAATTCTCGGGAAGCGGGGTACCACGCGCGTTGGGTTGATTTTACTTGTCGGCCATTTTTTCGAATCGTGTGGCTGAGATCGATAGTTCGTGGCCGGTTACCATTAACCTCTTCGGGAACCGTGTTTATGTATATATATATATTATCTTCACTGAGTGTGTCGTCTTCTTTAACACAACGGTTCCATTTTTTTTTATCGCCTTCCTCTTGATCTTTCTACTTGCCCCGAATCTATGGCAAATGAAAAGTCCGGTCCTCATCTCCCGATGATTCTCGATGCGAACCATATCGAGGCCATCGTCGAGATTGAACTTCCTGGTGACGATGAAACTCCGGAGACTGTGAGGCCGGGGTGCTTCAGGGCCTACAAGTCACATTTCAAAGACGGAGGCTTGTCGTTTCCTCTTCCTCGATTTCTTCTTGAGGTGCTTGCGGAGGTTGGGATGGCTTTTGCTCAGATGGCGCCCAATTTCTTCCTCTAATTCTTGGATTCGTGGGTCCGAGCTAGGGAAGAAGGTCTCGAGTTTGGCCTCGGGGAGTTAAAACAACTGTTTGCTATTAAGCGGAATAGCGGCTTCCATGGCACGATGATTCTCGCTCCTCGAGCTGGCCGTTCTATCATAGACGGTATTCCTAACAGGGATGACCGGTGGAGAGAGAAGTTTTTTGTCTTCAAGATTACCCCGGCGTCGGTCGGCGACTTTGATTTCGGAAGGATCCCTAGGGAGTGGTCCGATGAGATTGGTAAGTTTTTTCGTTTTTTGAGGTGAATTCTGCTATTCGATCTCTTTTGACGTTTTTAACTTTTCTCTTCTTATTTGTTGAGCCCTTTGGTTCTGCACCTATTACTCCCGAGCTTCATGGATTAATCTCCACTCAGCGGCGAGGTAACCCTCAATGGCTCGCATTTACCGTAGATCGAATTCGAGCTGCTTACGCTCTTCCGCCGGGGAAAATCGAGCTAACCCTATTGGTCTGGCTGCTCCTGTTCGACCAGGGAAGGGTCGTTGTAACAAAAGTAAGCTGATCTTTCTTTTCTCTCCTTTTTCGAAAAGATCCGAGCTAGATTGTTTGCGTGTTCCTCAATTCTCCAAATCTGTCTTGTTCAGGAGCGAGGGAGAAGGAGGCGTTACCCGATCATCCTGACGAGTCCTCAGAGGCTGGGTCCATGGACCAAGCTCAGAAAGCTCGGCGCGGGCCGACTTTTAGGTCGAAGTCGTAGGCTCAGTCTCCTAGTTTTATGGCTAGGCCGGTGTCGATCGCCGTTCCTGCTGGTGAGGGCCAAAGGACGTCGAACGTTTTAGGCGGTTTTACCGGTGATTGAGCTCTTGATGATGACGTCGATTCATCGACTCATCGACGTCGACGCCGAGCTATAGAGAACATTAATTCAGTGATTTCGAATTCGCCGAACTCGGGACTTCCTCTGCCATTGCGGGCTTCTGGCGAAGGTACGTCTCGGGTCGACCCGAGTGCTCATCTCTCGGAAGCCTCTTCGTGGAGATTTTCGTATGACAACGAGGTACCGATCCTCGAGAATCCCGAGCTTCTCACCTTGATAGGGCGTAAGATCAGGGAGAGAGGATGCGAGCTTCCTTCTTTGGGGAACATGCGAGAACGTGACGCTTACGTTTGGATGGCGGTCGCGAATGCTAAGGTAATCTAACTTGAGATTGCCTCTGACGTTTTGGATAAACTAATGGCTGTCTGAACTTTATTATCGCCTTTGTTTAGGCTATGGAGGCGAGCAATGAGTACGCCGCCATGATGGAGAAGCGTCTGGCTGACTTTCCGAGCAAAGAGGAGATCGGTAGTCATCTCCTCACAATTCCGCAACTTCGAGGCGAGTTGGAGGCTGTTCGAGTGATGGAGCAGCAGCGGGAAGTTGGCTGCTTCTGAGACGGAGAAGGTCGCTGTTCAGAATGACCTCGACTTGATGAAAGAAAAGCATAGGCGGGAGATCGAAGGTTGTGATGCGGCGGCTCGCAAGGAGCACGATCTTGCTCGTCGTTCTCTGGCTCGAGAATAAGACGCGGTTCTGGCCGTGGTGAAGGATAAGCTTCAAAAGAAGAAGAAGGAGATTGCTGCGGAGATCCGTTTGCAGGAGGTGCGAGCTCGTATTGAGACTATGAGTGAGTACATCGAAGGTGGTTTCGAGCTCGAAGAGGAGTTTGAGCGTCTTAAAGGCCAGGAGATCTCACTTGATCTTGATTATGGTCTTGCTTCGGTGTCAGATCCTTCCCTTAGTCGCATCGAGCTTCCTGAGATTTCTGGTGACTCGGTCGATCAAGAATGATGCGAAAGTTGACCCGTTTGCTTTGGAATTTGTATTTTTTGTTGTGTTTTTAATTTTTCTTTTGGTTTGTTGAAGAAACATATATATGTCTTCAAAAAGGATTATCGGGTTAATACCTTTCTAATCGAATGCTTTGTTCAACTTTAGCTTCATTGAGCTTGTTTGTTTTAACATTTAGAGGGTGTTGAACAGAGACTGATCGTGAATCTGTTTTATGGCCCTTTATAAGGCCTGATGGCATAATAAATTGAGTGAGTTATGCTAGTAGTTCAACTCTTCTAAGTGATAGAAGGAAAGTGACAAAAGTTTGTTTGGTTGTTTGGGCTGCGCTCGGTATCGAGTTGCCTACGTACCCTCTTCCAGGGATCAAGCCTATTCGTAGTTCTGTTTCGTTTTACTGAGCTGTTGGTGCCGGTGGCCTCCCAGATCGAAGCTCGGTAGACCTGGTCGAGGTTCGGGTTTGTACTATTTGTAGTATTTCTTTAAGTTGTAGGCGTTCCAAGGTCTCATTTGAGGGAGACCAATTTTGCATTTTTCTAGCTCGCAGACTCCGGTTCGAATTTCTTTGGTTACTTTTTATGGGCCTTCCCATCTTGTTCCCAATTTTCCTGCTCCTGGTTCCTTTGTCCCGTCGAATACTTTTCGAAGGACTTAGCCGCCAATCGAAAAGGCGCGGTTTCTTACGTTGGAGTCGTAGTAACGTGTTGTGGCTTGTTGGTAGTTTTGTACACGTACTGCCACTTTTTCTCGTCGTTCTTCGATCATGTCTAGTTGATCGATCAGTAGTTCTTCGTTGAGCTCGACGTACCCTGGGCATATTCTGCGTTGTTGGCTGGGGACCTCGATCTCAGCTGGTATTACGGCCTCGATTCCGTAAGATAGTGAGAATGGAGTTCTTGGGTTGCTGTGTGAGGAGTTGTCCGGTAGGCCCAGAGGACTCCGTACTGTTCTTCGCCTCACCTCTCTTTCTTGAGGTCGAGTCTTTTCTTGAGGTTGTTCATTATGGTTTTCTTAGTGGCTTCGGTGTGCCCGTTGCTTTTTGGATATCGGGGGCTTGCGGCCTTAATCTTGATTTTCCACTTTTCGCAGAATTCATTGAATATTTTCGAGATGAATTGCGGTCTGTTGTCGGTTACTATCTCGTACGGTAAGCCGTGTCGACATATGATGTTTTCCAAATGAAGCTCGTTACCGTCGCTGAGGTGATTTTGTGGTATGCCTCGGCTTCGATCCACTTGATGAAATAGTCTGTTAATACCAAAAGGAATCGCAACTGGGCCGGTCCTGATGATATCAGCGGACCTACCATATCCATGGACCATTTCATGAAAGGGTATGGCGACGATATCGTAGATAATTTTTTTGTCGGTTGATGTATCATCGGTGCGTGTCTTTGGCATTTATCGCATTTTAGTGCGAACTGCTCGCTGTCATCGGCGATCGTTGGCCAGAAATAGCCTAGTTTTTTTATCCTAATTGCTAAAGAGCGTCCGCCGGAGTGGCTACCACACGACCCCCCATGGGTCTGTTTCAAGATTGTGAACGCGTCTTTGGGCGATACGCCTAGCAAGTAGGGCTCGTTCAGGCTTCGTTTGTATAGTTTTTCTTCCATAATACAATAACGCGAGATTCAGGATTTTATTTTTCAGGCTTCCCATCTCTCTCCGGGGAGCGCGCCGTTGTTTATATAGTTAAATATTGGAAGTCTCCAGTCTGGTCTGGCCTCAAGTTCTTTTCGGAAGGCTTCGTGCGCTTCGCTGTTAGTTTCGTGATCGGCCTCCTCGGGGATAGTTTCTGAGGTCGCGGTCCTCCTAGTCTTGACGGGTGGCTCACTGGGGGATGGTCGCTCATCGAGCTCACTGTTGGTTTTGTCGTCGAGATTTTGGTTTGCTCTCTGGGCTTTGCTTCGTGTCATGATTGCGCCAATGCGGGGAGGATTATCTCCTTGAGGGTCGATTGCTTTGCATGGAAGATCTATGCTGGGCTTCTCTATCCCTTCTACTGGTATTGCTCTCCTTATTGCTGGATTGGAAGTCGAAGCTAGCGCAGCTAGAGCGTCGGCCGACGTGTTATCTCCTCTAGGGATTTTTGTGAGCTCGAATTTGTCAAACTGCTGAGCGATCTCTTGTAGAATTGCAAGATATGCTTCCATTCTTTCGTTTTTTGCTTCATATTCTCCATGGAATTGGCTCATGACTAACTGCGAGTCGCTGAAGGCGCTAATTTCCCGGGCGCCGATGCTTCGTGCGAGTCGTAAACCGGCGATCAAGGATATGTATTCGGCTTTGTTATTTGATGTGCTGAATCCTAGGCGAAATGATTGCTCGATCATTTCTCCTGTCGGGGATTTGAGTTATATTCCGATCCCGAACCCTTGTCTCGACGAGGCTACATCGACGTGTAATTTCCATGTCTGTGTATTCGATCTCGCGTTATCTTCCTTCGGGACGAGTTCGATGACAAAATTAGCTAGTACTTGCGCTTTCGAGCTCGTTCGTGGTTTGTACTCGATGTGGTATTCGCTGAGCTCGATCGCCCATTTCACTTATCTTCCAAATTAGCTTGGACTGAGGAGTACTGTCCGTAGGGGTTACGATGTCATGACTGTGATCGTATGCGATTGGAAGTAAGGTCTTAATTTTCGAGCCACGGTTACCACTGCTAGCGCTAGTTTTTCCATTACAGGGTACCTGGTTTCGGCGTCGACCAATGATCTACTTACATAGTATATCGGTCTTTGTTCTCCGCTTTCTTCGCGGATTAGCACTCCGCTTACTGCGTGTTTGGAGGTTGCGATGTATAGAAAGAGGCTCTCTCCTATGGTCGGTTTTGACAGTACGGGCGGCTCGCAGATATTCGCCTTGAGTTCTTTTAGGGAGGAGTCGCATTCGGCGTTCTATTCGAACTTCTTATTTCCTTTCAATAGCTTGTAGAAAGGAAGGCATCTGTCGGTTGACCTGGAGATGAAACGGTTTAATGCAGCTATTTTGCCGGTGAGGCGCTGTACCTCTCGGATTGACCTTGGAGGTAGGGTATCGATGAGCACCGCGATCTGTTTCGGGTTGGCTTCGATTCCCCTTTCGGTCACGAGGTATCCGAGGAATTCTCCGGAAGCTACTCCGAAAGTGCATTTTGTGGGGTTCAGTTTCATTCGGAACTTGTTGAGAATGTTAAAACACTTATGGAGTTGTAGAACGTGGTCGCTGGCTCTTGATGATTGTACTAGAATGTCATTTATGTAAACTTCCATCGTTCTTCCGAGTTGCGTGGAGAAAATCTTATTTACTAGTCTTTGGTAAGTAGCTCCGGCGTTCTTTAATCCGAATGGCATCACTTTGTAGCAATAGGTGCCCCGCTCGGTGATGAAGCTCGTTTTTTCCTGGTCGTCGGGGTTCATGAGGATCTGGTTATAACCGGAAAAAGCATCCATGAAGGAAAGTCGCTCATGTCTAGCTGCGGCTTCTACCAGCCGGTCGATGTGTGGTAATGGGAAGCTATCTTTTGGGCATGCTTTGTTGAGATCGGTGAAATCGATGCACATTCTCCATTTTCCATTTTTCTTTTTTACTATGACTGGGTTTACGAGCAAGTCAGGGTATTGGAATTCGCGAATGGAACCGATTTTTAGGAGCTTGTCCACTTCGTCGTTTACTGCCTTGGCTCATATATATTAGTCAATATTAGGACTACTGAGTGAAACTTATAACTTAACTGGAGATAATTATGAGGTTAACAACATTCCTGCTTATTAATGTTTCTAGCTAATTCGAGAAGACTTCTGTGGAAATCTTCTACGTTAGTTTTTGTAAAACTTGTATTTTCAACTTTAAGATATAGTTTTTTAACTTTCAAATGTGTTAAGTAACTTCAATATCAAGTCATATTGTTTAATGTGTCTTTTTAGATGTATATTCGAAATTATCTCTCTGCAGCAAATGCTAAACTCAATTGTTCTTATGGTTTGGTTCAACCTCAAAAGCACTTCTGGACTTTGCAAGATCTCAAGTACTCAAATCTTTGAGGAACACAAAAACCATTTTTCTTGCTGCTTTTAAAACATTAACTATTTTCACCTTGCAGGATGATTACATTCTTCGGAAAAAAACTGTCAAGGAATCAATTGTCTAGCTGGGTGTGGACCAAAATATCCAATCAGAGTTCACCATAGAGGCGCGTCATTCTCTTCAATCTTTGTTCAACGTTCTTATGTGAACTGTGTTCATGGATTTGATTGTTGGGATAGAATGTCTCACGCTGATCCTAATATTTATCCATGGTCTTCTTGTCGGTGGACCAGATCAGAACGATTACTATTCAGATGAAGGACAAACAACGAGCAATTGGAAGTTTAGAACCAACTTTGTCTGGAACAGCTCCACTTGTTGGGTGGTCTATTCCTCTCGGGAAATTAGGTAACAAAACAATAAACTGTGAGCTCAGATCACTCTTGTTCCATGAATCATCAAGTAATGTAACGGAATTTTAATTCAGACAAAAATATAAGGATTCAGACACAACTGGACTAGAAAAGAAAAAAACTGAAATAATAAAAAGATGATTACTAGTATCACAAGGCTAAAAGACTTGAGCACACAAGAAAACTCTTCTCCATAAGCTTCTAATCGTCAAAGGTAGTCTTCTTGCCTGCCAAAATAAACCAAGAACATGTGAGAAGCTGCTTGTTACTTTACTATCAAGATTCAAGACACATCACTAACAAACTAACGTACCTGAGGGAATGTAACTAGGTTTGCTGAATCCACGGCCCCCACCATTGTCTCTTCCTCTGCCACCACCGCTACTTCCACCACCACCAAAACGACCACCGCCACCACTAAAATGGCCACCGCCACCACCACTGAATCCACCGCCACTGCTATCCCTCGGTTTAGCTTCATCGACAAGAATATTCCATCCTCCGAACTCAGTACCATTAAGGTCATACGCCTTCTCTGCGCCTTCTTTAAAGTCAATGTAAGCAATTCTGCATCTAACACAAATGATTATTGATCATGTGAGAGAACATTATGTTGGGTTCCTCATAGATGGAGGTAACCCATTGGGTTTGGTTTTGACAACTAAACTTGGTGTTGGGCAATGGTATTAGCACATGAGGTTAGTATTGGACCTTGGGAGTTAATGACCCATAATGTAAGTCTCCAAACCTAATTTGGAGAGTGGTTGCAGACACAACACGAGCAGACAAGATCAGACTCACAATAATAGAGTTTAGAGAGAGAGACAAAAGAGAGAAAGAAGAGAGAAGGAGGAGAAAACTCGCCAGGCTATTTCAAGACTGGTTTTAGAGAATCAAACGGAACTTTATCGGGCTGATATTTCGTGGGAAGCTTCTTCAGTCAGTGGGTTAGAGGTTCACCGAAGGGATTTGGATTTCAACAGTTGGATGTTCCGTTGTCTGGGCTTCAGTGAAGCTGGTCGTCACAGTTCTTCAGCGGGACAGTCTTGGGTGTTTGGTAAAACCGACGGTGAGATCTTCTCTTCTTGAGCTGAAATTTGGCAGAGGTATTGTTGACTTTTTTATCTTGGGTTTTAATGGTTGGATTAGTCTCTGGATGCTGGAATCTTTGTGAGCTGAGGTCGTTTGGTTGCTGCCGGTTTTGAAGCTTTGTGTTGCTCTCTTGTTGTTGTTGTTTGTGTTGGAGATAGCTCTTTGAAACTAGTTTCTCTGTTCTGTTATGGTTGTTGAACATGAAGGACGTGGTTGTACTCACAAACATTTATATAGTGGATTGTTGAGGGGATTACGGTCCTGTGGTTTTTCTTTCTCACATCGAGGAGGTTTTCCACGTAAAAAGTGATTGTCTCATTTACGTTTCTGCTTATACTATATTCTTCCATCGTCGAAGTATTTTCTTCACAGGTTCACACAAGATCAGGGGAACACAACCTTTAATATTTCCCTGCGCCGTGTGACATTCCCCATCACATATTACACAAACTTGGTCACAAAGTGGAGGAAGAAGAAGTCACACACTCTCTGGAAGCACCAGTTTCACGGTCCATGGGAACAGAGACCCTTGTGATCTCTCCACATGAATCAAAGTGTTCAGTCGCTTGTAACCATTAAGCTTCTTCTCAATCCTTCACCTCCCTTTACCAAAAAAAAAAAAGAAGATATAAACAGAGGGAAAGACAGAGAGTTAGAGAAAGAGAGAGAGGACGAACCGTAGTGGTGTGGTTCCGGCCTCATCTTGTCTTGCTTCCTCCAAACTGAAAACAAATAAATACAGTTCAAAACAAAGAGACAGAGAAAGAGGAACAGAGAGAGAGGTTGAACCATGGTGTTGTGGCGGCCTGAGATAAAGTAGATCCGGCGGTATTTTCTTGTAGTGTTCACCTAGAACAAAAATAATATGAATCAAAACTAGGAATGTGAAACAGGTTGATCCGTCCCGTACCGCAGCGGGCTCGTCTTCGAGCGGGGTACGGCAGGTCAGGCCCGCGCGGGCTGCGGTCCTCAAAATAGCTGACCAAACCCGTACAGCAAAACATGTAGGCCTTTGCGGATCGGCCCGCGGGACATAGAATTACAAACGAACATATGGCTCCTGAACGCTTCAAGACATGATTCAGGATGCTTTATCAGTTTCATAACGCATCAGTAAATGAGTTTAGTAGAAGATTGAACTGCATAAGGCAATACACTTGTTAGTTGAAGATTTTAGTTGGATCAAAACACTAGTTTATTTACTTTTGTTAGACTCCCAACATTTTAAAAATAAACAATAATTTAGTTGTTGAATCCAAATATTATAACTCATAAGTTCATAACAAATGCTTTAGTTTTCTGAATCCAAAATTAAATAAAACCAACACCAAATAAAAGATGCTAATCCCAAAAATAAGTAAAAAGAAAACACCAACGACACTTCTTGTTCTTCATCTTTATCACCAACAAGCGACAAAAAGATGGAAATTTCTCTTCTTGAAGTTAGTTAAAGATATATTGAAACCTAAAACTCCAAAATGTATGATAATGTGAACAAATACATATATGCAAAACTATGAAGAACCCATGGCGGGAACTAGATCTTCTTCTTCGGTGGAAAGTGAGTTTTCAAATTTCTTATGATGACTCGAAGAAGCTCCACCAGTGCAGATCGAAGGCGCTTGGGAGACCGGAAGCATCATTGACCCTGGAACCACCATAACCAGAGCTACATAACGTCGAATCGCCTTCCCTCTCTCTCTCTCTCTCTCTCTCTCTCTCTCTCTCTCTCTCTCTCTCTCTCTCAATGTTTTAGGCGAAAGCAGAAATGGGGACTTAGGGTTGAGGGTCTTCAAAATCCCACAGGTTAAGCCCGTCCCGCTCTCGACCCGTCCCGCGAGGTCCACAATTATGCGGGCTTTCCAAATGGAGGCCCAATCCCGCCCTGCAGCAACCCTTTACGTGTCAGGCCCGCGGTCCAGGTCTTTGATTGCCATCCCTAATCAAAACTCTCACACACACACAGACATAGAGAGAGACATAGAGCGAGAGAGAGAGAGAGAGGTAACCGTGAGAGAGGTGGTCCGGCATGAGAGAGGTGGTCCGGCGTGAGAGATCTTGAGTCGGATCTTGAGTTCATGCTGCTCTTATCATCAGTGAGTCACCAGGAGAGGTTAAACCACGGTAGAAAGCTATAGAAGATGATGAGAAGAAAAGTGTTCATGAGAAGATGAGATGAGAGAGAGAGAGAGATTTATTTTTATGAAATTAGGGTTTTGCATTTTAATATAGTAAAGCTAAATATTATATAATGCAAAATTTCAAAAAAAAAATAAAAATTCGGAAAAATTTAATATTTAAGCGGGAAAATAAAATTTTCTTAAAATTTTAGGCGAAAATATTAGGTACGGTTTGGACGACTTTCTGGAAGTCTTGAAAAGTTTTTACTATACACAAAAATTAACACATATAGGTAAAATTTTAAGTTTTCACAAAAACATTTAAGTTTTCCAAAATCTAACATTGAGAATACATACAATACTACAACATATGTTGCCAAACCCTAGACCAAAGAATATCATGATGCACTACTTTCACTCATCTATGTTGAAAAACAATTCAATTTTAATATATCTTAATTTATATCACTTAAAACTGTGAATAATTACATGATTTCAATTTTTCACTTGTCAAAATATTTTTTACAAAATTTATAAATTACTTTTAAGATCAACTATACTAGAAAACTTCTCTACACATCTTCTACACGACTTACAATATCTCTGAAGATTTTCTGGGGCTATATTCGTAAAAATGAGTTCTGGTTTTTTTTTGTTTGGTCACAAGGGGATGACTGTAATTTCACAAGGTTTTTAGCTTAGTTTTACAACTGATTCAAGTTTGAGTATAATTTTGCATTTAAAATCAAGTTTTGAGTTATATTTGGCAAATCTCCGGTGATTAGAAAAATAGAAGTACAAGAATGGGAGATATATTTTCTTTTAACGAAAGCGATGATATAATATAATTTTAAGGATCAGTTTATTAAAGAAAGATCTGTTTTGGAACACTCAAACACATTACGCATATGCTGAGAAAAGTTAATAATAAGTGATACTGTGAAATAAATAAACATGCAAGAAGGAATGAGAGGTGTGTACCTTCACATAATCAAAGAATTTTACAATAAAAGAACTGAAACAAAAAATCATTTAGAAAACTTTACCATGAATATATGCATTAATATAATTATCATTATGACATCCAGAGAGAAGTAATTATGTCAAAGTAAGGTTGTCTCTTTTGGTAATTGTCTTTAAAAGACATCGTTCATCTAATCAAACATACCTTCTTCATATTTACTTCATTCCTAGGATAAGACCTGCGCCTTGCGCATGGTGAATTTATATGAAAATTATTTAAGAAATATCGTATGGAAAAATAAAATTTATATTCTTGATCGAATTAATATTTTTGGCCCTTAAACATTTTTTTATATTTTTTTTTTGTTAATTACATAATTTGTTTACTGATGAGCTGATCTCATTTTTATAAATATTTTAGGTCAAAAAATCATTTATAGCATAATAACCTAACTTTAGACCGAATAATCTCAGGACTACTATTTGGTTACAATGAAACTATGTCAGCTCCGTTTTATATAATGATTTAGCAATTTAAAAGTTAATTATTGTTATGAAAGTTTATTTTCATGTGCCAATCCTTTTTATCTTCAATATTTTTCTCATTTTTGTGTCGTTTCTTTTTATTTTGGTTATTGCTCGTTATAAATATTGATTCTTTGAGTTTATTCTCATTTTGTTATTTTGTTTTGGCCTGAGATTTAGAAAATGTTTAAGATTTAAAATTACTAAAGAGATACATACTTAAGTTAAGATTTCCGCCTTGTGTAGAATAAATATTTTATATTTATTACTTACTTTATGTGTTCTGCATATTATGAAATAATAAAATAATAAATATATATTAAAAAACTAAGAAATCAGTTACTATTATGTAATAAATTGGCGTGCGCATATAAATCAAACGACTGCTCTTGTTTATTCGCAATCATTTTAGGGTAAATAAATCAAAATAATCAATCTTATCTATCGTATATGATATATAATTAAATTTATATGATATTAACATAGATGTATAGTATACTTTTAATATGAATATTTATTAAATGAGGTTTCTACTCATAGGATTTTATGATTATTTGTATATTTGTGTAACAAAATTTTACACAAACGATTTTTTTTTTTAATGTGAAATATTTAGTGGTTTCAATAATTTATTATCGTGTAAAAAAACAAAGAAGATTTCAAAATTAAAATATTAAATTTTCAATATATGTTCAACGCATATATCAAAATATAAATATTGATTTTCATATAATGTGTTTAATTTAAAAGATATAAAAATATATATATATATATTAACATAAACACCTATTAAAATAAAATTATTTATTCATATAATTTTATAATCATTGTATCTTATTATAGAAAAAAAAATTAAACCTTGATCACAAAATTTTATGTGAGACTTTTAACAGTTTAAGTAATTTATACTCGTTTTGAAAAATTCAAAATATAACATATACAAAAAAACTAAAATTTTATTATATGATTAATGTAATTGTGTAATTTGTTTTAATAATAAATAATTAAACAAAAGTGATAGAAAGTATACAGATTTTTAGCAAACTTTTATTATTTAAAACCATTAATTGCCATATATTTCTTAATCATGTTAGGTAATCCGTAGGTTTTATTTAAGGAAATAATATATAATAATTTTAATTTGATAGATGAATGGTCCATTGATCATGGATACCTCACACACTTGGAATTCACAGGCAATTCGGGTTTTGGTGGATTCACTGGATGAAAAACTTATAGAAAGCATACCATTGAGCAGGACTCAGAAGATAGATAGAGATGGATGACACTTCACAAAGAATGGAAAATATACGGTCAAATCAGGATATCCAGATAGAGAAAGGCAATTCTGAAGGCTTACTGCTGGAAAATACGATGCCCACCAAAGTTAAAACATTTCCTATGGCAATTAGTGACAGGATGTATAGCAGTAAAGAAGAATTTACATTCAAGGGAATACAATGGGATATTTGTTGTGGAAGATGTGGAGCCCAGGAGGAATCCATAAACCATGTGTTTTTTGAATGTCCTCTAGCAATTCAGGTTTGTGCGCTATCGAAGATACCATCAAACCCAGCTATCTTTCCAACAAGTGCTCTCTTCACAAATTTGGATCATCTGTTCTGGAGAGTTGTTCCGCAGATGGAAGAACATCAGTTTGCATGGATAATATGGTATATCTGAAAACCTAGGAATAATAAAGTTTTCAGTAATCCAGACATTGATCCTTTGGATACGCTTAAAGTGGCAGAAACAGAATCAGCACTGTGGGCTGAAGCAAAGATTTTGAAGGAGAAGAGGACAATACCACAAATAGCAGATACGACCCTGCCGTCAATTCCAGGAAGATGGTGTTTTGTGGATGGCTCATGGAAATAGGGTGATACTTTTTCAGGACAAGGTTGGTACAATACTTTAGAAGGATTCGATGGATTGTTGGGGGCAAGGAATGTTCGGGCTAGTCTTTCTCCCCTTCATGCGGAGATGGAAGCGCTACTCTGGGCAATGGTATGCATGAGGAATTTACGTCAATTTCAGGTCACGTTTGCAACGGATTGTTCTCAATTGGTGAAGATGGTTTCGGAACCAGAAAAATGACCAGTTTTTGCAAATTATTTGGAAGATGTCAAGTACCTGAAAGAGAGTTTCACCCGATCAGAGATTATCTATGTATCACGGACGCAAAATACAAAGGCGGCTAGAATAGCACGCAGTGTTAGGAAGCAGTGTTCTTTCGTCGTTCACATGGATATAGATCATCCGGTTTGGTTTACAGAGTCAGTATGAGTCTGTATAAGTCGATGACAAAAAAAAAAATGAATGGTCCATAATGGACATACTATATAATATAAGATTTCGTAGCAATTTAATTTTGAACTAACAAAATTCTCAATTGATTCTCAAGCCGCCACGTAAGCAGCATTAGCTTCCAATTACGTGAGAACTCAGCATGACACTTTTTTAATTAATACAAAGTACAGGTTATAACTTTTTTAATGTTTCTCTATTAATATATAGGATATTCCTGTTGGGGTCAAAATCGGTAACGACGGAATCGATGTCCGGAAGTCCTCAGAAAAACCGAATCTCGGTCAAAACTTCAAAAGCCGAGAAAACGAATAGCCGAAACGGATCGCCCGGCGAGCTCGACCATGACACGAGCCAGCTCGCCCGGCGAGCACGACCGTGTTGCCGGTCGACTCGCCGGGGAGCACGACCATGACACGAGCCAGGAATCTCGATCAAAACTTCAAAAGCCGAGAAAATGAACAGCCGAAACGAATCATCCGGCGAGCTCGGCCGCGACACGAGCCAGCTCGCCCGGCGAGAACGGCCGTGTTGCCGGTCGACTCGCCGGCGAGCTCGGCCGCGACACGAGCCAGCTCGCCCGGCGAGAACGGCCGTGTTGCCGGTCGACTCGCCGGCGAGCTCGGCCGCGACACGAGCCAGCTCGCCCGGCGAGAACGGCCGTGTTGCCGGTCGACTCGCCGGCGAGCTCGGCCGCGACACGAGCCAGCTCGCCCGGCGAGAACGGCCGTGTTGCCGGTCACCAATGTTCCGTCTAAAAAACATCGTCAAAAGTATTCGGGAAGTTGGGAAGGTTATGTCTCTCGAACGATTTCCTATTCTTAGTAGTAGAGCAGGTTACAGTTAACCTAACACCAACTGCCTAGGTTATGTGAAGAAACAGGGTTCCGTTGGAAGAACCATGCCTTTGCCAACGGCTACTTCGCAAGTAAAATCGTAAAAACGCTTAAGTCTCAATGCGGCCTAAAGAGGGTCCGAATTGCGGACAACGGCCCATCTAAAGTCCCAAAAGACTTGAGCCCAAAGACTGGTATGACGGTTTATCTCATCCGCGGGAAGAAATAAATGTCAAATTTCCGAAGATAATCACAAAGAAGATGGAAATATGGAAAAGCCCTCCAAAGAGGGTCCAAATTGCGGACAACGGCCATCTATGGTCCCAAAAGACTTGAGTCCAAAGACTGGTATGACGGTTTATCTCATCTGCGGGAAGAGATAAATGTCAAATTTCCGAAGATAATCACAAAGAAGAAGGAAATATGGAAAAGCCTGCTTCGCGACAAATTCGGCCCAAGAAGAGGTAAACCGACCTAAGGAGGAGCATATTAGGAGGACCTAGGACGAAGAGGGAGAAAAGAAGAGCACATCAGAGCAATTTAGCACATAGAGCAATTTAGGCATCTTTTTCCGTTTTTACTAATCGAACTGCGACTCAACTAGTTTAGATTTAGGTCGCTAGACTACCGAACGGGCCGACAGCTCTTGTAGCCTAAGTCTTTACTTGTTGTTCACGCTCAAACGCGAATTCAGAAATAAGATCCACTTATTCTCTTTTTCTGCTTATTTTCATTTTATTTTTTCATATTGATCGTGTCATGTGTGGCCCAGCAGATAATCGGGACCTTCAGGGAAGGCTAGGTTAACTTGGCTTTCCTCCGATTAACAAAACTCGACGGTGTGAATTT
>NC_027755.1:11838261-11839566 GCF_000695525.1 Brassica oleracea var. oleracea
AAAACCGCAGCGGAGGTGAAAGCGGTGAAATCACAAATCCACCACGCGACAAGCGCTTCGCCTGAGATCGACAGACTTCTCGAGGAAGCACGCAAAACCCCGTTCACTACCCGGATTACTGAGACCAACCTCTAGGAACCAGGAAAGATCAAAATTCCCATCTACGATGGCACCACCGACCCGAAAGCGCACCTGCAATCTTTCCATATCGCGATGGGGAGGTGCAAACTCATGGAACGTGAACGAGACGAGACGCTGGCTACTGCCTCCTCTACGTCAAAAACCTCAAAGGAGCCGCGCTCGAATGGTTTTCTCGCATAAAACGAAATTCCATCGGAAGTTTCTGCCAACTTGCTTCAGAGTTTCTCAAGCATTATTCCATGTTCATGGACAGAGAAACCTCGGACGTCGATCTCTAGAGCCTGTCTCAAAGAGAAGACGAGCCACTTCGCTAGTTCATGAACAGATTCAAGCTAGTAATGGCAAGAGTCACCGAGATCAGCGACAAAGTGGCGATCGATGCTCTGAAGAAAACTCTCTGGTACCGGTCGAAATTCCGGCAATGGATATCCCTCGAAAAACCGAGAACGATTCAGGATGCTCTTCATAAGGCAACGGACTTCATCGTAATGGAAGAGGAGATGAAAATCCTCTCCCAGAAGTACAACCCGCAGAAGACGCCCAAAAAAAACAAAAGCTCTCGAAACGACAAGTATGTCCACCACGAGGGAGAAGACATCCAGGGCGAGCACAACAACACTATCAATTCCGAACAAGGAAAGACCTCCGGAAACACCTGGACCAGGAACCAGTACAAGGATAACTCCTACTGCGAGTTCCACCAGACCAAAGGTCATTCCACTACGAACTGCAAAGTTCTCGGCGCAAGGCTAGCCGCAAAACTCCTCACTGGCGACCTCTCAAAGGTCACTAGCATAAAAGACCTCATCCTGGATTCCGACCGCCCTCTCAGGACTGATAAAGAGTCTTCCGAGAGGGACGCACACGCAAACCAGTCTGGCGAGAAACGCGGAAGAAGGCAGGATGACCATGGAGACAATAGTACCCGCCGGAGGATAAACATGATCATCGGAGAATCGCAATTCTACCGCGACTCTGTTTCATCCATCAAGGCCTACGGAAGAAAGGCGGAAACAAGTTATAACTGGATGACTCGGTCCCCGAACGACAATGCTCCAAACGATACGATTGTTTTCGAGGAGGAGGAAACCGTCGGACTCGATAAACCTCACTGCGACCCGCTGGTCATCGACTTGGTGATTCGAGACCTCGAAGTGGGAAGAA
>NC_027755.1:11839711-11840578 GCF_000695525.1 Brassica oleracea var. oleracea
GGCACAACATCAATGACCCTCGGATCGATCAAACTTCCGGTCATGGCTAGGAAAGTCACGAAAATCGTTGACTTCGCCGTAGTCGATAACCCGGCCATCTATAATGTTATCATGGGAACCCCATGGATCAATGCAATGAAGGCGGTACCGTCAACTTACCCCCTTAGCATCAAGTTCCCAACACCAAGCGGAACAGCAGTAATCTGGGGATGCCAGAAACAGTCTAGACTCTGATTTTTGGCCGAGCATAAGCTACGACAAACTCGGAACACCCCTGCGATTAGCCCGAAGCGAGTCAAGAAAACTCAGAGTACTCCCGAAGGTTCCACAAAGAGCAATTCGGAATCACTCGCCCATGCAACGGCTCAAAGACTGGTATGACAGTTTATCTCATCCGCGGAAAGAGATAAATGTCAAATTTCTGAAAACCCGACTCACGAAACGGCCGCCGATTTAACTAAAGCCTCAACGGCCAAAGTAACAGAAACGGCCCTATCCAACGAGTAGGAACGCCCACAACAACAAAGCAGAACTACGAGATGGCTTGATCCTCGAAAGAGGTACGTAGGCAGCTTGTCCTATTGACAAGTTCAGCTATTCCCCTCTCCAAAAAGGGGGGGGGGAGCGGGTACGTATACTCGTATACTCCCACAAAAGTTCGGAATATCGACACATGAACTCGATATTTTTGAAACTTTTCCAATAAAACTCATTTTATTTCGGTCTCCCGATTCGCTTGCAATAAGCCACAACAATCGGGGATTAACCTGAGAAACACCCAAGACAAGGGTCTCCAAACACGCATACCTTTCAAGCAGTCCTTGGATGGGAACTAACTTAAACAACATCACTGCGTATCAATGGTCA
>NC_027755.1:11840608-11840863 GCF_000695525.1 Brassica oleracea var. oleracea
ATCGTAACTTTCTCACTACAAAGGATATACCTTTCGGAAAAAGCGAGTGTCGTAAATATTTTCGAGAGAAATTATCCAAACACACGTTCTGTCCGCGACTCTAAAAAAAAAAAACAAATTGCCCGTCGATTGGCCCCGACGGACAAACCAAAAACGTTCTAAAAAAAGAACTCGTAGTCTAACCTTTCGTACGAGAGCCAATCAGTCGTCGCACAGCCTTAGAGCCGAAAGTAAACCCAGGTCTTGCCCTAAACC
>NC_027755.1:11841068-11841470 GCF_000695525.1 Brassica oleracea var. oleracea
TTAAAAACATGTCCCATCATCTATATCTAATACGCTCACGAAACTTCACGAAACTCGTAAACGTTTCCGAACGCCCTCTTTCAGTAAGAGCAAACGAACAAGACGATAAACTAGGAGTTAAGATACGAAGTGACTACTCGTATCTTTCCCTCACACTTGGCAGAAGTATAAACTAAAATGCACAGAATGTCAATCATTCATCATATATATAGAAGCCGCAAAAAACGGCTAGGATCCAAAGCCACAAAACGGCCGGTCTCAAACACATAGTTCACATAGCCTCGCAAGTCCATAACACACATAAATAAAATACGGCCACACTCGGCCTAGATACATCAAACCTCGAAATAAAACTAAGGGAAATAATCCCAACAATCCTCAAAGCTCGAAGTCGAGGAACCC
>NC_027755.1:11841534-11842647 GCF_000695525.1 Brassica oleracea var. oleracea
GCCGTGTCCTCCGAGACCTCGATGGAATCCCAAAGCTGTCGGACCCTTCCTTTGATCGGAGGAACCAAGGATTCGGCATGGGCACACCCGTTCATAAGACCAGACATCTCAGCGACCTGGGCAGGAAAAGAGAAGTCCTCGTTCTGCGACTTGTAGAGGGTAGCAACCGAGCCACGACACTCGCGAAAATCGCCCACGAATTCTTGAGCATCCTTAAAGCTTTCGAATTCGGTGGCAAACAAAGCAGCCCTCCGCTTCATTTGGGCGACAATCGCTCTCTTTCCTCTCCTCTCCGCACGGACAAGGGTCCGAGATTGGAGCTCAGCCTGTCTCCGGCTCTGTTCTTCGACCTCCTTCCGAAACCGAAAGAGTTCTCTTTCAGCCTCCTCGGCTTTGAAGTGAGAGATACGTGACTCCCGGAAACTTCCGTCGAGCGCCGCATTGAACACCCTCATCCCCTGCACGAACTTAAGATCTAAAAATGAAACAAAAAAAAAAAAAAATTTAGATCAAAGTTCAAAGGATAAACCTCGTCGATTAAGCTGGAGCCTTCGGCGACTACTTTCCGGCTCGACTCTTCGTCCAGCGACTCATGAGTAGTAAAACCGGGAGGGAGGTCGGCAAAAAAGTCGCTGGGAAGGGGAACCTCGCTGGTTCCACTCCTTTCCCCTGGGGATAAACTAGGGTTCCATTCTGGCAGCGGAGGGTTTCCCGAGACATTCTCAGAGGCAATTCCCTTGCCTTTCCGAGACCTGGTTCTCTGCCTCTGAGCAGGCAAGACATCAATGACCGGTTCTACGTCATACGGAACGTCAAGAGGCTGAGAGACGGCTCGAGATCGATGGAGCTCCACCGCGCTTCGAATCCGTTCAACTGTGAAGGAATTCCAGAAGAACGGGCTGCCGCGGAGAAGATCTCGCTTGGTAAAAAGATCGGCAGGAGTCGGCGGAAGGATCCTGTTCACCGCAAGATAATTAAAAAAAAAAAAAATCATCTTCGCATGTTTTCAAGGTATCAAAACGAGAAACATAACTATTCGTATTACCACGGGTGAAGTTCCACTCCCGACGGAATAGGTGGAGGTAGCTCTCCTCGACAGACTCCCCATCTATT
>NC_027755.1:11842726-11843139 GCF_000695525.1 Brassica oleracea var. oleracea
CCCTTCTTTGGCGCCATGCGGTATGAGCCATCGATCCCCGTTCCTCTCGTAGACCAAAATCCCTCAAAGTCACCAGGGTTAAGATCCATTCCTAGCTCGTAACTCGAGATCAACACGCCGAGCCAATGCTGAAAGGCCGGAACGCTTAGCTGGCTGATCGAAAGCCCAACGTGGTAAAGCGCGCGGACGATGGTACCAGGGATCGGAAACCACATGCGGCAATACACCAGGAAGGCCTCGTAGCAAGTAAAGAAACCTTTCGGAGGGTTCTTCGCACTCTCGTTGCCACTCATGATCCGAAATACGACTCCACTTGGAATCTGGTAATAGTCCCTGAGAGTCGTGAGGTAGTCAGGAGAGACCATGCTCGGCGTGAGGGGTGTGTTTGGCGACCTCACGGGCCTCTTAGGAAC
>NC_027755.1:11843163-11844294 GCF_000695525.1 Brassica oleracea var. oleracea
AAGTCACCCGAAGATGAGTGTGAGGAAGAATTCCTCTTTGAAGATCCTTTTCTTGAAGACATTTTCTTTGAGCAAAGAGAGATCTTGGAGAAAAAATTTCTATCTTGGAGGAATCTTTTCTTAAGGGAAGAAGTGAGTAAAGAATTTGAAAAACTTACTTCCCTTACTTATACAATTTTTTTTTTTTTTTTACTATTCACCTTCAATCTTTCGACAAACGATTACGTCTAATTCCACCTAGAACAGACCATACCGCAAGCTAGGATCTAACACCCAGGTCCATGGATCCTAGCTAGCTGGGGGGCTAACTGTTGGGGTCAAAATCGGTCACGACGGAATCGATGTCCGAAAGTCCTCAGAAAAACCAAATCTCGGTCAAAACTTCAAATGCCGAGAAAACGAATAGCCGAAACGGATCGCCCGGCGAGCTCGACCATGACACGGATCAGCTCGCCCGGCAAGCGCGGCCAATTCTCCATGGACCATTCCGAACCCGGTCCCATCCCATAACCATGCATCTTCGTCTGAAGTTTTCGTAACTCAGTCTTCAGGTCCGTGGATACGACACCAATGTTCCGTCTAAAAAATATCGTCGAAAGTATTCGGGAAGTTGGGAAGGTTATGTCTCTCGAACGATTTCCTATTCTTCGTAGTAGAGCAGGTTACAGTTAACCTAACACCAACTGCCTCGGCTATGTGAAGAAACAGGGTTCCATTGGAAGAACCATGCCTATGCCAACGGCTACTTCGCGAGTAAAATCGTAAAAACGCTTAAGTCTCGATGCGGCCAAAAGAGGGTCCGAATTGCGTACAACGGCCCATCTATGGTCCCAAAAGACTTGAGCCCAAAGACTGGTATGACGGTTTATCTCATCCGTGGGAAGAGATAAATTTCAATTTTCCGAAGATAATCACAAAGAAGAAGGAAATATGGAAAAGCCCGCTCCGCGACAAATCCGGCCCAAGAAGAGGTAAACCGACCTAAGGAGGAGTATATAAGGAGGACCTAGGACGAAGAGGGAGAAAAGAAGAGCACATCAGAGCAACTTAGCACTTAGAGCAATTTAAGCATCTTTTTCCGTTTTTACTAATCGAGCTGCGACTCAACTAGTTTAGATTTAGGTCGCTAGA
>NC_027755.1:11844453-11848109 GCF_000695525.1 Brassica oleracea var. oleracea
TTTCCTCCGATTAACAAAACTCGACGGTGTGAATTTCGATTCCCACAATTCCATTTCTAAAATTACCATTAGGATTAAGTTATTAATAGATACAAGTTACTGAAACAAGTAATTAATACATATATAATAAGACAGAGATCCTAAACTATGGATTTTTTATTTTTTTTACACAGTGTATATTTTATTTTAACTCTTTAATTTTTTTATTTGTCCTAAGTTCTTTAAATTTTTAAATTCATAATAACATCTTCCGATGTTACATCTTCCTTATAATAATTTACAAAAAACTGTCTGTTTTGTGTAGTATTGCTTTAATATATTGATGCTTGATCTTACATCTAAATATCGAATTGATGTATTTGTTCGTTTTGTAAACTATGAACTTTTAATCCCATGATGTATACATTCTTTGAGGAATATTCAGGTCTTGGTTATGTGTAACATAGATTTTTACAATAGAACTTAAGGTTTTAACCAGGCGTCCGTGGTCGGGTGGCACAAGACGTTTTGTGGATCTCTAAGAGACCCGAGTTCGAATCCGCGCTGCTAACTCAGATAAATACGGCACGTAGCCACCAGAGCTTTCACATTCTTTCTCCGGAGAAAGGGGTCACCCAACTTAAGGTTTTTAGTGTTTTATGAGCATTGTTATAGGTCGAAAAAGAGTTTTTAAGAAAATAAGAAAAACAATAATCTTATTTGGTTCTGTACACCATTTGGTTTTAAGTATATGAATTTGTTGTAGATGGTTGCCTAAAAAAGCTGTAGATGCTAACTTTCATGACATGAAGATTGTTTGATGGTGGACAACAACAGTCATCAAACTATCATCGTAAGCAGAATAATTTCAAATATTTATATTCTAAGATTACATATAGATTCTTAAACACCATACGTAAGAACTTGATTGTTATTAAGAAAATGGAAATTCAGTGATTGGAAAAGAAAATCAGTTTTATTCAGTTGTGTAATTGTGTTTAACAATTTATTTTTATGAGAACACAAACATGTAGAAAAGAGTATTAGGATCATAACTATTGCTTAGTTAACTCTTTATTAAACTCACAGTCTTGCTCAACATCTCGTATATATGACACTACAAGAAAATAGCTCTATTACAACATAAAAATTGCCATGTCCATTTTCGTTAATAATTTGCTATGATTATTGCAATATTTTTGCAATAATAAATATTTGTTACAGTTTCATTACAAATTTACTGAAAAATAACAACTATAACAGAATTTGCATATTTTGTTACTAAATTGCAATCTTTTGCAACATAAACAAATATCTTGAAATTTTGCAAGAGACGTTCAACATTTTTGAATCATTGCTAATTTGCAAAAAAAAAAAAATATAAATATATGGCAAAAAATGAGACAATGATTATATTTTTATTATATTTTGTATAGAAAATAGAAAATATATGTTTATATTGTATATTTAAACATGTACACAATTTTTTTAAGTTTCAGATTCTTGAGATTTTGTTAATAGTTTTATTTTATGAAGTTCATTTTGTTTTGGTCGTATAATTTACTTATTCTATTCAAAATAAAAAGAAATTAGACAAAAAAATCATTTACATATTCTTTCAAAGATAACTATAAATTAAATATGCTATATACGTGACATCTTTATCTCTTCTTATTTTTTTGCTTTAACTCATATAAAGATACGTGACATACGTCCAAGGTTTTATCAAAAAAATAATCTACATTATAATGAGGTACTTTACTCACTACTCAACGCGTCACGTCAGCGTCAGGTGGATCCCACTTGAAATAATGTGAAAAAATGTTCAATCCATGCTACGAACCCGAGTTATTTAGATACAAACACCAACATTAATACCACTAAACTAAAGGATAATTTGTACATTGATGGCCGAAACTAATATATATTTATGAAGGTCAAAACCCCTTTCTTATTTGGCTTCCTCTGAGGGCCAGACATGCAAGTATATTACGGGTTTCATTTTTAAATGGGATTCATCACGTTATATGAAGAAAAATCTCAAGTTTGCAACTATTATATTTTTCTCATATTGTAAACCGTTGTCGTTTAATATGAGTTAGGGTTCTTTTCATCATTGTCTCAAATAGGTCTGAGTTATAGAGTTGCGTTGTGGGTCTGTTCGTAATCTATTTTTTCATCGGTGAACTCTTCATCTCCCCATCTTAAATCGCTTGATCATAAATGTTCCTGATTTGTAGCCCCTCTGTAAACCCTATTTATATATGATTCTCATCTTTGATGAACCAAATCTGCATCTCCACAAAACTCATTGATTCTTCTTACCTTTAAGCATCTTTTAGAAAATGTTTATTTCTGCCTCTCCAGTTCTTCAAACCGGCATCCCCGGCGTCCGTCACTCAACCTTCAAGTCTTTCAATCATGGTCGTTGATAGACCATGGATTTGACCCATTTTTATCCATGGTTTATAAGTGTTTTAACTACTAATTATTATATTATAGAGTCTATTTAGAATATTTATAGGACCAGGAGTGATTTGGAGATAAGTGATGATTTTGGAGCATTTTGGAGTTATTTGGAGCAAGCACCCGAGATGACCATCGAGCTTGACCATCGATCGATATTGAAGAGGAATAATCGATCGATGTTCATGTCTTGACATTGATCGACAGCGAAGCGTGCAGAAAGCCTGTTTGGTCACAGCCAATTTGAAGCCCAAGTCTTCACCAATTAACAAGATTACCCCTGACGTGTTTTAACCTAATTATATAAGCTTTGCCACCATGTTAGAGGCAAAGTGTGCTTTCTTGTTTTATTATTTTCACAGCAAGTTTTTCTAGGATTTTGATAGATTGGAGAGAAGATCCAAAGTTATAATTTGTGATTGGAACTCCTTTAATATCTATTTACTATTCTAATGAAGTTTTCTTACCTAATTGTTGTTATGAATTGCTTAGCTATGTTTGATTAGTTCAATTGTTAGATTTTAGGGTTTAAATAGGTTAGGAGGGATTAGCCCCAACTAGATTGCTGAGTTGTGGTAATTGTCATTAGGATTGTTCATTAATGCATGTCTCTAGATTAGCTACCTAGAACCTGCCCTAGGATTGATAGATAAAAGCGAGAGCTTCATTCCCATCCTGTCAACATTCTAACTGAGCTAAGTTTCTTGCTATGAGTAAGGCGAGAGCTGATATAGTGAGCTTAGTAAGCTACCATTCAACACGCGCATAAAGCTTAACTAAAACCGCGTCGATCGATATCATTATTGAATAATCGATCGACGGATTGAATAATCGATCGACGGAGCGAAAGGTGAATCGATCGATATCCCTATAGGATCATCGATCGACACTTTCTAATTGATCGACAAACCATAGTTGAGATCATTAGATCTAGTTAATAGACAAGTTCAAACATGTGAAAGCTGATAGACTTGTTGACTAAGTCGTTGAGCTTTACATTATCATGCATGCAACTCATTAGGCATCTGTAGGATTATAACCCCAAGTTTCCTGAATAAAAACCTTAAGTCTAGCTATTTCCTTTTAAGCACCAAAGCCTCAACCAATCAATTGAGCAAACATTTGCTTGATAAAAACTGCAATTTACATTTAAATCATTAAAACATCATGCTTAACAAATCATATTAGATTTCTTAGGTTCCTTATCTCCT
>NC_027755.1:11848145-11851730 GCF_000695525.1 Brassica oleracea var. oleracea
TCTTATTTGAGAGAGTATAAATCACTCCTTAGGGTAATTTGAGTGGTATCAAATTTGGCGCCGTTGCCGAGGAGCTTTGATCGCCTATTCAATCTAATTTTTGTTAAGTTTCTGACACAAATTTTTTTCTTGGATTTTCAGGTATATGCCCAGCAGTACTAGAAGCAACAAGGACACTCAACTGCTATTCTCACCAGATCCTGCAAGTTTGGAGCGTTCAATCCGCAAAGAAGCGCGCTCCTCATCGATCGACAACAACACCTCATCGATCGTTCAACCACCGTCGACCCAGACACTAGTCTCGTCGACCGATACTCGCTCACCACCGTCGACCGAGGACACTCATCTTCCATCGACCGACATCGTCCATCCGACATTGATCGATACTCCAGTCCAGACATCGACCGATACTGAGCCGCGAGACATGGTTGCGACTTTGATACTTGTACAAGATGAGAGAGGAGACCCGCATGACCAGGAAGGTCATATGCGTAATGCAGCAGGTCGGAGGAGAGATGCTCAGGGGGCTGCAATCCATGAGTCTGATGCTAATGCTACAGGAACTACTCTACCTGTAGATGAGGCTGCGCGACCTAAAACATTGGTTGACTACAACCGTCCAGATCAGTTCAACACCAACAGATCAGCTATTCGTCCTCCCACTATTCAGAGGGATTTCGAGTTGAAGGCGTAGTACTACACACTTGTGGGACAGATACCCTACCATTGATTATCTCACGAGCATCCTATGGACCATCTGGAGAGGTTCGAGGATCTGTTATCTGCTATTAAAGTCAAGTGAGTCCCTGAGGATTATCTCCTATGCAAGCTCTTCAAGTTCTCACTTGCTGGAGAAGCTTCACATTGACTTAAGCAGTTACCACCAGGATCTCTCACATCCTGGAGCGACATCAGGAATACATTCTTATGCAATTTCTTTGATGAAGGACGTGTAGAGGACTTTAGGAGCAAGATTGCTACATTCACTCAGGAGCCTGCAGAATCATTCAGAGGCTCTTGGATCAGATTCAATTCTTATCAGAGAGACTGGCCACACCATGGATTCAATGAAGTACATCTGCTCGATACTTCTTACAGAGGCATCGCGGTGCAGTACCAGATGGCTCTTGATGCTTCCAGCAATGGGAATTTCAACACCAGGAATCCAGTAGAGGCAGTGAAGGTCATTGAAAACCTAGCATCTAGCAACATCCCCAAGAACACTGATTTTGAGAGGAAAAAGTCTGCCACCATCCTTGGGAATGATCAGATGGATGAGGAGAAGGCAAAGCTGGACAATGTTCACAAGCTTCTTAAAAGCAGGTCTGATTGGTTGAAGATGCAGAACCTGTAGACACTGAGGGTAGAGCAGAGGAAGAAGAAGAGGTGAACTTCATTGGTGGAACTGGATTCCAAGGTTCTGGAAGCCAGGGTGGAAACAGAAACTCCTATGGAAATAGGGGTAATTTCAACCATAGTTCGCAGTACCAGAAACCCTACAACAACAACTATAGCAACAATAGGAGTTATGGAAATTCCTACTATCAGCAACCACCACCGCCTACTCAACATAGCAAGATTGAAGAGATGCTCGATAGGGTTTTTGAGGCACAACAGCGCATGACAATAGACTTCAATGGAAAAATTGATTCTGTCTACACCAACCTGAACACAAAGTTTGAAACCTTGAGCACTCATGTGAAGAAGCTGGAGATGCAGGTTGTTCAGACAGGAGAAGCTGTTAAGAGGCAGGAAGCCTTAACAAGAGGGGTTGGAGATGATGTGACGAAACACCACGTGAATGCCAACATTGGGGATGATTTCTGGCAAGTGGTAAAGGAAGAGAAGCTGCAAGAAGGAGATTTCGATGTAGAAAGTCCGATGAGCTTCGGCGGATCGCACTGGTGTCGATCGAGGCAAGACCATGAACATCGATCGACAGTCCCCAGTCCAAATCAATATATAGGATCTCCAGAGCATCGATCGATGACACCTACGGAGTCAACCGCATCTTGCAATGTCGTGAGGATTCTGACTCACGAGGAGTTCGCAGCAAAACACTCACATCCGCCCAACCCTTATAACGTAAGAATTGCTCGACATGCTGCTACCCCCATCGATCGACAAACATATGTCGACATCGATCAACAACCTCCGGTGCCCACCGACTGACTAGCACCTATTACGTACCGAGTGCAGATGCCAAAGATAGATGTTGCACGTCTTAACGCACTCAGGCCCAAACCAAAACCTTCAGAAAACCCACCAGAGACCGTCAGGATACCTTCAGATGGTGGAGAAGATTCGATGGAAGTCGATAGGGTTCCTATGGGAAGAACCCTAAGGAAAAGAAAGGAAAAAGTAGAGAAGCATCTGAAGAGGGGGGTCAATGATAAGGAAAATGAATGTTTCCGAAAAAGAGTCTTCAGGATTCCTCTAGATAAGCCATTCGAGGAAGCTTATTATACTCACAGATTGTGGATGTTCTTCAGAGAGACAAGGAAGGATGAAGAAGACATCAAGAGAATGTTCTGTGAAGCTAGGGAAAAGATGAGGAAGAGGGTTACATTGAAGAAGAAGAGTGATCCTGGGCAATTCGCAATACCATGCACGGTGAAGGGTATTGAGTTCCCACATGCTTTGTGCGACACAGGAGCATCTGTCAGCATCCTACTTAGGGTTATGGCAGACCATCTGGGTCTGCAGGTGGATCCTTCCAACGAATTGTTCATTTTTGTGGATTGTTCTCAGAGGAATTCAGGAGGGATTGTGAGAGACCTAGGGGTGCAGATTGGTCATGCCCTAGTTCCAGTTGATTTCCATGTCCTAGACATTAAGCTAAACTGGAACTCTTCACTATTGCTTGGGAGAGCTTTCTTGTCAACAGTAGGAGCAGTGTGCAACCTGCAATTCAATCAGTTGTGCTTGACTCTCATAGATCCTCATACCCACTACAACCCCATTCCTGTCAAGAAGTCACAGACGTCCTCCAGAAGAATCAATGATCCAAGAATCATTGCAGCTTGCCACTATTGAGTGAAATACGAAACATAATACTCGGCGTTGATCGAAACTCACACTGCAACATCGATCGACAGTGGCCATCAGAAATCGACTGACACACTACATGAAGAATCAGTCGATAATAGTTCAGATGATTGGGAGAACGACTACTACAACCCCACTATTGCCGCATACACCAGACCAAACATGCATACAAAAGAGTATGATTAAGACTATGAGGATGAACGAGCTACTGAGTACAAAGCCATCCTTGATGAGGAAGATACACTTCTACATCATTCCTCTTGGAAAAGGAATGCACCATCGATCAACATAACAGGCTCAACATCGATTGACACTCAACCTCATCAAAGAAACCGGAAACGAGCATCGACCGACATAGCCAACTACTCATCGATCGACGCATAAGTCGACCATGTACGAGAAGGAGACTACTCGATTGGCAGTTGGGCAGATGATCACCATCACGAAAGCTATGCTGTAGAAACAGCAATGTATGAGCCAGGATAAGACGAACTACATGAAGCTTTCACATATGAGGAACTTCTCAACATGCAAAGA
>NC_027755.1:11852466-11853721 GCF_000695525.1 Brassica oleracea var. oleracea
AGATGTTTTATGGAGTCTGTGGAGCCCAAGAGAAGTATGAAGGTGATCTCCAGAGTGAAGCTTGATGGTGTCTACCATCCACTGAATGATAGCATAGGTTGGTTAACTACATGCATTGAAGAGATGAGGCAAGACATAGCCAAAATTCAGCAAGCGACCGACGCTTATCGCCATACATCGATCGACAAAAGACAACATGCATCGATCAATAATCCTTTACCTACATCGATCGACCAACACTTACCGGCATCGGTCGACAACAGTCCACCACACTCACCTCCGATGAAGTCTCCACAAGATTTTCACACCAGAGAAGAGATAGATCAGTAAAGTTTTTATTGAGTCAAGAAGGGGATAATGAACTTTTAGATTTTTTTCTTGTTATCTTACCACTCTTTAGCACCATTCTAGACTTACTGATTGCAGATAGTACTAAAGATACTAAAGTGGATCAACCTGTCAACTATTCACACTTGCTGAGATTGTTTGAAGGAACCAAAGCTGACCTCCAACACTAAACTTGACACAACTGCTTGTGTTGGGGCTTGGTATACATCGGATCGGATTCTTCAAACAAGTCTGGAAGGTAAAGCCTTGTGTAGATAGATTTATCACCATTTCTCTCCCTATTTTCGAATTATAGATAGATAGATAGATTAAAAAAAAAATATATTATAATATATATCTATTAGAAATTTATTAGGAAGGAATTCGAACAGGACTTGGTGGCTACAACCATTATGACTTGCTTCACAAATAATCCTATGATATAGGTCAAAAAAAAGTGAACAGGACTTGGTGGCTACAACCATTATGACTTGCTTCACAAATAATCCTATGATATAGGTCAAAAAAAAGTGAACAGGACTTGGTGGCAACCACCATTAAGGCTTGATTCATGGAAGCATGTCTAATCCTGGTCAATGATCTTGCAAATATAAGCAGATTTTGACAAAGAGAGAAAATTAGTAGAGAGAGAGGATATGAACTAATGTTTACCTGCAGGTCCAGATACTTGGTTGAAAGTCCTTGCATCCTGTGATCGATACCCCCAAGGTAAACCCTACACTTTTATTTATGGTAAGAAATGAGGTTGGTAGAGGGGAATGTCAGACGAGATTTGCTAAGTTGTTGGCTAGATGAATTTGGTTGCTAAGCTAGGATATGGTATAATGTGCTTTTGTGATTAGGACTTTTTAGATGTGGATTGCAATATTGTAGAGGTGATGATTCTAAGTTTTAAATCATGTGAGTC
>NC_027755.1:11853870-11854347 GCF_000695525.1 Brassica oleracea var. oleracea
AGATATTTGGAGCAAGCACCCGAGATGACCATCGAGCTCGACCATCGGTCGATATTAAAGAGAAATAATCGATCAATGTTCATGTCTTGACATCGATCGACAGCGAAGCGCGCAGAAAGCTTGTTCGGTCATAGCCAACTTGAAGCCCAAGTCTTCACTAATTTACAAGATTACCCCTGATGAGTTTTAACCTAATTATATAAGCTTTGCCACCATGTTAGGCAAAGTGTGCTTTTTTATTTTATTATTTTCACAGCAAGGTTTTCTAGGATTTTGATAGATTGGAGAGAAGATCCAAAGTTATAATTTGTGATTGAAACTCCATTAATATCTATTTACTATTCTAATGATGTTTTCTTACATAATTATTGTTATGAATTGCTTAGCCATGTCAGAGTAGTTCCATTATTAGATTTTAGAGTTTAAATAGGTTAGGAGGGATTAGCCCCAACTATAGATTGCTGAGTTGTGGTAATT
>NC_027755.1:11854647-11859821 GCF_000695525.1 Brassica oleracea var. oleracea
AACGATAGTTGAGATTATTAGATCTAGTTAATAGACAAGTCCAAACATGCAAAAGCTGATAGAGTTGTTGACTAAGTAGTTGAGCTTTACATTATCATGTATGCAACTCATTAGGCATCTGTAGGATTATAATCCCAAGTTTCCTGGATAAAAACCCAAAGTCTAGCTATTTTCTTTTAAGCACCAAAACCTCAACCAATCAATTGAGCAAACATTTGCTTGATAAAAACTGTAATTCACATTTAAATCATTAAAACATCCTGCTTAACAAATCATATTAGATTTCTTAGGTTTCCTAGCTCCCTGTGAATTCGATCCCTAAGTACTACAACTCGACCTCTTATTTGAGAGAGTATAAATCACTCCTTAGGGTAATTTGAGTGGTATCAGTCGTAATAGTCAGAGCATAGCCGTTGGCCTCCTCCGCTTCTGGGATTCCCCAAACTTCGAGAAAGACAGTGAGTTTATGAGAATCACGGTTCTCTTCCTTGATAACAAGGTAAGTTAATCTTCGATCTATCACACTTATTTAACATAATTGTTTTTAATTGATTTCATGATTCTTTGTTGAATTATATTATTTGCAGATTGCGTGATTCATGGATTCATTTCCGCCGTACGTGCTAATCATTACATGCCATCTTTGAAAGCTGGTTCCATTGTGAAAGTCGATCATTTTGAGGTTTCTAGGTACTCAAACATGTACATGATAACTGATCATTCATTCCTCATTCATTTCATCCCACCAACCATTATTGATGAAGTCATCACGGATGCTCCTGAGATCAATCTCCAGTCATGATTAGACTGTTCGACAATCTCCAAGTGATTGAGAACACAAACCTAGAACTCCCAGGTATATTATCATATTGCAGCTGGGTTTATATTATGTTTTGAAATCATAACTGATATTTAAACTCGCAGATGTGGTTGGTCAAATCCGTTATGTCCAGGGCTCTAACCTCACAAAAGAAACAACTCGAGTCGTGATCCGTCTCCTCAGTGACCCGTAAAAAACAATCAACACACAATTCCCTTCATATTACTGTCTATATTGTGCTAGCATCAATGATCAAAAATATTTTCTACCCAAGATCTGTAGTCGTCTATTTATCTCCCTTACGTATGAAACTAATTTCACACAAACCTTTATTTTACAGCTTAAAAGAAACTACAACAACCCAAACAATCAAAACATCAAAAACTAGAATCCCAAAAAAGACGAATCATTAATGATCACCTCTCTTTTTTTGTCTAATCTTACAAATAAACTTCAAAACAAATATACCAAACCAATCACCTGAACTAAAACTCAACGACACCTACATCGAGTCAGCTAAACAAATACAAACTACACGGCCAACTATTTAACAATTTAGAAACTTATTTTCGCAGATGCTTACGAAGAAGGCAACCAAGATCACTGAAATCGCCTAAACGAAAAAGCATAATAAGTTACGAACTATAATAAATACAACTAACAACGATTTTTGTTTACATATTACACATCAAATAAAAGATAAACAAACAAAGATACACCAAGAGATTCAAGAGACAATCCCGATATACACAAAGGCGGCAACAACATCTCCACCTGCTCACTCCTCTTGTCTTATAAAAATAGCTTACATGTCTAATGTCAACAGGCCAATATTGTTGTCTTCTTATGAGAAATACATAAATTTGTTTAAAACTCATTAAGGCCCAAATACTGAGAATTGTCACTTATTTTATAGTTATTTCTACAAGTCTTCGTGTATTTGTTTTAAAGGTCCGGTAAAAACAACAAGTTTAAAACTTAAGAAAAACCATATAATAAACATAATAAGGATAATAAAAATTATTACTTAATATACACAAATTACACAACTAAACTAGCGTAAAAATATCCAGAAACAAAAGGTATGTTCAACAACCTTAATATAATTTATGTACTCTCAACAGTACACGAAACAAATTAAAAAGACAAACAAACAATAAGTCTCAAAGACACAGCAAGCAACACCACGAACTATATCAATCACATTACTAACACAGTTTACTCCTTCATAAGTGGAGAACAATGCCTACAAAGTTCATCATCACAACTCTAATCCTATAACAATAAAAAACTTGAAAAACAATGATCAACTCAAAACGCAAAATTCACGACTACAATAACTCTAGCAAATATTGAGATAAAACAAGAACTCTATCCACAGCCCCGCGCTTGCGCGGAGACAATGACTCTAGTAATAATAATAATAAGAAAACAAAAAAACTAGACACGTACCTTCTTAGGTTCTTCCAAATCATTAAGTGAAAAAAACTTCTCATCTCTTTCAGTATCGACATACTCCAGAATCTCTCTCTCCACTTATTGTCTCCAAAACAGAAAATTTAACGACCCCTTCTTTCTTGTGAAACAGAGCATAGCACAGCAGCACAACAGAGACGTTAGACTTTCTGTCTTAATCTCTCTCTAAATCCTCTGTTTAACTCCCTTAAGTAAGTTGACTCCTTCTATCTTCTTATCTATTATGTTTCTCTCTGGCTTTATTAGCTTTGTAGTTTAAGTCTTATAAGGATTGAGTTTTAAATTATTTGCTTAACCTCTGTTTTTATCCTGTTGCTGTTCCTTCCTTGATTGAACGGCTCGGAACACTGACTTACGTCTACTTGTCATACGATTCTGCTCACACTCGGTATGATGAATCTGATACATGTGTATCTTTATTTATGCTATTTAACTAGAGTCTCAGAAGTCTAAATCTAGACAACTTTGAACGGCTCGGAAAACTTACGTCTACTTGTTGACTACGCAACGTGATATAGGTGCCATTCGGGAGTCTGTTGATACCAAATAAATTATTTAAAAGCAAAACTAAGGTAAGTATTTGTTAGAAACGTTCCTGGTATATGTACTTATGCATTGAGTTAATGATTTATTCAACTTCTAGATTGGTTGATTGCATATTTTTTCAATTTCTAAATGTCTTCGAGTAATGCTAATCATGCTATAAGGCAATGGATGTATGCAAGAATTGATCCCAATACCAATCAAGTCTCTAATGCATTTACAGAAGGATTGAAATATTTCATGGTTGTTGCTAAAAACCATGTTTTATTTACTCAGAAGCACAAAATATTTTGCCCGTGTATTAAGGGTGAGAATAGAAAATTTCTTGATGAGCAAACAGTAGTTGGCCATTTATATAACAGAGGATTTATGGCCAATTATCTTGTTTGGGTTGCACATGGAGAAGACTATGAGGTTGACAATCACCCACGACATGCTCAGGAAAATACAAACACACCCATAGGTGTTTCAACGCAAGCTCAAAACTCTTATGTTGAGATGATAAGTGATGCCTTTAATGAGCATAAATCCTCTCATCTAAGCATTGAAGAAAATCCTAACCAAAAAGCCAAAAGATTTTCAGTCTGTTAAATGCGAGCCCAGAATCCAATATATGATGGATATCGAGAAGGACATTCACAATTGTCATTGGCGGCTCGATGTATGGCTCTTAAAACAGATTATAACTTGTCTGAGAAGTGCATGGATTATATTGCTCAAATGTTGAAAGACTACATGTCTGCAGATAAAAATGCCACTGCTTCATACTACGACACAAAGAAACTGATGCGGTCTTTGGGGCGTAGCCCGTGAAACCCTCTAGTATATATAATGCCACAGTTTTTTTTTTTTCAGGCTGTCCACGTATGCATTTCATAAACATGTGGACCCCACTTACTGTCCGGTTTACTTTGTCCGAATGGATTTGGAGTCTGGTCTGTTTGGCTTCTCAGCGTTTGGTTTGATAATGAGTGAAACTCTGCATTTTCTGCTTCGTCTATTAGGGCTTTATTGTTATCCTCCTTCCAAATATTGATCTGCCATCTCTGCTTTTCATATTCTGCAAAGCTAGTGTTTCTCCTGTCATCTCTTTACCTCTCCTGTGGTTCAATGTATCTCTTTTAATTCGGCAATAATTGGTATTAACATTAAACCAGTAACGATGTTGATACCACTCAAATTACTCTAAGGAGTGAATTACTCTCTCAAATAAGAGGTTCAATTGTAGTACTTAGGGATCGAATCCACAAAGAGCTAGAGAACCTATTAAATCTAGTTAAATTATTAATTCTAAGTGTTTGTTGTTTTATGGGTTTAAAAGTAAATAGCAATCCGAATTGAGCAAGTCTATTGCTCGACTAACAAGATGATTGGGGGTGTAACTTATTGGAAAGGTATTAGATGCAGGATTTCTATTCAGGCGTTGGAGATTATAATCCTATAGATGCCTAACAGTTGCATGCATGATATATTAGAGCTCAACTCCTTAAACAAAGTGATCAGCGATAACAATTTTTCACTGGTTAACTAACTAGATCTTGGATCTCAACGGTTAGTCTTTTGATCACAAGAAAGTGTCGATCGATGATCCTATAGGGATATCGATCGATACACCTTTCGCAATGTCTATCGATTGTCAGAAGACAATATCGATCGATGCTTCTAGCTAAGCCCTAGGCGCAGGTTGATAACGCTCACTAGGTTTCTAGATCAGTGGTTAGCCTTTTTGTAGCAGTCCTAGTATGATAGACTAGATTCAGGACATGATAGTCAAGGATGCTTGACTCATGGAAATTCCTACGTTCATGTTCTAGTTAGCAAAGCTAAAACAAGCAGTAAGAACAATCTATCAATGAATGCCACAACTTAGCAATCTATAGTTTGGCCTAATCCCTCTAACCTATTTGAACCCTGAATCTAACTAGTAAACTACTCAGACATAGCTAAGCAATTCATAACACAAAATATAGATAGAAACTGCATAGAATAGAATAGATGAATCAATGGAGTTTCAATCACAGATCTCTCTATGATCTTCTCTCCTAAGAATACAATGGTAAAACTCTGATAAAAACTCCGTCTCTCCCCTTGCCTCCTAACACTTAGGCAAGTATAAAACTATTAGGTTAAAAACTCGTCAGGGGTAATCTTGTAATTTGGTGAAGTCTTGGGTTTAAAGTCGGCTGGAACCAAGTCACGTGCTCTGCGTCTCGACATTTATCGATGGTACAGTATGTACATCAATCGATTTCTTCTTCTTCGTATCGACCTCTTATGGTCAGCTCGGATGAAACCTCTTTTAAGCTCCTAAATGCTCCATAATCATCACTTTACT
>NC_027755.1:11859896-11866385 GCF_000695525.1 Brassica oleracea var. oleracea
TGGGTCAAATCCATGGTATATCAACTCCCCCAGACTTACCCTTTTGCTTGTCCTCAAGCAAAATAAACAGGCAGTCTCTCTGAAAGAGGTTTGAAAACAACAGGGACTTACACATTTAAACAATAGAAATCATCACCTCTACAATTTCACAAACCACATCTAAAAAGTCCTAATCACAAAAGCACATTATGCAAAATCCTAGCTTAGCAACCAAATTCAACTAGTCTACAACTTAGCAAATCCTGTTTGACATTCTCCTCTACTAACCTCATTTCTTAGCATAAATATAAAAGTGCATGCTTTACCTTGAGAGTATCGATCACAGGATGCAAGGGTTTTCAGACAAGTATCTGGAATTGCAGGTAAAAGTTAGTTCCTAATTTCTCTCTCTCAAATTTCTCTCTTGAGTCAAAGTCTGCTTCCTTTGCAGGATCAGTGACCAAGATTGGACAGGCTTCCATAAATCAAGACTTAATGGTGGTTGCCACCAAGTCTTGTTCACTTCTTTTTGACCTATATCCAAGAATTCTTTGTGAAGCGAGCCTTGAAGATTGCCCCCTCTAAGTCCCGTTCGAATTCTTTATTTGGAATCTTTATGAAGCAAGCCTTAATGGTTGTAGCCACCAACTCATGTTCAGATTCCACCTAACTAAATCCTAAGTCCTAATAAAGGAATAAATTTCGTTTTATTTTTTTTAGATAGCTAACTAACTACTCTAGGGTTGAAATAGAGAGAGAAAATTGTGATAAATAAATCTACATACGGCTTTACCTTCCAGACTTGTCTGAAGAATTCGATCCCATGTATACCAAGCCCAAGACAAGCGGTTATGTCAGGTTTAGTGTTGGAAGTCAGCTTTTGTTCCTTCAAACAATCAAGGCAAGTGTGTATAGTTGACAGGTTGATCCACTTTAGCATCTTAGTACTATATGCAATCAGTAAATCTAGAATGGTGCTAAAGAGTGGTTATAATTTCAAGTATAAATAAGGTCATAGTCCCTTTCACATAGCTAAGCATAATTTTATTAAAATCCTTTTATAAGAATCAGAAAAAATTATATCAGTAACCCTCCCCCCAGACTTAAATTACACTGTCCCAGTATAACATAGTCGGAGTTATGGTGGAAATAAATCATAAGTACAAATGTAACAAGTTAGGAAGATAAACCTGACCGGACTGGGAATCGATCGATGTGCATAGGTATGCATCGATCGTCGTGTGTGAGTGTATGTCGATCGATGTCGACGTCTCGTCCACGGTTGATATGCTGGTAATCATCCTACTTGGGACTTGCAATAAATCTGAAAGAATGAAAACGAAAGTAAATACTAGTAACTAAGAAAACTAATTAAAATTACCTAATAGTGGGTTGCGTCCCCACTCAGCGCTTTGTTATAGTCATTTAGCTTGACTTTGGAGGTATGTGGCTAGTTGGTGGATAGACAGCTATTTGTTGGGAAACAAGCATCCACCTCACCTCTGCACATTCTGGACCAAGCTGCTATGAAACTTCTTGTGGCCTCATCATTTCTGGTCCATCTCTCATCCATCTTCTGTATTGCATTTGAGATGTTATGTAGCCTCTCTTGGATGTCCTCAATGCTGGACTGATGCCATCCTATCTTGATGTAGGCGTATGCTGATAGCTCGTTCAGTTGCTCCTGCATTGACTCCATTTTGTTTTGTATCAGCTGCTCATCGTCTGGTGTAGACGTGGTATCGATCGATGACGTGGTATCGATCGATGCGACCAGGTGTCTATCGATCGATGCGACCAGGTGTCTATCGATCGTTGCTGGAGTAGTGATGTCGATCGATTTGGAGCGTGCTCTGTCGATCGATGCTGATATCTTGTGTTGAGATGCGAGTTGCCTCTGAATGGCTTTGACTTCCTTTTGTAGCCATTCTGCTTGGCTATCCAGTTCACTGAGTTTGACATCGAATGGAAAATATATGTCATCACATCGCTTCTCAATCTATAGCTGTGTAAAGCTTTGATGTGATCTGATCAACTGCTGCTGCTGTGTAGGGAAGATGTTTGGTAGGTTTCTTGCCGTCGAGCGATGTCTTTCGGAACCTATCGATCGATGTTGAACCTTCTTCCTGAAAATCATGTTGATCATTGAGCTTACCAATGTCCCTCTGGACATTCATCATCTGTGTAGACAAGGTGTCAAAGAATCGCATGATAGGTGAAGTGAAACGGTCGTGCATATCCTCATAATATTTTAACCTATCCTCCATGGCTGCGAACCTTGTGTCGATCGATGTGATGTTGCAGATATCGATCGATGTGGCTGGTTGTGGATCTGCCATGCGAATGGTGTCCAGCTCTTGTTGTAGCAGATCAATTCTCGTGCTCAACCAGTCCATGTTGTTGTTGAGAGGGTTGTATACGTTGTAAATCCTCTTGTTGATGTATGCGATCTCCCATTCATCCTTTTTCTCTGCCAAACTTTCCAGTTCTGCAGGAATCTGGGATGTCTGTGGCTTGACGTCGATAGATGTTGCTTTGTTGGCGTCGATCGATGGTGATGTCGTAGCTTCCTTCTCAATGTTGTGCTGCATACTCTCAATCTCTGTCCTCATCTCTGCCATACTTCTGAAAAGCTCATTGTAATGTCCAAAGGTTGATAAGTGTCATCTACCAATGTCTTGAGTTCATCTCCTAGCTTTTCCTGAGCTTCACAAATACCAGTCACAATCTCATTGATCTCATCTTTGGTGTAGATCTTTGGTGCCAGTCTTGTAGGTCTGAAAGAAGTGGCATGTTCTGGAAGACATATGTGACTCTCTTCAAATAGGGATGCTCTCTCCAGAATTTTTCTGATGTTGTCCTTGGTAACGGGGATCATCTCACCAGCTACGCTCCTCGCATATCCAGACTCATCTCTGTAGACTCCATATTCGTCCTTCTGTTCCTATTTGAATTTTCTGGCTCCATAGATGTCATAAGCGCGATGTCCAAATTCGTAACGTCTGTCGATCGATGGTGAAGGTTTCGTATCGAGCGACTTTGGTGTTACCCTGTCGAGCGATGTAGAAGCAACCTTGTCGATCGATGTTTGGCCAACAGGTCTGCACGATTGGTGTGAACCAATTCCTGTTGTGTTGGCCCTTGGATTTTTGTCTAGAATAGCTAGATTGTTGTCTGGAATGCTGCGTTGCTGCATAAACAAGTTGTCTGGTCCATTGGCCACTTGAAGAATATATGCTATGTTCTCTCTGGATACTTGTAGAATCCTTCCATCTACTGCTCTTGCATGGCCATCTGAGTCCCTGAAAATACCAAATTCATCAGGAGTTATAAAATCATAATCATCTCTCATATTCTTTTTAGTAAATAGAGAATTAGGGTTTCTGGTTTGAATGCTCTTTCTGGATGTTCCTTCTGATTGATTTGTGGGAGCATTCATCTTTTCTGCTTCTGTGTTGTGAGAAGTATTCTGGGGTGCAAAACTCCTTATATAGGTATTGGTAAACCTACTTGGAATTTGAATATTCCCTTTTTCCTTTTCGAAGGCGGCAGCCTTAATATCGATAGATGTACCAGGTGTGGTATCGATCGATGCAGAAGATCGTTTTGTTGGATGAGGGTGGGAATCGACCGATGCTGAGTAGACTTTGTCGATCGATGATGGAGACGTGTTGTTGAAGGAATGGCGTGGATATCTGTCATCCTGCATAGCGATCTCAACAGCTCTTTCCTTCAAGTAATCCTCATCATACTCCTCAGTAGGATTCTCATTGGGATCCGGAATTACAGTCTCTACTGTAAAACTTTCATGGAATCCACTGTCTGCCCAACTGCCTATTGAATAGTCATCTCTTACTCTGTTGCTGGATTGTTGAAAGGCAAAGTTTGGATAGCACTGATCTGTTGATGTGAAGTGGTCTACCGGTTGCTTCCCGTCAAGTGATGTGGGATAGCGTTCATCGGTCGTTGGTGACTCATTGGAATCGATCGATGAGACAGTGTGAGTGTCGATCTATTCTGAGTACTCAGTTTTGTACTCTGCTCCACAATGGCATGCTGCAATGTAGCCAAGATCATTTCCAAGCTACACGAGGTTAACCTGTTGTCTTACAACTCGAACTAGGTCATAGTGGATGTCTGGATCTATTAGTGTCAGACACAATCTGTTGGTGTTCATGTCACATACAGCTCCTACTGTAGCCAGGAAAGCTCTTCCAAGCAGAAGTGAAAAGTTCCAGTTAAGCTTGATGTCCTGGACATGAAAATCTGCTGGGACAAGGGCATTACCAAACTGTACCTCAAGGTCTCTTATGATGCCTCCTGAGCTTCTTTCTGAAAGGTCCACGAAGGTGAAAGATTATGATGAGGGTTCTATTTTCAGACCCAGAATGCCTAAGCCACCTGGAGTGAATGTAATTGCTACTAAATAGATTTTCAAGAACAAAATAGATGAAGATGAGAATGTTGTGAGGAAAAAATCCAGGATCACTCTTCTTCTTCAATGTGATCCTTAGTTTCATCCTTTCCCTGACATGATGAAACATTCTTCTAATGTACTCCTCAGTTTCCCTAGTCTCCCTGAAGAACATCCACAACCGGTATGTGTAATAAACTTCATCAAAAGGTTTCTCCACTGGGATTCTGAGGACTCTCTTAGTGAAACCATCCATCTCCTTCTCATTAGCTTCCCTCTTAAGGTTCTTAGGAATCTTCTCCTTCCTTTTCCTTAACATTCTTCCTTCAGTTGCTTCATCAACTTGCATCGGCTCTGGTTTAGTGTCAGAAGGGTTGGTTGTAGGTTCTGGTGGGTTTGCTAAAGGTTTAGGTGGTGGTCTGAGTGCATTGATTTGGTTACTATCAATAGATGGTAATCGTACTCGGTAGGTGAGAGGTGCTCGTCGATCGATGGGAGGTGAGGGGGGTCGATCGATATCGGTCTCTCTTTGTTGATCGATGGCTTGCTCATGCGGTCGATCGATTTTGACGTAGAAAGGGGAGGGTGGGTGAGGATGTTTTTCTGTGAATTCCTCATGAGTCATGATTGGAACTGCACTACACTCCGCAGTCGATTCAGCAGATGGCGTCGATCGATTTTTAGAGTATTCTATCGATTGATCTTCGTCATGGTCTGTCGATCGATGTGCATCCATTGACATCGGTCAACACCATTGAGATCCGCCGAAACTCATGGAGCTTTCAACTTCGAAGTCTCCTTCTCCAAGCTTCTCATGCTTCACCACTTGCCACAAAACATCATCTATGATGGCATTCACGTGGTGTTTTGCTTTGTCAACTCCTGCCTCTCTAGCCAAGGCTTCTTGCCTCTTTACAGTATCTCCAGTTTGAGCAACTTGCATTTCAAGCTTCCATACTTGAGTCCCTAAGGTCTCAATTCTTGTGTTCAGACTGTTGTAGGCGGAGTCTATCTTCCCATTGAAATCCACAGTGAGTTGTTGCTGTCCTTCCAGAACTCTGTCAAGCATTGCTTCAATCTTGCTTTCCTGATTTTGTGGTGGTGGATTCTGGTAGTATGAGTTTCCATAGCCTCTGCTGTTGTTGCTGAAAGGTTTCTGGAACTGTGAACTCTGGTTACTCCTCTGACCATTGCCATAGAAGTTTATGTTTCTACCCTGGTTTCCAGTCCTATGAAATCTAGTACCTCCAATGTAGTTCACATCTTCCTCTCCTTCAATGTCTACAGCCTCTTCTTCTTCAGCTGAGCAGACCTGCTTCCTAAGAAGCTCAGGAACTACATCTAACTTCGCTCTAACTTCGTCCATTTGCCCCTTCCCTAGGGATGCAACAGACTTCTTCCTTTCAAAGTCAGTGTTCTTGGTGCTGCTGCTGTTTGCTAGATTTTCTATCAGTCTCATAGCTTCCACCGGATTCCTGGTGTTGAAGTTTCCCTCGCTAGCTGTATCAAGAGCCATCTGATACCTCAAGGCGATACCTCTGAAGAATGTGCTCAGCAGTTGCAATTCATTGAATCTGTGGTGTGGACAGTCTCGCTGGAAAAACTTGAATCTGATCCACGCATCTTTGAAAGACTCTCCAGTCTCCTGCGCGAATGTAGCGATTTTGCTCCTCAAGTCTTCAGCACGTGCCTCATCAAAGAATTTTCGCAAGAAAGCATTCTTGATATCGGCCCAGGATGTTATAGATCCTGTGGGTAGCTGCTTAAGCCAGTGCATCGCTTCTCCAGTCAGAGTATACTTGAAGAGCTTGCACAATAGGTAGTCCTCAGGGACTCCATCCATACGAATAGCAGCGATAAGAGCCTCGAACCTCTCCAGATGGTCCATAAGATGCTCGTGCGGTAACCCAGAGTAGGGTAGCTGCGACACGAGTGTGTAGTACTGAGGTTTCAGCTCGAAGTTCTACTTCTGAATCTCTGGAATTCGAATAGCTGATCTGTTGGCGTAGTACTCGTCTGGACGACTGTAGTCAGCCAATGCCTTTGGTTGAGCAGCCTCTTTTACAGGTTGAGCAGCTCCTGTAGCATCAGTATCA
>NC_027755.1:11866454-11920546 GCF_000695525.1 Brassica oleracea var. oleracea
GTTTCCATTCTCATCCTGTCTGAGAATAACAATCGCAACCATGTTTCACGACTGAGGATCGATCGATGTAAGCGGTGTATAATCGATCAATGTCAAACGATGTAGATCGGTCGACGATGAAGGTCGGGTGTCAGTCGACAGTTGGGTGCGAGAATCAGTCGACGTGAAAGCTGCTGCGTCGAGCGATGTGGAACGTTGGTCTTTGCGGATCGAGCGTTCCAAGTGAGCAGGATCTTCTGAGAATAGCAGGTGTGTTTCCTTGTTGCTTCTGGTACTGTTGGGCATGTACCTGAAAAGACAAGAAAAAATTTTGTGTCAGAATGGGGGTAGAGAAAAGAATAAGAATCAATAATACTAAATCTAATGGCGATCAAAGCTCCCCGGCAACGGCGCCAAATTTGATACCACTCAAATTACCCTAAGGAGTGAATAATCCTATAGATGCCTAACAGTTGCATGCATGATATATTAGAGCTCAACTCCTTAAACACAGTGATCAGCAATAGCAATTTTTCACTGGTTAACTAACTAGATCCTGGATCTCAATGGTTAGTCTTTTGATCACAAGAAAGTGTCGATCGATGATCCTATAGGGATATCGATCGATACACCTTTCGCAATGTCGATCGATTGTCAGAAGACAATATCGATTGATTCTTCTAGCTAAGCCCTAGGTGCAGGTTGATAATGCTCACTAGCTTTCTAGATCAGCGGTTAGCCTTTTTCTAGCAGTCCTAGTATGATAGACAAAATTGAGGACAAGATGGTCAAGGATGCTTGACTCATGCAAATTCCAAGGTTCATGTTCTAGTTAACAAGGTTAAAACAAGCAGTAAGAACAATCTATCAATGAATACCACAACTTAGCAATCTATAGTTTGGGCTAATCTCTCTAACCTATTTGAACCCTGAATCTAACAAGTAAACTACTCAGACATAGTTAAGCAATTCATAACACAAAATATAGATAGAAACTGCATAGAATAGAATATATGAATCAATTGAGTTCCAATCACAAATCTCTCTATGATCTTCTCTCCTAAGAATACAATGGTAAAACTCTGATAAAAACTCTGTCTCTCCCCTTGCCTCCTAACACTTAGGCAAGTATATAACTATTAGGTTAAAAACTCGTGAGGGGTAATCTTGTAATTTGGTGAAGCCTTGGGTTTAAAGTCGTCTGGAACCAAGTCGCGTGCTCCGCGTCTCGACATCGATCGATGGTACATGATGTATATCGATCGATTTCTTCTTCTTCTTATCGGCCTCTTATGGTCAGCTCGGATGAAATCTCTTTTAAGCTCCTAAATGCTCCATAATCATCACTTTACTCCAAGATACTTCTGAACCTGAAAACATACTTAATAGGATAGAATATATAGTATATAGATAGTAAAATACTTATATACCATGGGTGAAAATGGGTCAAATCCATGGTATATCATATGTCGACCTCTCTGTTTCCTCCACATCAAATCTATAAATAGGAGAAGGTTGAGAGATCAGAAAAGCAATGTCAACTATCCTTTTATTTTGTGAAATTCTGTTCGTAGATACTATGTTTATACTAACAAAATAATTTTTTCTGGATTTTTAGATGGTTCTAGAAGCATCGTCTCTTCTGGACAGAGATCTATGAAGCCTTGAAAACCAGCACGCTTCGTCTTCCAATTATTGGAAAGCTATGGTGAGTGTTTGTTTTGGCTTACTTTGTATCATTAGAATCCGTTTTCTTAAGGTTTTTAATGATTTTTTGTGTTGTTAGGTTTATATTCTTGGTCTCAAGCATACAGTTTGTTCAGCTGTTGATTTCGTGCACGGTGTGTCGTCTTCCATATCCCCGCTTATATCGAAGGTAAATTTCTTTTCTCAGAAGTTTATAATGAACTTATGAGGCTTATCCTCTTACCGTTTCTCTGTGAAATGAACAGACAGAACTCGATCATTATCGTAGGTGGTGATAATACTAGTGGGTGGTCTGAGAAGATGAGTGGTGACGAGCTTGAGATCGTGAGTAATGCTGGTGTTGTGCTGCTTCAAAGAGTGATCCCAGACTCAATCAACATTCAAGTTTCTAAGGTTCATATCAATCGATTTATTTGGTTCCAATCTTAATTTTATTCAAAGGATGCATCTTAAGGTTTAGATAGAGCAACCGTATCAGGAAAATGATATAGCATTTGGAACTGGAATGTAGATTGATCATAAATTATTTGAATCATCACGATGAGATTGCCAATGGAACATTAGGTTGACTTGACTTAGGTTGGTGGTGGATGTGTTGCATGATATGCTCAAATTAACCTTCAAGCTACTCCCTCAAATAAGAGGTTTGATGTAGTACTTGAGGATCATATCCACAAAGACTCGATATTTCACACAATAGACTCAATATTTCACACAATAGACTTTAGCTTCAGATTATGCTAGGTCAAATAATATAAAAACAGTAAATAACAAAGCCGTAAACAGAGGATTTGATTATGATGGAAAGATGGTTGCTAGACTTAGGGTTTCATTTCGGCTATCAGTACTATAATCTATAGATGCTTAGGGTTGATCCTAGAACTCAAATTCAATAAGCAAGTAATCCAGCTCTCGCAAGCAATTACTAATCGGATGACTAAGTATTTATTCCAGCTCTCGCATGCGAACAATGAATGAGCGTCGATCGATACTATTGACTTGGTATCGATCGATGCTTCCTCAGACAAGCATTAGCGCTCAGATCGATAGTTTTCAACTAAATTCCTAGACAAACTCTCCTATGCGCCTAGGTATCTAATCCAACATGATTTCGGTTCCGTTTATTGATTGCACTCTCGTGATTTCAATTGTCCTATGATTCTAGGTTCAAATAACAAGTCACACTCTCGTGTTTTTCTTGCTACTCTAAATCCTAGTATTACAATCCACCCTGGTGTAAGATCTATAGATAACCTAGCATTCCTATAATTCAGAAGTTCATACAAAACCATAAAAAATCCCTAAACCTAGCAGGTAGCTCTATTCAGACATGATAGTTATCACAGAAATCATAAATGAATAGATATGAAAGAGAAATCAATAAAAAAATCAAAACCAATGGAGGTCCAAGAGGACTCTCAAGGAGTTCCTCTCTTCTCTCCAACCCTAAAACTAAGAACAATGAATAGAATAAAGCGTAGAAAGCGTAGCCGTCAAAAATGGCTTAGAAAACACATAAATAGGGTTTAAGTCGTCCATGGGCATTCCCCTCGCGAGGCACACGTACCACTCTTCAGTAAAACGGACATAGCGTCTTTTATAGGATCCTGATTGACCTCAAACCCGTGGCATTAGAAAGCTAACTCAAATATATCTTTTTTCTTAAAATATCAGCTTAATATCACCATGGGAACGCCTCTATCCAAATATAAACTCTTGAGGCATCTGTGTAGTTATGCACCTCAAATGGCTAGAAAATCACCAAAGTTCTCCAGAACGTACCTGAACTTGAAAACACTCTAAAACATACTCCAAACCCATGTAATAGACTCTAAATAGATCATATAACATGGTCTAAAACTGGTAAAATCCATTGTATATCAACTCCCCCAGACTTACTTTTTTGCTTGTCCTCAACCAAAACAAGAATAAACCTGTGAAAGCAGTTTGAAGAGAGCAGTGACTCACACAATTTTAAACTTATTACCATCACCCTTCTTAATGTTGCAAGCATAATTGAATTAGTTCCAACTTCATGGCCACTTCCATGAACTAGACCTTAGCTTAGCAACCAAACCATCCAGCCCACAGCTCAGCCGATTCTGCCTGACATACCCCTCAACTGACCTCATTTATGCATATAAATATGTAAGCTAAATCTTAGGAATATCGATCAAGGAACACATGGAATCTTACTCCACCAGGTATCTGAGTAAACATGTAGTCTTATTTTGGTTTCTTTTCTCCATATATCTCTTTTCTCTGAATCCTTTTCTTTCGTTTTTTTTATCTTTTTCAATTTTTTTTCTTTTTTCTTCTTTTTCTGGGCAAAGTGTAGGTTAATAGTGGGGTCATCAGTAATGTACCTACCCCTTACTTCCAACAATGTGTGATCATTCATTTGAATTATAATAGTGGGGTCATCGGTTGAATTGAGTAAGGTTGGAAGTCAGCTTCGGTTCCTTCAGACTTTCTCAGCTTGTGTGGATGTTATTGGCAGGTGATCCACTTTGGTGTTTCCATTCAGTACACCATGCAGTCAATAACCTCAAAGAATGGTGCTAGAGAGCGGTTTGATAATAAGTAAATTGAAAAAGTTCATTATCCCCTTCTTCACTCAATAAAACTAAATAAAAACTCAATAAATATAAAACCCAAAATAAAACACAATATTAGTAGATACTCCCTCAGACTTAAACAACATTGCCCCTAGAGTCTAAGATTGGTGGGAAAATAAATCATAGTGACAAAATTTAACAAGGAAAAACGGTATACCTTCATGGTAAGCATCGATCGACACAGTTAAGTGGCGATCGACCGGTGTTCGTGAAAGTTCGGCGATCGACATTGATCATGTGTCGGTCGATGCTAATGCAGAACTCGTTTTTCTCAGATATTTTTATTTGCTGATGAACAGTATCTCTGCTACAGTGTTGCTTGCTACGATGCCTTTGCTACAGTGTTGTTACTGTTCATCATCTTTTTCTGAAATAAATAAATGCGAAAATCAGTATAACATAAAAATAAATAAGTAAAACTTACCTAAAAGTGAGTTGTCTCCCACTCAATGTTTATTTTTAGTCATTAGCTTGACTTTTGGAAATCTGATTCAGTCTAGATGAGAATGAGTAATTGCTCCAAAACAAATCTCAATTTCTCTTTTCTTCAGCTTCATCACTCTTTTTTGTGAAAGCCTCCATTGACTCTTCTCCTTTGTCTATCATCTCATCAATAAGGAGTGCTCGAAGCTTTGCGAATGGTTGTGAGAAGCATCTGCTGCGCACTCTGTACTTTCTGACACCGTCTGAGAAGTGAGAAATCAATGATAACTGAGGATCGCCCTTGATCCCTTTTCTCTTCTTCCAATTTTTCCTCTTCTTTCCCCCAGACTTGTCTGATCTCGTGGTGGTGCCTCCATCAACAATATTTTAGACACACTTCAAACTTCTCGTGCTCTGATACGCAACAAGTGTCGATCAATAACATCGGGGTGGTTTTGATCGATGATATCGGTTTGGTGTCGTTCGACACTTTTACTGAGCCCTGGTCGACGTCGCTTTTAAATCTCAACCCTCTCTGAGAAGCTGTTGCATGTTGATGATCATCCAATACCCTAATGTAAGAACCCATATGTACACTTCTATCTGGTGGAATAGGAAATTCAACTTCAAATATGGTGTAGGGAACCACAAACTTCACAGGGTCATGTATCCTCTTCACTCTTTTGTGAAACCCATCAGCTTTTTCTGCGCATATAGGTGGTCTCAGATGTTCAGGGACAGCAAGGTGTGAGGCCTTGGACTTGTGCATTTTCTCCTCAACTGGTTCCATCTCAACTATGTATCCTGGCAGCTCGTCCAAAAATGGGTGTCGATCGATGTCCGGTTGGTTGTGTCGATCGATGCTAGCCTTTGGTGAAGTTTCTAGATCTTTTCCCGAAGTATTCTGATCGTCATCAAGCTTCATCTCCAAGTCATGACCCAAAATTTCAGGCTGTTCTTCATCCTTTGGCTCCAAGAAATATTCCATGGTTATCTCTTCGTCTACATCTATGGCAAGATAACTTCTTGATATATCTGTGCTCTCCAATGTTGAGTCTGCAATGTCCTGAGAACAACTCGATCTTTCAGGGATTTCAAAAGGTGTCGATCGATAACATGAATCTGTGTCGCTCGATAACATGAATCTGTGTCGATCGATTCTCAGGTTGGATCACCAATATCAGCTTTGTCTTCTCCACTCAACTCTTTAAATCCATGTTGTTCATAATTCTTTGCCATAATGTAGTTGACCAGCTGTCTTGGAATCAGATATTCCCTATTTATCTTCCAACCTTCAGTGAGCATGTCCAATTTATCATTTATCTCCCTTTCTCGAGTTGCTGCAACACCATCAAGAAATTCTTAGAGGAAGGATCTTTCGATGTTTTCCCAGCTGGTTAGATATCCTTGCTGCAGCTAACTGGATCAACTAAATGCATCCCCAGAAAGAGAATAGGGGAAAATCTTGCAGAGCATGTGGAATTCAGAGATTTCTTGTGGCTCGCTCCTTGAGATTAGATCCTTAAGTTCTTCGATATGGTTCATGGGATCCTCATGAGGAAGACCTTGAAAGGGGTCCTCACCTACCCCATCATACCATTCACGGCTTAGCTCAAAGTCATTCATCTCAGCAACAGCAATCACATCAGGGATTACAGCCCCCTGTGCATGTATCAATTGTCATGCACTGTTGCGAGTGCGGCCTTCCTCGTCTCGTAAGATCCCAGTCTCATCCAAGCTCAGTATGAGTACCTCAACCTTCTCTATCTTCTCGTAAGTAATAAAGATTGACACTTGATGAATAGTTTGATTCGTCAATGGATGAACAGTGTCAGGATGAACAGTGTCAGGATGAACAGTGTCAGGATGTACGGTTTTGGGATTAACAGTGTCGGGATGAGCAGTGTCATTTGACACTTGATGAACAGTGTCATTCAACACTTGGATTTCGACGCTGCCGATCGCTGCTTGGAGGGTGTCGACTGCCGTCTTAGACTTATGGATCACGCATTCTAAATCTAGTGGCTCTACGAGTAAGAACCATATCCCCTCATTGCTTTTGGTACTCATATTCATGTACCTGAAACACAAGAAATTTTTTTTATGTAAATAAACTATAAATAAAAACCTAGACAATCCTACACATAGTCTAATGGTTATCAGAGTCCCCGGCAATGGCGCCAAATTTGATATGTTCAAATTAACTTTCAAGCTACTCTCTCAAATTAAAGGTTCGATGTAATACTTGAAGATCGTATCCATAGAGACTCGATATTTCACACAATAGACTTTAGCTTTAGATTAAGCTAGGTCAAATAGTATAAAGACAGTATATAAGCAATAAACAGATGATTTGTTTGTGATGGAAAGATGGTTGCTAGACTTGGTGTTTCATTTAGGTTATCAGAACTATAAGCTATAAATGCTTAGGGTTAACCCTAGAACTCAAATTCAATAAGCAAAGCAAGTAATCCAGCTCTCGCATGCAATTACTAATCAGATGACTAAGTCTTTGTTCCAGCTCTCGTATGTGAACAAGCAATGAGCGGGGATCGATACTATTGACTAGGTATCGATCGATGCTTTCTCAGACAAGCATTAACGCTCAAATCAATAATGTTCAACTAAATTCCTAAACCAACTCTCGTATGCGCCTAGGTATCTAATCCAGCAAGATTCGGTTTCCGTTAATCGATTGCACTCTCGTGCTTTTCAATTTTCCTATGATTCTAGGTTCAAATAATCAGTCACACTCTCGTGCTTTTCTAGCTACTCTAAATCCTAGTATTACAAGCCACCCTGGTGCAAGATCTATAGATAACATAGCAATCCTATAATTCAGAAGTTCATTCCAAACCCTAGAAAATCCCTAAACCTAGCAGATTGATCTATTCAGACATGATAGTTGTCACAGTAATCATAAATGAATAGATATGAAAGAGAAATCAATAAAAAAATCAAAAACAATGGAGTTCCAAGAGGAATCTCAAGGAGTTCCTCTCTTCTCTCCAACCCTAAAACTAAGAACAATGAATAGAATAAAGCGTAAAAAGCGTAGCCGTCAACGATGGCTTAGAAAACACATAAATATGCTTAAGTCGTCCAGAGGCATTCTTGTAATTTGTGCGGGTTTCTGGGCTTAAGTCGGTAATGAAATATATTCGGCCCTTCTGGCATCACCGTCGATCGACACCAAGGGTCTGTTGTCGATCGACAACCCTTAATCTTCTCGACAACTTCCTCAAGCGAGACCGACGTACCACTCTTCAGTAAAACAGGCATAACCTCTTCTATAGGATGCTGATTGAACTCAAAATGGTGGCATTGGAAAGCTAACTCAAAGCTCTATCTTTTGTTAAAATATCAGCATAATCTCACCATGGTAAGGCCTCCATCCAAAGCTAAACTTCTGATGCATCTGTGCAGTTCTGCACCTCAAAAGGCTCCAAAATCACCAAAGTTCCCGAGAACGTACCTGAACCTGAAAACACTCTAAAACATACTCTAAACCCAATTAATAGACTCTAAATATATCATATACCATGGTCTAAAACTGGTAAAATCCATGGTATATCATTGCAGGCTGTGAAGAGAGCAGTTGTTTTCGGTCATCCTTGACGTGGTGAATGGATACGCCAATCCCTAATGAGCTATTGGATTCAGTCGACATCTTAATCTTGAGTGAAACTGAGCTCATTCGCTTGGCAGGAATGCACACTGAAACTCTTGAACAGTTTAACCAGGCTGTTGCAAAGTGCCATAAGGTGACATATAAGTCTTCTTTGATCAAAAACATTCTGGGATGATTCATTTTGGATATTCAGATGTTATGGTAGCAGGTGGAACTGAGTCTAGAATTAATGCTCTCTCCGTTGTTGGATTCATCTAGGTAACTAACACGCTTTGTTTGTGCTTCCTTTAAAAATTCACTTGTAAATTGATTGTTCTCTTTTCTCTATCCAGATCAAGAGCTTTGTCGACTAAGTAAGTAAGTATAATTCATCAATGCAAGAAGCTTCACGGCCTTTCGCTTGTGGCTGGGATAGTTCTGTGCGAGTTACATTCTTGGTTGTTTATTTGAAAGAATCTGTTTTGGAGATGTTATGGTCATAACATTATTAATTTTGTTGCAGGATAGGGGAACGCTCAGCGGTTATAGTATTGGAGGTGAGACTCTAAAGTCATCCCCCACAACTGTTTTCTTAGCGATAATCTCTTCTGATTTCTTGTTATAATCAATAGGAACTTATGCATGCAAAAAGACGTGGAGCAAAAGTTTATGCTGAGCTTTGTGGATATAGGATGTCAAGTTAGGCTCATACATTAGTAAAAACAAAGTTTACAATTCCATAGATAATACTAAAACACATTTTGATTTTCATAAGAATGAGTTCTTCTTGGCATTTAGGCGATGCACACCATATTACTCAACCTTCGAAGATAGAAAGGGAGCTATTTTGGCCATGTCACATGCCTCAAGACAGGTAAACAGAATCATTCCAATACTTAAACTACCAGATTTTGGTTACTAGCTTAGTGAGTTTTGGGTCATCAGTTAGCAACATAATTAGGCTGTGAATATTATTAACCAAAACCACATGTGTTGTCGTCATCACTCAACCTCCGTTGAGCATCTCTACGAAACTACCCTAATCCCTCCCCGCCGTTTTCAGTCATATGCAAAAGTGTTTGTGCTCTCCCAAGACGGCACCTGCTGCGGTTTTCACGGCCGATTAGAAAAAGAGAAGGTCAAGACCCAGCTTCGTGAGACAACCAGTCAATATTTCAGGGTTGTATATGAGAAAATTAGCTTTCGTAAATTTGCTTGCAAGAGGATTGTCAACGTGGAGGCAGACTTATAGGAAACACTTGGCGAAGAGAATGGTTAACCGTCTTCTTTACATATATATCACCGTCTTTATTTAGCCGTTTCTACGTAATGTATAAAAATCAAGATTAGAATAAATAGTAATTTAGGTACTTTAAATCTGGATTTTTCTTTTCTTGCAAGTGAAGAAATTATGTTTTGGTTTTCCTTGCACAGTATATGGAAGTTTATGTGTACGTATGGGGTGATGACAATCAAAAACTTGGTACATCAAGTGCTTCTATTTTTTGAAATTTACAAACTCAAAGTTTTATCTAACAATGAAGAAACTAGATCCTTCTCTCCATGTTCTTGTTGCAAACCATTTGATTAGACATTCTTCCAGATATCTCTTGCCTTTTCCTTTCACCAGAAGCAACCTCAAGCAAATCAGTTTATCAACAATCTTAGATAGAGATCTTGCATCCATTGACTGCTCTCCATGCCTCCTAGCATTATGCTCTCTCCATATACTATGAGCTAACACTTGGAAAGCATACCGAATAAGGAAATTCTCCATGAGTGTATGTCCAGGATTGGATATAACTTCCAGGATCTCAAACTACTCTGCCGTGAAATCCTCTCTCATAATGCCTCCTACCATATTTTCCCATATTTTCCTTGAGTATCTGCAACTAAAGAAAAGATGCTGACATGTTTCTTGCATCTCCTGACATAGCACACAAACTCCATTTGTTGCACTATTCCATTGTTGTATTCTATCACTTGTTTTTAGTCTATTCCTGATTGCAACCCAAACAAGAAAAGAGTATTTAGGAGTGGAATGAGGAAACCAAACTCCTCTACTCCATGCGCAGACTGGTTGAGGTTGCCGTAGGCATGCCCAAGTTGCCTTAGTAGAAAAATTTCTTGAATATTTTCCTTCAGACTGCTTCCATAAAGAGATATCATCCTCTTGGTTTACTTTCCTTCTAATTACTTCAATCTCATCTTCCACCTCATTCAGAGCTTGCACTCTATGTCTTCTTCTACGATGTCGGTTGAAAACATCCACCACAAACTCGTTTTCCATAATGCACAGATCAATACTTCCTCCATTTCTCAAATGAGCTTTTAGACAACCCAATCGACACCAAGAATCATACCAAAAGGAAGTGTGCCTTCCATTATTAATCTCCATTTTATGAAAAGACATTGCTAGCTCTCTCAGCTTCAATAGTTTTTTCCACATCCAAGATCCTGAAACTGTACTATTTTTAATAGACCAGAAAGAACCCTTTCTTATCATATAGCATTGAATCCATTCACCCACAGTGAAAATCTATTAGACGTCAATCTCCATATCAATTTCAAACATAGCACAGTATTCACTTCTTTGAGGGGTCTGATTCCCAAACCACCTTCCAACTTAGGTAGACACACATCTTTCCAACTAACCTTTGCTTTGCTGGTTTTTAAATCAGGACCAAACCATAAGAATGCAAGGCATAAGCTTCCAATCTCCTTTGAACAGCTGCTTGGAAGACAAAATGCTGAAAGAAAGAAGTTTGCTAGACTCGTTATGACAGAACTAATTAGTTGCAGTCTTCCCCCTTGAGATAAAAACCTTCATCTTCTTTCTAACCTTCTCAACCAGTGGCATGTAGTCATTGACTGTCATTCGTCTTGTGAGAAGAGGAAGACCAAGATATCTCACTGGCAACTGACCTGAAGCAAATGGAAATCGAGTTAATATCTCCTCTTCTTGATTAACTAATATCCCTGCTGTGTATAGTGTTGATTTCTCAAGACTGATCTTGAGGCCAGATATAGCTGCAAACTCTTCAAATATCTTTAAAACTCCCTCAATAGACCTTTTCGTCCCATTTGTATATACCAAGAGATCATCCGCGAAGCATAAGTGTGTGAGAAATATGTTCTGGCATCTTGGATGATATCCAATTTGCTTCCTTGCAGCTGCATTGTCAATCATATGCGATAAGACATTCATGCATATGACAAAGAGATAAGGTGATAATGCACATCCCTGTCTCAGCCCCCGTTTACTCTCAAAAAATCCTGCTAGCTCCCCATTAACCTGAACAGAGAAAGACGGAGTGCACACACAAAGTTCAATCCATCTAATAAACTGATCCGGCATATGAAGAGCTCTCAATGCCGTAAGCAGGAATGACCAATTCACCGAATCAATTGCTTTTGCATTGTCTATCTTCATGGCACAGCGAGGAGATACATCTTCTTTATGATAGTCTTTAACTATCTCAGTAGCCAGTAAGAGATTTTCCACTAGCAATCTATGTTTCACAATCGCAGACTGGTTATAAGTGATACAGTGAGGAAGTGTACCTTTTAGCCGATTTGCTATGATCTTTGATATCACCTTATACAATACATTACAGCAAGAAATCGGCTTGTAGTCCTACATCTCTATTGGAATATCCTTCTTTGGTATGAGGGCTAATATCGTTGTGTTCAATCCTTTCGGCAAGAAACCTTTGCTGAAAAAAGAATGAACTGTTGTAGTGAAATCTTTCCCTATTATCCTCCTAGATGCCTTGAAGAACTCAGTTGTATACCTATTCGGACCCGGTGATTTATTGCTTGGCATTCTAAACAACACTTCTCTGATTTCCTCATCAGTTATTGGTTTGATAAGTTGAGTTCTTACCACATCAGTACCCTGAAAACCAAGGATATCTTCCATTTCCTCCACTGTCACACTTCTAATATCTGCCGGCTCATGAGAAAGAAAATAACTAAAGAATCTTTCAGCTTCAGTCTTTATATCCTCTTGAGAAGTGAAAACTACTTTTGTCTGAAATGTAATCTCTCTGATTGTATTCCTCATCTCCCTTATTTTAGCAGCATTATGAAACACTTTGTTATTTCTATCTCAAAGTTGTAGCCAGTGCATCTTCGATCTTTGTTTAAGAATCTTCTCCTTAATTTCTGATATTCTGCTCCATCACTCAGAAGCAGTAAGTTCCTCTCTCATATTATCCTGTGTAGGATCATTTAGTAATCGCTTCTGCTTCTCACAGAGATCTTGATAAGCTTCTTTTACCTTCAAAGATATTTTTCCCAATTTCTCTTTGCTCAGATTTCTTATCAACGGCTTAAGAGCTTTTAGGTACTTCGAGAACCTAAAAAGAGCTGATGTTGATTGGAAAAGAGTCCGAGTATCCCTCCAGTAATCCTTTACTAGCTTTAGAAACTCAGGCATATCTACCACCACATTTGTAAATTTAAAAGGCCGTCTTTTACCCACTGGTTCCGCCCTTAGATGGAATCTACCACGAAGGTGATCAGAACAACCCCCAGCCTCAAATACTCCATAGGATTGAGTTCGGCTGTTAAGCCAAGCCTCATTAACCATAAAATGATCCAACTTCTTACAGATAAGACCCTCATCGCTCTGATTGCACCAAGTATACTTTTGACCTTGATGACCCAAATCAATAAAGTTGCAATACTGAACGATATTTTCAAACTCCCTCATACCCACATTGATAAGACTCGAATCTTGATAGTTAGAATGCTCTTCTCCATCTAGAATCTCATTGAAATCTCCCATTATGATCCACTGTTTGCTTCTGAATAATGGTGAATCCTGATGAGATTTAATATCTTCCCATAAATCTCTTCTACACTTCACTGTATTCTCTGCATAGACGAAAGAACAAAGAAACTCCTCTGTTTCTCCTTCCACCAGAACTGACACTATAATGATTTGATCTGACTTAAAAATTGGTGTAATATGAACTTGTGAATTCTACATAACCCATACCCTCCCTTCTCTACTGAATTCATAATTACTTATGAATGACCAGCCATAAACATTGTTGACATGATCTGCTGAGCCTTATGCTCACTTACACTAGTCTCCAATAAACCTCTGAAATGTAATTTTTTTGATTGAATCCAATTCCTAACCACTTCATGTTGATCTGCGGTTGAATCCTCTCATATTCCAGAAAAAAACTGTCATTGAGATGAGTTTTTGTTACTTCCTTTACCCAGTTTCCCAGGCGTACCTCCCTACACAGATTTATCTGGCACAATCTTATGCATTGTTTTTGATCTTCTTGGTAATGATCGCCTAATAGAATTTTCCAGATCCGGCCAATGCTCTATACCAGCAATACTCTTCCCTATCTGATCATTCTTATTATCCTCCTTAGTTTCTTTCATCCCACTCTTTCCTCCAATAGTTTTATCCTTGCCTTCCTCACCATCTTCACTAACTTTTATAGTATCCTCTTTCCTTACTTCCTCATTAGCTTTCTCTACAATGATCTCCTCTTCAATACGTAGAATTTCCTCAAATTCTACTTGGTTAACTGCATCTCCTTTATCATCTACTTCTAGAAGAGCTGAGAATCGAGCTGGTGTCAAAATCTTCACCTAGCCATACTTCAGATTAGGACTTCTACTCCCTTTCCCACGTTTTACATCCTCCCAATTTTCTACTGATTCACCGTCCTCAATCTCTTTTACAGTACCAGCAATTTGGTTCTCCTTTGCTGCTTCTATATTTCCTTCTTTAGCTTCTGCCTTCTTCGTTGTTTCTTCTACTGTTTTCACCTCTAAACCATATTTCCCAATAACTCATTCCTTTATTATTTGCTTCACTGATTTTCCTGAGCTATCCTTCTTGTTTTTGATACAAACTTTATCAGTGTGCCCCCACTTTCCACACATAGTGCATCTTAGTGGTAGCCACGGGTAGTAGAATTAAACCAATGGAGATACACCATTCTTCGTAAAATTTATCTTAGTTGGTAACTCTTTTGTCAGATCAGCATTGACAAATATCTTTGCAATCTTAAAGTTCGAACAAGCAGCAGTCTCTAGATGCAGATGAACTGGAAACCCCGCTGCACTCGCAATAAAATTTAGCCCTTCCCATGAATATATATATTCATCGGCACATTCTTGAGATGAATCCATAACGGAATAGCTTTAATCTCAAGCTTCCCCTTCATCTCGTCCGGTGTCTATTTCGGGCCCACTAATGGTATGTTTTGTTCCACGTCCCTCTCTTTATAATCCGAGCTCGCATCAATGGATTCAGAACCTTGAACTTCATTGTAGTATCATAAACAACATGAACATCAATCTACATATTTTTATCACCTTGATTCCATATTTTATTCACAATAGCATGAACTCTGGCCACATGTGGAGCTGTATCCAAATATTTACCAATCAAATAATCTTCCCAAAGATGATTCACCTTCTCAATAACATCATTTGGGATCTCTACAACCTTTTGTCCCTCCTTTTCTATGATTTCCAGATCATATTTCTTCAAAACTTTCTTCTCCCGTGCAACATCAACCCATGATGGTACCTCCAATTCGGATCCTCTCATGAGATTCTCCAGTCTTCCCCTTCCATTTTGATTCTCTGTTTCAAAACCAGCTCCCTTCTCCTGACCTTCCGATCCAGTGAAATCATTACCTCCTTTTTTGTTTCCCAATCTTGATCCCTCCTCATTAATCTTCAACCAAGATCCCCTCAATAGGTTTTCTGGATCAGAGATCTCACTCCGCATCTCCCGATTATCCCTAACCTCCGTTAAAGACTTAGGTAATCCCGGCGATGCCGCCGAATCCATGTCGATGAAATCTGTCGCCAAAATCACCTTTTTTGCCTCTCAAAGCGGTGCGTTTTTGCTTTATTAGTAACTCTGTTGTTCCTCTCAACATTTTCAACTATATGTTTCCACCTTTAGGCTTCTTCTAATTATTTGATTCCTAATTATTTGATGAAGAAAAGGGTTCTATCTTTTTCAATACAAATAACAAACAAAAACCGAGGTGTTAGCACAAAATAAAAAATTGGTCGAATTATAATTTTTTTTTTTGTTGGCTACTGTATTTGAGATTTAAAAACTAATAAATTAGGATTTCAAAATGAGAATCAACTAAAAGAGTTTATTTTGCAAATGTGTATTACGCTCTTTTAATTTCAACCACTAAATCAAATATCATCTAATTTGATTGTTAAAACTAGTTAGAGAATCTCAATTATCTAATCTTTCTTGCACTAACCATCATCATATAGTTTGATCATCTATTTTATTGGTTACTAAAGTTCAAAATAAATAAAATAATATAAAATTATTTAAATATTTAATTTATAAAAATGACATAAATTTTCTCTATTTTACTGTTTTTTAATATTTATTAAAATATTTCAATTAAAAATTATTTATTTCTTTATTTTACTATTATAATTATAAAATGTAACTATTTATTTTTATATTGTTTTACTTTAAGTTTCATAATAAGTAGCAGGGAAGAAAGTGAATGATAAAGGAAGTTGAGGGAGACATGAAAGATACTAAGATTGATGTTCTTGCAACTTGGTGAAGTCATGTATTGATAACATGAAAAAAAGTAAATGATAAAAGAAATTGAGGAGGACATGAAAGATATATTATCAAAATGAACAACATGTTCGCATAGTAAAACATGCGTCACGTAATCATAGAAGATTCACGTAAACCTTGCATTCACGTCCCCTCTTTTACGTCCTTCTAACAATACTAAAAGGAAGATTTGCTCAAAGGAGAGTCTGTCCACGTCAGATTTAAAATTCATCCACTAAAAATCGTCCAAACTGCTATGTCATATTGATTTATGTCGAGAATAAAAATTACTCTCTTTGCTGGGCTCATTATGCATGTTAAAGGCCCAAGATTATCCTTCGACTTCGTCTTCTCCTTTCCTCTTCGTCAAATCTCCGTTACTGAGTTCGTTTCACCTTCTTCTCTTTCTCCTTCGTTATAAACCACTTTGTCTTAAGTTGCTTTCATTCAATCCCGAAAACCTCCTCTCAAGAAGTTGAAACTATAGCGATGAAACCAAAGGGCAAGTTCACTTGCTGGTACTTTTGTTCATGGAGGAAGCTATTTATTCTTTAGCAGATACCAAAGGCATGACCCACTATCTTGCCTTTTTTTGGTAATTCCTTATTCAGTTAACCAAAATAGTGCCAATTTCAATTAAACTGCCCTGTTAATCTTAGCCGCCGTTGTTTGCCATTGCTCTTGCGATGCTTCCACTGATTTCTTCTTTATCAATGCTGATTTGGTTTTCTCTTCTTTTTTTTTCACACCAGGAGATGTGTAAGGGATTTATTTTGGGAACATTTTTCTTACAGTCTAGCTTCCTGGTTTCGGTTTAGGTAACACAAGTATTTGCTCGGTTTGGTTTAATGATGTGGTGGTAAGGCTCCTATTTTGTTGCATATCTGTTCTTCCTGTTAGACTTGTGAAGAATAGAAATTTTTTGTGAGATTAATTGAGCTTAGAATCATAATTCTGTTTTCTCTGGCCGTAGTATTCATTTGTATGTTCTATTTTCACTTTCCCATTAAATTTCCAATCTTTTTAAATAAACTTTTTGAATCTTTCAGACTGGAATTTATATTCAAAAAAAAAACAATGAAGATCCTTTTTGAATCTCCAAATATATAACTTTCTCAGCAGATTCTTAAAATGCTCCTAAAGTCTCAGATCTATGCTGGCTACTCTGATCTCCAATGAATAAGATATGCTGGATAATCTAATGATAATAAAGAAGAGAATGGAAGAACTCTAGAGGAACAGAAAATTAACGATGCCTTTTTTGATGTATATTATTAGTACAGGCCATGAATGCTCTGGACTCACCATTATTTGGGCTACCATTTCTCTGCAGGAACACCCTGAGATTCTCCAGAAGTTAGAGGTAACATGAGAATATATGTTTTTATAATCCTTTTCCGTTTCACTTTACACGCTTTAATAGTGATTTCGTTCTACACAGGGAGAACAAGATGCGATTGTTAAAAATTGAGCACCAGACCAGAATTTGACTCTTAAAAGAGACACGTAAAATGGACTAACTATCACAGGTGCCTCATTGCAAAACAAGTTTATGGTTTTTTTAAAACGGTATGATTCGTTACATATTCTCTCACTGAATACAAAATGAGGCTTTTTATCTAAGGCCTTTCGGGAAGCAAAGAGGGATGGCCAAATGAACGGTCAGTCTATGCTCATCGCCTACATGGACCACAACAAACAATCTCTAACCCTTTTTGTATATTCATTTCTATGTTTCTGTAATTAGACATACATCATACCAAAAGGCTGGAAGGTGATGACTTGGTTCATGTAAGTTCACCTGGATCTTGAGATTGGCATGGATCCAAATAAATATGAACCTTCAAGATGGGAGGTATGTAGGTATAATAGATTTGTGACACATTCAACAATCTAACTGTCTTTGTAATTTGAAGTTGGTGTTGCAAAAGAGTAACTGAACATGATCAAGTTCATTCTACAGGGATACAGACCTATACCAGGCACATTCCTTCATTTTCATTTAGGAAGCGGTCTTTGTCCGGAGAAAAATCTTGCCAAGCTCGAGATTCTAATTTTTCTTCATCTTTAACCATTGAAGATGGGTTTAGCTACGCTAGCTTTGAAGCTGTGGGTTATGACTTCAACACTATTGAGCTGAGTCAGCTGGTGAGAAGGGTCTCGTTCTTTGATTCCAAAATTCTCTGTAGCCATGCACTGGAGTTGAGTGAACGCGTACAAGCCAGAGATTAGTGTATACTTGGAGTATTGTGGGTGCGCAGAGAGAGAGAGAGAGAGAGAGAGAGAGAGAGGACATTTGAGTCTCTAGGAGAAGAGGGTAGGACAGTGATGTATCATATGTTTGACTCACAGGTCAGATGTTTATAGCTATGGAATGTTAGTTATTGAGATGATTGGTGCAAGGAACAAAGAAAGCGCTCATCTCTGCTTCTAACACAAGTTCATCAAGGAACAAACGGTTTGAGAAGCCTCGTAGGCAGTGTGCGTTGCCTAGCTACCTTGAAGTGGGACTCGAGCAGAAATAATTAACTGCAGCAGCAAGGACACGAGAGAATCTAAACTATTTTTGGAGCTTTCTGTTTTTGCATTTTTTTGGTGTAATGAATAATGACTTGTGAAGTTGAGGTATTCCTTTATGAGGATGTGTGTTGGGTTTTTCGTGCTGTATAAGTTTTGATATATGGAAGACTTTTATATTTGCTATGATTTACCGCTTTTTAAATTACTCTAACCATGTTTTTTCTTTAGTTGTAAAGGATTGAATGAAAAAAGACATGACCATATACTTGATCACACTGCAGGTATATTATTCTTGAACTTTAGAATCTGCTCATATCAAACAAACGTGAGTTTCTTACTAAGACATGTTCTTCTTGCTGGTTCACATTATCTCAAAATCATTAGCTTCCTATCAATTGTGCAACCTACACTACCAAATATCTCACTAAAGAGAAATGTTGTGAGAACGAAATAACGAAAAACTACAAGTCAAACCTTCAAATTTATTGCTCATTGCATATATTGTGTATATGTATTTTACCAATTTTAAAAACAAATATTTTGAATTTTTCCCAAAAAAGAATATGGTAGTTAGGAGTACTAATCACTAAACATTTAAACCCATATAAAATGTTGAACGCAGAGCAAACAAAAAAAATTATAACAATGTGATCAATGAGGAGTTAATCCTAATTTTCTGACCAAATAATTATAGTTTTCCTGATTTTAAGGGTGCGATCTGTTAAGGAAATACCTAAGACATTAAGGACTTCTATGTAAATACATAACTACACGATTTACCCTAATTGTATGTCTTGTATAAATACCTTGTACACATCTAATAAAGTATTTTATTCAGCCTACTATCTATATGGTATCAGAGCTTTGATCTAACCTAAGCCGCCATCTCTCACACTTTCAAAATTTTCTTTTCTTTCAACTCACGATGTCTGGATCTACAAACTCACCGGCATCCATTCCTGAGACCATCACGGTTTCGAACACAACAACCATCTTGAACATCAAAATGGTGAATGTTACAAAGCTAACTGCTTCCAACTTTCTCATGTGGAGTCGTCAGATCCATGCTCTCCTTGAAGGATATGATCTTGCGGGTTACATTGATGGCTCGCTTGAAGTTCCCTCTGCAACGATCACCACGGACGATGCAGTTGCAACCAATCCGCTCTACACTATCTGGAAGAGGCAAGATCGCCTCATCTACAGTGGTCTCCTTGGTGCCATAACCACTCCGCTGCAACCACTACTCTCGACAACCACCACGTCAGCCGAAATCTGGAGCCTCTTAACCTCAACATACGCGAAACCTAGCAGGGGCCATATCAATCAACTTCGACAACAACTCAAACACTGGACCAAGGGAACAAAGTCCATTGATGAGTACTATCAAGGTCTCACGACACGATTTGATCAACTTGCTTTACTAGGAAAGACAATTGATCATGAGGATCAAATCGAACAACTCCTTGAAGGCTTACCTGATGACTACAAGCTCATCGTCGATCAGATTGCTGCACGTGATACACCACCGTCTCTTACAGAGCTTCACGAGAAGCTTATCAATCATGAGACAAAGCTCAAACTCTCGAAGGAAGTCATATCCTCTGTTCCTGTCACAGCTATCTACACGAACCATCGTGCTCCATCTGCTCCATACAACAATCGTAATCAGAACTCGCGTCATGGAGGTTATCGTGGTAACCAAACTTGGCAGCAGCAGCAGTTCCACACTCCGACTACTCCAACTGCAGGACGTGGTGGCTACCAAGGAAAGTGTCAATTGTGTGGCATTTTTGGCCACAGCGCTCGCAGGTGTTCGCAAATTGCTGCACAAGGTACTGCTCTCTCACAGCCATTGTCGCCGCAAACCCCATGGCAACCTCGCGCGAACGTTGCTCAGGCTTACACCTATGCTCCGAATCAGTGGATACTCGACAGTGGTGCCACACACCACATGACTTCCGACCTCAGTAACCTTGCGCTGCACCAGCCGTACAATGGTGGCGACGACGTTGCGATAGCCGATGGATCAGGTCTTGCAATTACTCATACTGGCTCTACATCCTTTACTATGCCAGCTAAGCCATTGGCACTTACTGATATTCTCTGTGTTCCAAACATTAATAAGAGTTTGATATCAGTTTATCGGTTATGTAATGCTAATCGTGTTTCTGTTGAATCCTTTCCTGCTCACTTTCAGGTGAAGGATCTCAACACGGGGGTCCGGTTGCTTCAAGGCCGCACGAAGAATGACTTGTAGGAGTGGCCATGGCCGTCCCAGAACCCAACTGCAAGCTTAGCCTCTTACCCAGATACTAAAGCGACCCTGAACCAATGGTATAGGCGACTTGGCCACCCCTCTCTTTCTATTCTTAAAACAGTTGTTGCTCAGTTTTCTTTACCTTGTTTTCAACATTCTCAGACAGCTTCTCCTTGCAATGATTGCTTACTTAATAAAACACATAAGCTTCCTTTTCATGAGAGTACAATTCGCTCAACCCAACCCCTGCAATATGTCTTTACCGATGTATGGCAATCACCCATTATCTCCTCTCAAAACTACAAATACTACCTTGTCCTTGTTGACCATTTCACACGCTATACTTGGCTCTATCCCTTAACCGCAAAGTCTCAAGTCAAAGACATTTTCACCACTTTCAAACCTCTAGTTGAAAATAGATTCAACACAAAGATCCAAACCCTCTATTCAGATAACGGGGGCGAGTTCATCGCCTTGAGATATTATCTTGCAACCCACGGTATCAGCCATCTCACCACCCCACCTCACACTCCTGAGCTTAATGGTCTCTCAGAACGGAAACATCGACACATTGTCGAAACCGGTCTCTCACTTCTCTCAGTCGCCAACCTATCACTTACCTACTGGCTGCAAGCCTTTGCAACCTCTGTCTTCCTGATCAACCGCATGCCCACACCCATTCTCCAAAACCAATCACCCATTCAAAAACTCTTCCAAACAATCCCAAACTACCTTAAGCTCAGAACCTTTGGCTGTCTGTGTTATCCGTGGTGGCGCCCTTACGCACCCAATAAACTAGAAAACCGGTCTCTTCCATGCGTCTTTATAGGGTACTCTCTGACTCAAAATGGTTATCTGTGTTTAGAACCCGTATCTGGTCGTGTTTATGTCTCTCGACATGTTCGCTTCAACGAAACCGTTTTCCCATATCACTCCTTAACCATACCTAAGCCTTCCCCGATCCCTAAACCAGCCACAGTTGTCCCTGACAATCTTTATACCATTTTCCCAGTGCCATCACTCATACAGTCTTCTCCGTCGGCTGTGATCAATCAGGCTCCAGCGTGTGCTTCTTCACCTACGGAGCCTGTGCTTGCGGAAACGTCTTCAGCTCCACCACCTGCGGTTCAGCAATCGTCTCCTGCTCCTACTGGTCCTTTGCTACACCCTGAGGAACAAAACCTCCTGGATCCTACTATTATTGCACCATCTGGTACGTCCCTGCCTACTGTTATTGCACCATCTGGTATGTCCCTGCCTCCTGTTGCGGTACCTCTAGTGAGACATTCAATGACAACCAGGTCCAGAAATAACATTCTCAAGCCGACCTCGAAGTACAATCTCACTGTAGAACTACAATCCGACCCTCATTGGATTCCGACGACTTGGCAACAAGCTATCAAGCATGAAAGGTGGAGGAAAGCGATGGCTGCAGAGTTTAACTCCACCAACGAGAATCGTACTTGGGATCTTGTCGAAGCAACTCGACAAATGAACGGTGTGGGATGCCGCTGGGTCTTCACAATCAAGTACAACCCTGATGGTAGTATTGATCGATACAAAGCACGGATTGTGGCAAAGGGGTTTCATCAACAGCCTGGTGTAGACTATAATGATACCTTCAGTCCGGTAATTAAGTCTACGACAATTCGTTTGATTCTTGGTCTTGCAGTGAATAATGATTGGCCAGTAAGACAGACAGACGTCAACACAGCCTTTCTCCAAGGTCATCTCAATGAAGAGGTTTTCATGGCTCAGCCACCTGGCTTTCAGGACACTGATCGTCCCTCTCATGTTTGTCGCCTGCGTAAAGCCATTTATGGGCTCAAACAGGCTCCTCGAGCTTGGTACTCTGAACTCAAGAAATTTCTTCTTGCAGCCGGTTTCAGCAACTCTCTACCTGATACGTCTCTCTTCATACTTCGTCATGCTGGGAGCTTTGTTTACTTGTTAGTCTACGTGGACGACATCCTCGTCACTGGCACAATCTCCTCACTTGTTCAACAAGTTATTGATGCTCTCTCTGTGAAGTTCTCTATCAAAGATCTCGGCCATCTCAGTTATTTCCTTGGTATTGAAACCATTCGCACACCTCATGGCCTCCATATGATGCAGAGGAAGTATGTTACTGATCTGCTACAACGAACGAATATGCTTCATGCAAAACCGGTTGCGACTCCACTTGCTGCATCTCCTAAACTGACGTTGAACTCTGGTCCTCCTCTGCCTGATCCTACTGAATATAGGCGCGTCGTTGGCAGTTTACAGTACCTTGCTCTCACCAGGCCTGATGTCTCATATGCGGTAAACCGTCTCTCTCAATTTATGCATCAGCCAACACTTGATCATTGGAATGCTGTCAAACGAGTCCAGCGTTATCTGTCTGGCACATTGAGTCATGGTATCTATCTCAAGAAGCAAAAGAATCCGCTTCTCCATGCATACTCTGATGCTGACTGGGCTGGAGACAGCGATGACTACGTCTCCACAAATGGCTACATCGTTTATCTTGGCACACATCCACTGTCTTGGTCATCGAAGAAACAGCAAGGGGTCGCGTGGTGATCCACGGAAGCTGAGTACTGTGCGGTCGCTAATACTGCCGCTGAGCTTCGATGGATATGTTCTCTTCTCACAGAACTTGGTGTTTCGCTTCCATCCTCTCCTACAATCTACTGTGATAACATCGGCGCTACCTATCCCTGTGCAAATCTTGTTTTCCATTCTCGTATGAAACACATTTCGCTTGACTACCACTTTGTTCGTGGTCAAATCCAGAATCATGCTCTTCGAGTTGTTCATGTATCGACTCACGATCAGCTGGCCGATGGGTTAACCAAACCGCTTCCGAGGACTTCATTTCAGACTTTACGGGACAAGATTGGTGTCACACAGGTTCCACCATCTTGAGGGGGCGTGTTAAGAAAATACCCAAGACATTAAGGACTTCTATGTAAATACATAACTATAAAAAATAATAACAATGTGATCAATGAGGAGTTAATCCTAATTTTCTGACAAAAAAATTATAGTTTTCTTGATTTTAAGGGTGCAATCAATGGTATAGTAAATTATTTATTTGTTGTGTTCTTGAGTATATGAAAAATGTTATAGTTGCTTATAAGTCTATAAAAATTATTATTTGCAAGACTGTAGATATCATAAGCATTATCCCCAAATATAATGCGATGATTGGCAAAATTTATATAAATTTTTACGTTAGTAAACCATATACAATCTATACTGCTAAACTAGAATCATGATTTTGACCTAACCTTAGTTCACTATGTGATGTTATCAAATTTGAACCTAAATAGTTAATGGAACTTTGTGGCTTGTGATTTGTACCACTGAAACAAATAATCGTATACAGTATCATTAAACTAAAAAACAGTTAAGATATCTTCATGGCTTAGATTACACCTTTTTTTTTTTGATAACTGTGGAGATCCCAAATGTTTTCTAGACCCAAAGACTAATCTCATAAGATCCATAGAAATCTCGGTTTTCTTGCCACTTAAGGCGTCTATGGATGGTCAATGCTATTCGAACCCATTGCAGAAACTCCAGCTGGACCCCTTTACCACTAGGCCAAGGCGACTTGATTAAAAAAAAAAATTGTTACCTCCAGTATATCGTATATACCAAAGATTTTCCCATCTTTTTTTTATAATGTTATATCAAATAAGTTTTTGCAAAGATCAATTTAGGTTAACACATCACCAATCCATTTGAGGGAGCTTTATAGTATTTCCAATAATTTATTCTATTTTTTCCAAAATAAAATACTTTATAATAGAGTATGGTTATACTCCATTGATATTCTAACTTAGAATAAACAATAGAACAATGAACAAAAAAAACTATATTTATATATAGAGTAAACTCATTTTCTATTCTATTATAAAGTAGAATTAGAAATGTTCTTACAAACTTTAGAAAATTAGTAATTTTCTTCTCGGTATTACAGCTCCAATAATTTATTGAATCATTCTTATCGGTAACCAAAATTTAAATATTTTAATATTCAAATTAAATACACATTTAATATATATATATATATCAAATAAGGTTATTTACCTGTTCTTCAAATAATAATTTGATATTAACGCAGATGATGTATAAACAAATATATGATACATAAATAATAAAAAAAGTAGAAAATTAGAAAATATTAAATAAATAATATTTGAACTTTTACGAAATAGTTAGACATAAGTACTAACAGATTAAAAGAAACTTTAATTATGTTTGCATCTAATATATATAAATATATATTAATGATATTTCAAAAAAAAGTTTCAGAAATAAATTAATTATATAACACAAAAATAAAAATAATTTATTGAAAATTGATGTTTTAAATTATATTTCACATTTATAATATATATATATATATATATTATAGACAAATAAATCGCGCGTAGCGAGGTAAAATCTCTAGTTATATTAAAATTGATTTGAAAATTTAGACGCCAAAAAGTATTAAATGTCAATTATTAATGAAATAACTTTAAAGGTTTAATCAGTCATATGAGTTTATATCCAAAACCAACATGCTCACATTTAATTGATTGTTGGCCGTCAACAAAATGCTCACATTTGTATGATTCACAATACTTCTTCTCTTCTTCTTATACATCTCTTCTGATAACCACTACGACTATACTAAACTAAACACTTGACTCCACCTCCTATAATGTTTTAGAACTATAACAACGTATGAATTAGTCAACATCTCCGCGCTTGCTACGCTCCTAGTTTATAGGAATGCTAATGAGGATCTCTCGATTGGTGTCATAATTAGATGGTTCATGTCTATTTCAAGGCATTTATATAGCTATTTTTAGACCATAAAATTTTTGAAAAATTGAAACGTGTGGAGTCCATCAACGAAACCCATTATTCTCTCTCATAATTTGCTTTTCTTTTTTTAAATTTGTGCCTTTGACATCGTCCATCTTGCGTGAAGTTTTTTTTTTGTTGCAAAAATTCACCAACTTAGACTTAAGACTCTGTTTGTTGATCTTTATTATTCTTCAAATGTGAGATAATTCTTTTTTGCTACAACCACCGTCAGAACTTTTGATAAAATGGATCGTGGAGAACTGAGTAAAGTATTTAAAATGTTCGATAAGAATGGCGATGGGAAAATTGCAAAAAATGAGCTGAGGGATTTCTTCAAAAGTGTGAGTATCCTTGTTCCCGAAAATGAGATTAAGGAGATGATTGCAAAGATGGATGTGAATGGAGACGGTTTCATGGATATAGATGAGATTGGGTCATTGTATCAAGAAATGATGGAAGAGAAAGAAGAAGAAGAGGACATGAGGGAGGCATTCAGAGTATTCGATCAGAACGGTGATGGTTTCATCACCGATGAAGAGTTAAGGTCGGTTCTTGCATCAATGGGGTTGAAACAAGGAAGAACACTTGAAGGTTGCAGGAAAATGATTAGTAAGGTTGATGTTGATGGAGATGGTATGGTCAATTTTAAGGAATTTAAACAAATGATGAGAGGTGGTGGATTTGCTGCTCTTAGCTCCAATTAAACATGTTTTCTCTTTTTTTACTCATAATAAATTTTTATTGTTTAGATATTAATACTAGTTTATGGAATTTAAACAATAAAAAGAGTGTATTTGATCAAGAAAGTAGAATTATTTGCATTAAATGAAATGTCTGATGTTGAGTATTATACAACACTGTTTTCTTTGTTCATTGAGTGATCATTAAAAAACAATTATTAGCTTACAAGTGATAGTTTAAATTTGTCAGACATTTTTTTTTTCAAGTGTAGAATTAGCTTGTTTTTTTGGTATTCCAGACCTTTTGTGCCTAATGATTGTAATATTCTTGAGTTGGGACAAAATCATGTTTAATAAGAACCTGAGTTTGAGTTAGAACCGAGAATAATATGGAGCACCTCCTAATAAATTCTGAATTAAGAAACTTGTTGGGGTCAAAATCGGTCACGACGGAATCAATGTCTAAAATTCCCGGAAAATAATCCCGCAATAAAAAAAAAAAAGAAGTCAAGAAAGAACGGAAAATGTTGGGGCCAAAAACGGACACGACGAAGTTAACATCCATATATCCGTAAAAATCAGCATGAACGTTTTCACGAAAAATATTCATCGTAAAGATTGCTTTTACGAAGAATCTTGCGGTAAAATATTACATTAATCTTGGTTCATTCATCGAAACTAAACACTCGCAGCCCAAGATCACGTTCATGGAACATCGGAAAAGGATTCAAACAAGGTCTCTACGTAGCGACCGATCCTTAACGAGTCGGTCGCTACGTAGCGACCGACCAAGCCTCTCGATCGATCGCTACGTAGCGACCGATCCGTAACGTGTCGGTCGCTACGTAGCGACCGATCCGCAGTAAGTCGGTCGCTACATAGCGACCAAACGAGCCTCTCGATCGGTCGCTACGTAGCGACCGACCAAGCCATTTGTTTGGTCGCTACGTAGAAACCGATCCATCGCGGACCCGGTCGCTACATAGCGACTGAACTGTTTTGGACATTGATCAACAGGTACGACCCAAAACCTTGCATTCTCGTCAGTTCCTCAATGCCAGTTCCCGAGTACGTCAGCCATATCATTTATCACTCCCATCAATTGGAGTTATCACTTAAACTTTACGATAAAAATCGTGAAAAGTTTATTTTTATCGATAAAATTCGTAATAAACGTTTCGAGTTGAAAGACGGCCCAAACAGGTCTAAAACACTATTAGAAACCCACTTACAATTTTTTAAGGAAAAGCCCATTGATACTATGGCGGTTTATAGTTTGTCAAATTTTCGCAGATAAATGTTAAGTTTCCACGGATAATCATGAAGATCGAGAAAAATGGAATATCTCCATTTTCGAGTTATGACGGCTTAAGGGCAGGAAGGGAAAAACTCAAACCGACCTTGGAGGGAGTATATAAGGAGTCCTAGGCGAAAGGCACGAGAGAGAACTTTTTCAGAACAGACTTAGCACTTAGAGGAATTAGGCAACTTTCCGTTTTTGTTATTTCGAGCTGCAACTCAACTAGGTTTTGCAGTCTTAGGTTGTTAGAACTAGATATCTCGCCGAAAGCTCTCATAGCCAAGACTTCTACCTTGTTGTAACGCTCATACGCGAATTCGGAATAAAACTCCTTTTGCTCTTTTTTACGATTTCTTATTTGTTTTTGTCTTTACTTGCGTGTTATGATTGCTTAGAATGTGGTTTAGCAGATATCCGGGACGTCTGAGAAATTAGGATTTTCCTAACTTTCCTAATTTAAACGGAAATCGACAGTGCGAATTTCGGTTCCCACAAAACTCAAAAAGCTATAGAGCTATAAAGAAGAAATGCCATATCTGAATCCGTGACGGTTATACAGACATGGGTTTGACTCTATTAGCTTCCCATGGGAATAAGGAAAATCTTTGGGCATCCGTAGATATAAGTCAAGTTACCCAATCAATGGTGCCGAAGAATCAAGTCCATAATGCCCGAGCTCTACCTTATCTTCCTCTCTAGCCACAGAAAAAGAAAACCGACGTTTGAAACCGACCTTCTCTCCTCAGCTCTTTTTTCCTTTTTCTTATCTTCCTTGGATCTCTCTTGGACGTCGTTATGTTTGAGTTTCTGGGGGAACTTGTAACGATCCGCAGTATTTTAAAAATTTTAAAATATAAATCGCGGGAGGTTTATGTAATGAACCGGTTTCCTTTAACCGGTTTGGTTTTGTTAATTTTTATAATTGTATTTAAACCAAGCCTTTTTGCCCTTACCCAAATGGGAAGGGTTTATTATACCAAAATATAAATTTAGATCATCGTGTGTGTTTCCCTTCGGCAGCCGTCAACATTGATGTAGAGGGAAAGCTTAACCACCATCTTATTTCTTCCTTGATCACTTTCTATTTCTCTATCTCTATGCTTCTCTTCTACTCCTTTATGTTTCTCTCCTCCTTGGGCTCTTATGGAGACACGAGTTCTTGACGTCACGCACCACCACGTAATTGGTACCCACCACCGGAGTCTTGTTCTTCACCGATCAACACCGGATCCATTGTAGCTGATGATCATGGAGCCATCGTTGCTCTTGTTGGTGTTGCATAGTGGAGCCGAGACGTGGAGGAGAGACGACCGATGTTGGAGCCGCCGCACCTCATCATCATGATGGCGATCTACGCCAACACCAACCGTAAGCCACCAGAGGATACAGCTGACCCCATCACGAGCACATGTATGGTAAGACGGAGCCAATCTGAGAGGGTTAAGTGAAACCCTATGCGTACCTTGCGTATCAAGTAACCATCCCCTAACCCTACGGCTGATCTCTTTTGTCCTTCCTTCGTTATAGCATATTTTGTGCATTACTGATTTGTATTATCTCATGTTGTGCCAAAATGTGTAGCTGGGTTCCATGTCACCAAAGCCGAGGGTCTAACGTCGTGTTGAGTTTAAGTCATTCTCATGTTTCTTTTGCAAAAAAGTAATATTTTTTCCTGAACCCTAAATACAATCATGTCTTTTGTTGTCTGTTTTTCCTTCCAATCTAATCTGTGGTTGGCGAGCGGACTGATGGTGAATCAAGCTATCTTGTTTGTCGATCTATTTTTCCATTTTCCGATGTGGTTGGGCGTGATTCGTGGCAACTTAATAATTTGTATTTTGGTCATAGTTAGTTTGTTAGGATGAAGATTATATGTTAGAGTAATTATTTATGGAAGGTTCTCTTCGTTTTTTCGAAATGGTTCACAAAGATCGAATTACGTTCTTGCATTCTTAGGATAATTGCATGTTAGATTTTGTGTGATGAGGATATGTTTTAATTGATATGTTTATGTGAATGAACGTAGAATTGATCTTGAATAGAATTGGTATGTTAAGTGGAAAATGTAATAGAAATTGATTAAGGATGAGATGAATGAAGAAAAGAACGAGAACAGAAAATTGAACTTAAATAAGGAAAGTTCATGATTAAGCAATGAAAATAAATAAGGGAAGTATGTTTTGGCTTTGGGCCGTATATATTGGCTTCGGCCGTTATGGACCTTCGGATCGCAGGTTGGCTTCGGCCACAGTTGACTACATGCCGTTATGGACCTTCGGGTCGTAGGTTGTTAAATAAAGAAATTACATGATTACACAATTAAAATAAATAAGGGAAGTATGTTTTGGCTTCGGGCCGTGTATATTGGCTTCGGCCGTTATGGACCTTTGGATCGCAGGTTGGTTTCGGCCGCAGTTGGCTTCGGCAGCAGGTTGGCTACATGCCGTTATGGACCTTCCGGTCGTAGGTTGTCTTCGGCCGCAGGTTGGCTACAGGCCGTAATGGACGACGGGCCGCAGGTTTGGCTACGGCAGTAGGTTTGGCTTCGGCCGCAGGTTTGGCTTCGGCCGCAGGTTTGGCTTTGGCCGCAGGTTTGGCTACGGCCACAGATTTGCCTTCGTCCGCAGGTTTGGCTTCGGCCGCAGGTTGATGGACCTTCGGGTCGGAATGTTAGGAAATGCTAAAGTTAATGAGTGATTGAACCGAATGTTAGGTTGTTAGTTTCAGACGCATGAAAACTGATAAGTAATATGCAAAATGGCTAAGTAATGATGGAAACAAATTGTTGATAGAAAAGGATTGCTAGGTTGTTAGAATGTAACGTGGAACTTGATTGCTTGATTAATGAGTTGCATGTGGGCGGTTTTGAGCGTCCTCACCGAGTAATTTTGTATACTCATGCCTCCTTTGCGATGCAGGTAAGGTTGATTGTGTGGACCAGAGCGCGACGCTATAAAGAACATCGGGGCTAGGGTATTTGAACTTGGGTAATTTTGAGAAGTTTTGTAAAAGATATTTTCATTGTAAACTACATGATTTTAAGTATTTAGTCTCGTGTTCCATTTATAAAGTTGCAGTATTTCTCATGTTTATTGGATAAAATTTGACTTGATCTTTTACTTAGAAATTTTCACATGTTTTCAAAGATTTCCGGGTTGGGGTGTTTCAGAACTTCTCTTGCCGGAACCCTAGATCTACCTTTGAGGGGAACTAGATCCTGTGGTAAGTGGTGAACTCCTGGAGCTACAACGAGGTGCCAAGGTCCTTCGAGGAGTGGAGTCGGTGTCTTAGAGTGCGGCAGTGGTGGATTTCTTTTTTCCTTTTGCAGATCTGGTCACTGTCGTGGCGATGATGGCGCGTGGTGGTGGTTCTACTGCTCTGTCTCCTCCGGTTCTTCATTGTGTGTCTTCTTCGAAGCTTTTTTGGAATGGTGTGTTTTTGACTTCTTTGAATCAAGGCTTGGTGTCTCGCCTTTGGTTCCGGGCTGTGCTTCTGCTCAGTGGAGAGGAGGGTGGTTCATCGTCGGCGCGTTTACAATGAGTCTTGGTGGTCGTGTGGTCGCGGTCTCTTTGGTGGTCGTGTAGTCGCGGTCTCTCTGTGGTTCTGGGCGTTCATCTTTAGAGGTTTTAAGCTTGTCTTGTCGTCTATGGCTGTAACGGTTTTGCCTCCGTTGATGCTCTTTGCCTGCTGGTCTGCCCCATCCTTTTGTCCTGGTTGTTGCTCGTTCCATCTCGCGAATGGCTACTGAGCGTTTTGATGCTGCTATTTGACTACTATTTGCTTCCCCAGCGAGACGTAGTTATGTAGCGCAAAGAGGACCGAGTTAGGTTCTCTAGTCTCGGGTCATGGAATTGGCCAGGGATTCCGTTCGAGTCTTATGGGGTCTCCGTTCAGTGGAGAGATTTTTAGAGAGTACCCATCCCAGTGCTCCGACTGTCGTTGGTCGTCTTGGCAGGATACTCTCTCTCTCTCTTTTTTGCAGGTATTGAAGACCCGGGTTCTGGTCACGCTTTCCCCGCAGCTCGCCTTGTTGGAGGTTGTGTGGCGCCTGTGCTGCTTGCGGTTTATGGTGTCCTTTCCTCTATGTCCTTCAATTAGTATGGTACAGGTGGCTTCCCGCAAGGTGTGCTATCTCTTCCTCTAATCATTGAGTCTAGAGCTTCATGGTCAGTCAAGTACAAGTTTGAGGATATTATCAATACCTAGCTACTCCTGCGATGTCACGAGAAGTCCGGCATTTGAGACAACAAGGTAAGCCCCACCTTCTTGTGGTAAACATCAACGGCTGAGAACGGGGAATGATTTTCTAAAGATTTTGGAGCAGTCTAGCGGATAACGTCGGTTAAGTGGGCGAGCGAAGTTAGTCTTGTAATGTTTGAATTAGGAAAATTTAGGTTGAATCAAACTTGTAACCGAAACTGAAATTCCGGTCTAATCGGTTGATTTATAATATTAAGTATTTTTTTTAAAAGTCGATAATGACCATATTGCACGAAAAGAGAAAAGGAAACTCAAAAAATAGTCACATAATCCCTTGCGGACGTAATCTTCGGATTAAGATTCCTTCCTCCAGATAAAGTTACAGTTCTCCTGCTTCCAAGCGAGACACTAAAGCGTCCTGCAATTGACTTCAATGATACATGGCTTCCAACGACGAAGTAGTAATCGTATGCCCATTGTAGCAATGTATGCCCATTGTAAAAACGTCATTATTCAATATTTCCGCCCAAGCCATGAATCAACAAATGGGATCGGAGAATCAGGTACCCATTGAAGTAATGTGACAAATGGTAAGGCTCGACACTGCCAAGGCCCCGCACCAAGAAAATGGGTCTTGTCAACTATTGAAATGCAAGACAAAAATCATAAATCCTGCTAGATCAGTTGATCTAATCAGGCTCCAAGCCTAGAAACACCTACTAGACCATGGTATACCTTCGACAAATACCTCTCCTCCGGGTTAAATACGGTTCAGGCCTAGACGAACTCAGAAAAAGGGCACTAAGGAAGCGACATCCTGGTCATGATAGACATGTTGAGAAGGAACGACTCCGGTCGACCGAAGTGCACAAGTTATCTCCCGAATTCGACAATGAAATCAAAAATAAGGGCAAACTGTTGAGTAAAATTAATCCAAAATATATTACTATGGCTTCCGAGCAGGACGCCGACTTTCAGATTCCCACGTGGAGAAATCCCAGCTCAAATCCGGCTCCATCACTGCCTCCAAGTAAAACTGGAAGTTTTTTACTAAAGGGAATTCTTCCATATTTCCGAATATGGAGGCCTCTGACCTAATGAACAAATACGACTAACCTATAAAAGGGGACACAATTCCTCTTGAGCAGGTCGTCGACCTTCTTCTCTTGACCAAACAATTTCCAGCTCTCGGGCCAGGTTTTCCTCTTACCTCCGAATAAAATGAAAAACTACTAATACAGAGATATCTTTTCATATTTTAGGATATGGAAAGATCTAACCTAATTCTCGACTAACAACAGCCTATAACAAGGGGTCCCAAACCCTAGAACAAGGGATCAACTATTCATGGCTTCAACAATAGAGCTAGGCAGCTAGAACTAGGATCTCTTAACCAATATGTTGTAAGCTCCCTTGATCAATAATACAATACTTTTGATCGTTGAATTTTGACTTTACTACTTGTTTCATGTTTCATAGTATTACGAAAAACCCTACTTAAAATTACCCTAGCAAGAAGAGGGAAAACACACCAACCAAATGAAGAAGATGAACTTAGATCGGAGCGGATCGATTTTAATTCGATTTAACATTGGTTTAGGTGGTTTGGTATTAATAGAAGGTAAACCCATCAAACCAACTATAATGTATATTATGTTTTAAACTTAAATTCAATGTGTAAATACTTTGAAAAATTTTAACCAGAGAGATTTAGCATGAAATCACAGTTTGAGAGATATTTGATGCTATATAGTAGTTCTTGTGGGATATAGATAGTTAACCCTTACAAACAATTACATAATTAATTCATTGAGGGAGATTAACTGTGAAACCTGTCACCTCCTATCTGGAGAAAAGCGTGACACCAACAATATCTCATAACACGTTGCCCATACACACAACTCCACTCACGCTAAGCCCAAATAAAAATCCGAATAAAAAGCCCAGTAGCACCAATCCGACCAAATATCATATACTCGTCAGTCTCATCTGAAATGGGGCAGAAAGAGGAGTGAGTAATAGGGGAGTCACTCAGTGAGGTATGGGATACTAAACCCAAAGTCCATGGACCCAGATAGAGCACTCCGAATAAATATAATTTAATCCTAACACGTTGCAAACATGATACCTAAAGTACCCAGAGATAAAACAACAGTCCTAGCGAGGTGCGCACTCGCTGCCCACTAACAGGCTAAAAACACCACAGAATATGTGCTCGGTAACACACACCCGTAGACGATTTTTCGACCACGAAGCCTTGTCACAACATGTCGACTAAGCTGTGCCACAGCATCCACCACACCAAATCTACTGGTCTCCGGCCGACACACAGAATTACAACTCCATTGTCGGCTAACGTCCTAATCACCTCAATATACTATACACGTATATATTATCAGTTATAAATGAAAAAGCATAGTTGAACCATCTAACACCCTAGTTCCGGTTAAGCAAAGAACCTAAAACTAAACAAGCAATGACATACTCGATTTTACACAGACGAAACACATTAGAAATAAATTATACTTATTCGAGGTCATAAGCCGTGGAAGAGATGTTTGGGAAAAAACTCTCACCTTAGCCAAAATCAAAGCTAGATCGGAAACAAAAATGTCTCTCGGTCTAGGCTTTAGCATGAATAATGATCAAATAATTCGCACCTATAGTTCCACATTTCTTCATGCGCATGGCATGACCGGATTAGGGCTTATGCTATTGATGTTGCTTGTACCACAAGTAAAGGAAGATAACACTTAGCCAACAAGGGACGATGGTTGGTACGATCTCCAGTGATCACGGCATGACCCTCCGGTGACACGCCTTGTTTCTCCCATGGATCACGGCTAACGCGGTATAGATCGGAGCCGGTGGTGTAGATCGGTGACTCCAGTTCATTGTCTTCTCTCCCTCATGGCTTTGCTTACATTAACGCATACGATGGAATGGTGATGGATCCAGTAACGGCTCTTCGCCATATCTTGGTGTACCACAACAACGAGGCTAACAGTGTTAGCTGTCGTCACAAGGCTCCTCCTCTCATACACATAACTGATATTGACATCATTGATGGCGGTTGCCGGTTGGTTATGAACGGCGGCCAATCTTCCTTCACATGAGGTCAAGACATACGAGTAGAGCAGAAACATGAGCGAGTGGAGGAAGTTCGTGCTATATGGTTTTACGGAGCGCGTTACTACCTCTCACGCTTTTGGAACAATGGCGGCTTGGATTGAAGAAGGAGATACATATATATATTTATATATTATGTCTAGAAAACACGTGCGGGGTTTGGAATTAGTCTAAAAGAATAATTCAATTTGACCGGGTTAGGGTCGTTACAATTCTCCCCCACTAATAAAGAATTCCTCCTCGAATTCAAATCCTGAGCCGGTTGTCTAATAGGATCTTGAGGAAACTCAGCATAGTCAATTTTCTTTTGAGTCTCGGTCTCCCAGGTCTCCCCCTGGATCTTATCTCTCTCTCAACAAACTTTGATGAACATAGTCATTATTCTCAGAACCTCTTTTACTTGCCGATTTATAATCTCAACTGGCTGGGTAGGTGCAGACAATTCTTTTTTTTACCGAGATCACTTGGTGGTTGATGCAAAATGAGCTCTGGCTCTCTCACGGCCTTTCTCAAAACTCACATGGAATACGTCATGAAAGAATGACAGCTTTGCTGATAACTGCAATCTAAATGCTACTGCTCAAATCCACTCCACAAAGGGGGTACGGTTCCATATATCTCGGTTTATCTCTAGCTTCCGAGTCTTAGATCCTTTCTGAAAAATCTTCATTTTCAGGTATACCAAGTTTCCCACCTGAAACTCCAAATCCTTCCAACGCTTATCTGCATAACTACTTTAACTTTCATGGGTTTCCTTAAGCTGAATCTTGTGCATATCTGTCGTCTCTTGAACCCTTGGTTGTTCTATAACATGCCACTCCCCCACTTCTGGCCAACTAGGTGGTGTACGACAATGCCTACCATAACTATTCTCATACAGTGCCATATCCATACGGAATGAGTAGCTATTGTCATAGGCAAACTATGCTAGAGGTAGATACTTTCCCCAGCTCCCTTTCCAATCCAAAATACAAATCATGAGCATAACTTCCAAAGTTTGAATGTTCCTCTCTAACTGTTCATCTGTCTGTGGGTGGTAAGCTGGATTCATATGAACCTTTATCCCAAGTTCCTTCTGAAAGAATCTCCAAATGTTGATGATAATTTTTTTTCCGCATCCTAATATATACAATGCTGACGAGAACTCCATGGAACCTCACATTCTCTCTTATGTAAATCTCCTCCAACTACTCAGTTGTGTCCGTCTTCTTAAACGCTAAGAAATGATATGACTTAGTGAGTCTATCCATGATCAATCAAATAGCATTCTTCCCACCTGAGGTGGTCGGTCGTCCAATAACAAAATCTATAGTCTCCATGCCCCATTTCCACTCTGGTAAAATCAGGTTCTGCAATAACCTATTAGGTACCTGATACCCAGATATAATAATCTGACATATTTGACACTGCGACACCATGTAGCTACATCCTTTTTTTTACACAAGGCCAATGATAGTAATACTTCAAATCTCTAAACATCTTAGGCGTCGACCACTCTTAAAGTGTAGTAATCTTTTTCGAATCTATAGCAACTCTTGCTTCTGAAACAACATGACCCAAAAATCCAATTTTTTTTATTCCTCTGCCAAAAAGTAAACTTATTCAGCTAGCAACAACTGATGCTTTCCAAGCTTACCTAACACAATCTGTAAATGCTCAGCATGCTCCTCTATGCTCTGAGACTAAATCAAGGTGTCATCGATGAAGACAATCGCGCACTTATCCAAGTGCTCACGAAGGACATCATTCATAGGTTTCCTGAATGCTACTGGTGTGTTCGTCAACCCAAATGACATCATCACAACTCATAATGTCCATAATACGTAAGGCTGTCTTCCGCACATCCTTGTCATCTATCGCAATCTGGTGGTATCATGATGCCAAGTCAACCTTCAAGAACCATGAACCTCCTGTAGGTAATCCAACAACTCATCAATATGCGGAAGCGGTATTTATCCTTAATGGGCACTTTGTTCAGACCTTTGTAGTCGATACAAAGTCTGAAACTCCCATCTTTCTTCTTCATAAACAATACTGGTGCTCTCCACGATGAAGTACTCAGTCTGATAAAATCTTTATTAGATAGTTCTTCCATATGCTCTTTCCACTCGGTCATCTCTGCTGGCGCAAATTGGTAGAGAAAATCTTGAAACCGGTGTCGTCCCTGACTCCAACTCAATCGTAAGAATATCTCCTCTGGCTGGTGACGGCCCTTCCAAAGGCCTTAAATACATCTCCATACTCTGAAATAACTTGAAGATCCTGCAACTCATGCTGACCATCGTTCTTAACCATCAAAATGATCACCAAAAATCCATTTACTCCTATATCCAATAACTCCTCAGCATGTAGCATGCAGACAATAAAAACTCTCATCGGCTCTAGGAATAAGAACTCTTGCCCTTGGGCAAACCAACACCACTTGATGTCATGACAGCCAATCCGTCCCAAGAATGACATCGCATAAACTCAGCTCCATCTCTGATGAATCTCTGAATAACTCGACTCCTCCACACATAACTGGTACAACTCGAATATAAATAGCTCCCAAGTTCCATGCTAGCTGTTTGAACTGACACATCTCTAAAATGATCAACACTGCCAAAAATTGGCAAACAAAACCAAGCATAACTCCAATATCAACACAACGCGATCTGGTGCACCTGCAATCCATAAGCGATCCCCCACGAGTTTTCAGACCAAGCATACATCCAAAATAGTCTATAAACTCGTATAGAAATACAACACATGCCAATCGATGGCTCATACCTCATATCACAAAAACTCATGCATCAGAAACTCGTGGAATGATGTCTTGAAATTGGGTGGTGGCAAAAACGTCATATATCCACTTCTGAACAACCTCAGAATAACGACTGAAGAAATCGATAAACCACTGAGAAATCTGACAAACTGCGACATCACACATCTGCTGAACATCTGGTAGACCTCTGATAGCCGAAAGATGAATGTCGATGGTTTTTACTCATCGTCATAAAGAAACAATCGAGTTAGTAACTACTGGACATAATGGTGCTAAAAAAATTCCCATATACCCTTGTTATTATTTTTATTATACATTTTTTTTTTTTTTTTGAAAACGTTGCAAACCGAATCCTCTAATCGCCATCCTAGGACGGAACCTGGCTCTGATACCAAATTGTGTGGAATTTGGAGAACAGCGTGCCATCAACAATATCTCATAACAAATAGCCCATATACACACCTCCACTCACCCTAAGCCCAAATAAAAATCCGAATAAAAAGCCCAGTAGCACCAATCCGTCCAGATATCATATACTCGTCAGTCTCACCTGAAATGTGGCAGAAAGAGGGGTCAATAACAGGGGAGTCACTCAGTGAGGTATGAAATACTAAACCCGAAGTCCATGGACCCGGACAGAGCACTCCGAATAAATATAATTTGATCCTAACACGTTGCAAACACGGTACCTAAAGTACTCAAATATCAAACAACAGTCCTAGCGAGGTGTGCACTCGCTGCCCACTAACAGGCTAAAAACACCAACAAATTTGTGCTTGGTAACACACACGCGTAGACGATTTTTCGACCTCGAAACCTTGTCACAACAGGTCAAATAATCTGTGCCGCATCATCCACCACACCAAATCTACTCGTCTCCGGCCGACACATATAATTACGTCTCCATGGTCGGCTAACGTCCTAATCACCTAAATATACAATATACGTATATATTATCAGTTATAAATGAACAAGCACTGTTGAACCATCTAACACCCAAGTTCCGGTTAAGCAAAGAACCTAAAACTAAACAAGCAATGACAGACTCGATTTCACACAAACGAAACACATTAGAAAAATAAATTATACTTATTCGAGGTCCTAAGCCGTGTAAGAGAAGTTCGGGAAAAAACCCTCTCCTTAGCCAAAATTGAAGCTAGATCGGAAACAAATATGTCTCTCGGTCTAGGCTTTAGCATGAATTATTTATCAAATAATTCGCACCTATAGTTCCACGTTTCTTCATGCGCATGGCATGACACGATTAGGGCTTATGCTATTGATGTTGCTTGTACCACACGTAAAGGAAGATAACACTTAGCTAACAAGGGACAGTGGTTGGTACGATCTCCAGTGATCACGGCATAACCCTCCGGTGACACGGTGACACGCCTTGTTTCTCTCATGGATCACGGCTAATGCGGATAGATCGGAGCCGGTGGTGTAGATCTGTGACTGCAATTTGTTGTCTTCTATCCCTCACGGCTTTGCTCACATTAACGCATACGATGGAATGGTGATGGATCCAGTAACTCCTCTTCGCCATCTCTAGGTGTACCACAACAACGAGGCCAACAGTGGTAGCTCTCGTCACAAGGCTCCTCCTCTCATTCACATAATTGATACGGACATCATTGATGGCGGTTGCCAGTTGGTTATGAACGGCGGTCAATCTTCTTTCACATGAGGTCAAGACATACGAGTAGAGCAAAAACATGAGAGAGTGGAAGAAGTTCATGCTATATGGTTTAACGTAGCGCGTTACTACCTCTCACGCTTTTGGAACAATCGCGGCTTGGATTGAAGAAGGAGATACATATATATATATATATTTATATATTATGTCTAGAAACACACGTGTGGGGTTTGGGACAAATGGGTTGGGTTTGGGATTAACAATAATGTTAGGTATCAACTAGGTTCGACTTGATCTTGATCAGGTTAACTGGCTTACCTTCGAATCGATCTGTTCGTTTCTTAACAAGTGAAAGTCACGAACGAAACCTCAAAATGCAAACACAAAGAAGAACGCAAGATGTTCACCCGGTGTTCACCGCACTTCTCTAAACGTCGAGAGGCCGCTATACCTCACCAGGGTTAGCTCAGCTAGCAATCCACTATAACCGATTCTATTACAGAGTACAATATCACAAACTTGATACTGTGTGTTCTTCTTGCAGCTATTACAAACGTGTACACAAAGAATTGCTCGAAGTAGATTACGTTAGCGACTACGACGGAGATGACAGCCTTTCAACCACCAGTTCCTCCGATGACGACGGCGGATCGCAACCTGAACCAGAGAAAGAACCGAGACCTCAAGAGCTATGATCAAACCTGATCTCTCTACTCTTGATCTCACTTTCTCCTTCCAGCTTTTCCGTAATCTCTCTTTTTTTCTCTCTGTGTGTTAAACCCTTCCTTTTACCACACTCTGTTTCGGTGAAGGAGACGATGATATAACGGCCTGTGGGACCCTTCCGCGTAACAACCATGAAACACTCCGTTTTCAGCTAAACTGATTCGGGCCGTCTTTTAAGCCAGAACTCCTCCAACATTCTTCTGATCAATTATAACGCGAACCCATTAGCAACCCCATTAACTAAACGACACAGCTTCACAAATCTCCACCTTGTCGATTAGGTTATTCAAACCAGACTCCTTCCGCCGAATACTGTTCACCCCTGAAACGCCAAACCATGTTGGAGTCTCCACAGAATAGTCGAACCGGCTCAAATAGCCACTGCGAATCAAATGATACCTCATTTCTGATTCCTCAAGAACCCGTCAGAAGTCCTGACCCTTTGCTCTTTACCCAAGAGTTCATGAGATCCCCAACTCTCACTCTCCCAGAAGGTTTCAAACTACCAGACACACCTCCACCTCCTCCACAAGTCAGTCCCGAAGAGCAGATGATCCTGAATCCGACTGAAACTCCACCTCGAAGACAAACCAACCTCGAGTACTGTAAGTAGACATTTTTACACAACTTCAAACATTTCGCTGAAGAAATAGAAATGATACATTTTGCTTATCACTCTTATTTCAGTCAACGAACACCTGAATGTCTTCGGCGAGACTCCAGTGACCCCAGCGTAAGAATTCCAACTTTACAGCTTCCTTTCTCTAAAAGTTAATCCAGTTGTTTGACCAGGAACAAAACAACTAACAATTTCCGTTCCTGATGAATTATGTACTCCTCATGATGAGATAACCAAACAACAGTGTCATCTCGGAGTACTTTGACATCTCGGAGAACACCCGTCACCTCCTATCTGGAGAACACCGTGCCACCAACAATATCTCATAACACATAGCCAATATACACACCTCCACTCACCCTAAGCCCAAATAAAAATCCGAATAAAAAGCCCAGTAGCACAAATCTGTCCAACTATCATATACTCGTCAGTCTCACCTGAAATGTGGCAAAAAGAGGGGTCAATAACAGGGGAGTCACTCAGTGACGTATGGAATACTAAACCCGAAGTCCATGGACCCGGACAGAGCACTCCGAATAAATATAATTTGATCCTAACAAGTTGCAAACACGGTACCTAAAGTACCCAAAGATCAAACAACAATCCTAGCAGGTGTGCACTCGCTGCCCACTAACAGGCTAAAAACACAACCAAATTTGTGCTTGGTAACACACACCCGTAGACGATTTTCCGACCTCGAAGCCTTGTCACAACTGGTCAAATAAGCTGTGCCGCAGCATCCACCACAACAAATCTACTTGTCTCCGGCCGACACACATAATTACGTCTCCATGGTCGGCTAGCGTACTAATCACCTCAATATACAATATACGTATATATTTTCAGTTATAAATGAACAAGCACTGTTGAACCATCTAGCACCCAAGTTCCGGTTAAGCGAAAAACCTAAAACTAAACAAGCAATGACAGACTCTCTTTCACACAGACGGAACACATTAGAAAAATAAATTATACTTATTCGAGGTCCTAAGCCATAGAAGAGAAGTTCGGGAAAAAACCCTCTCCTTAGCCAAAATTGAAGCTAGATCGGAAACAAATATGCCTCTCGGTCTAGGCTTTAGCATGAATTATTTATCAAATAATTCGCACCTATAGTTCCACGTTTCTTCATGCGCATGGCATCACACGATTAGGGCTTATGCTATTGATGTTGCTTGTACCACAAGTAAAGGAATATAACACTTAGCTAACAAGGGACAGTGGTTGGTACGATCTCCAGTGATCACGGCATAACCCTCCGGTGACACGGTGACACGCCTTGTTTCTCCCATGGATCACGGCTAATGCGGATAGATCGGAGCCGGGGGTGTAGATCTGTGACTGCAGTTCGTTGTCTTCTATCCCTCACGGCTTTGCTCACATTAACGCATACGATGGAATGGTGATGGATCCAGTAACTCCTCTTCGCCATCTCTAGGTGTACCGCAACAACGAGGCCAACAGTGGTAGCTCTCGTCACAAGGCTCCTCCTCTCATTCACATAACTGATACGTTGATGGCGGTTGCCGGTTGGTTATTAATAGCGGTCAATCTTCTTTCACATGAGGTCAAGACATACGAGTAGAGCAAAAACATGAGAGAGTGGAAGAAGTTCGTGCTATATGGTTTTACGGAGCGCGTTACTACCTCTCACGCTTTTGGAACAATCGCGGCTTGGATTGAAGAAGGAGATACATATATATATATATATATATTTATATATTATGTCTAGAAACACACGTGTGGGGTTTGGGACAAATGGGTGGGGTTTGGGATTAACAATAATGTTAGGTATCAACTAGGTTCGACTTGATCTTGATCAGGTTAACTGGCTTAGCCTTCGAATCGATCTGTTCGTTTCTTAACAAGTGGAAGTCACGAACGAAACCTCAAAACGCAAACACAAAGAACAACGCAAGATGTTCACCCGGTGTTCACCGCACCTCTCTAAACGTCGAGAGGCCGCTATACCTCACCGGGGCTATCTCAGCTATCAATCTACTATAACCGATTGATTACAGAGTACAATATCACAAACTTGATACCGTGTGTTCTTCTTGCAGCTATTACAAACGTGTACACAAAGAATTGCTCGGAGTAGATTACGTTAGCGACTACGACGGAGATGACAGCCTTTCAACCTCCAGTTCCTCCGATGACGACGGCGGATCGCAGCCTGAACCAGAGAAAGCCCCGAGACCTCAAGAGCTATGATCGCACCTGATCTCTCTACTCTTGATCTCACTTTCTCCTTCCAGCTTTTCCGTAATCTCTATCTTTTCTCTCTGTGTGTTATACCCTTTCTTTTGCCACACTCTGTTTCGGTGAAGGAGACAATTATATAACGGCCTATGGGACCCTTCCGCGTAACAACCATGAAACGCTCCGTTTTCAGCTCCTCGAGCTAAACTGATTCGGGCCGTCTTTTAAGCCAGAACTCCTCCAACATTCTTCTGATCAATTATAACGCGAACCCATTAGCAAGCCCATTAACTAAACGACACAGCTTCACAAATCTCCACCTTGTCGATTAGGTTATTCAAACGAGACTCCTTCCGCCGAATACTATTCACCCCTGAAACGCCAAATCATGTCGGAGTCTCCACAGAACAGTCGAACCGGTTCAAATAACCACTGTGAATCAAATGATACCTCATTTCTGATTCCTCAAGAACCCGTCAGAAGTCCTGCCCCTTTGCTCTTTACCCAAGACCTCGTGAGATCCCCAACTCTCACTCTCCCAGAAGGTTTCAAACTACCAGACAGACCTCCACCTCCTCCATAAGTCAATCCCGAAGAGCAGATGATCCTGAATCCGACTGAAACTCCACCTCGAAGACAAACCAACCTCGAGTACTGTAAGTAGACATTTTTACACAACTTCAAACATTTCCTTGAAGAAATAGAAATGATTCATTTTTCTTATCACTCTTTTTTCAGTCAACGAACCCCTGAATGTCTTCGGCGAGACTCCAGTGACCCCAGCGTAAGAATTCTAACTTTACAGCTTCCTTTCTCTAAAAGTTAATCCAGTTGTTTGACCAGGAACAAAACAACTAACAATTTCCGTTCCTGATGAATTATGTACTCCTCATGATGAGATAACCAAACAACAGTGTCATCTCGGAGTACTTTGACATCTCGGAGAACACCCGTCACCTCCCATCTGAGAACACCGTGCCACCAACAATATCTCATAACACATAGCCAATATACACTCCTCCACTCACCCTAAGCCCAAATAAAAATCCGAATAAAAAGCCCAGTAGCACCAATCCGTCCAAATATCATATACTCGTCAGTCTCACCTGAAATGTGGTAGAAAGAGGGGTCAATAACAGGGGAGTCACTCAGTGAGGTATGGAATACTAAACCCGAAGTCCATGGACCCGGACAGAGCACTCCGAATAAATATAATTTGATCCTAACACATTGCAAACACGGTACCTAAAGTACCCAAAGATCAAACAACAGTCCTAGCAAGGTGTGCACTCGCTGCCCACTAACAGGCTAAAAACACCACCAAATTTGTGCTTGGTAACACACACCCGTAGACGATTTTCCGACCTCGAAGCCTTGTCACAACAGGTCAAATAAGCTGTGCCGCAGCATCCACCACACTAAATCTTCTTGTCTCCGGCCGACACACATAATTACGTCTCGATGGTCGGCTAACGTCCTAATCACCTCAATATACAATATACGTATATATTATCAGTTATAAATGAACAAGCACTGTTGAACCATCTAACCCCCAAGTTCCGGTTAAGCAAAGAACCTAAAACTAAACAAGCAATGACATAATCTATTTCACACAGACGGAACACGTTAGAAAAATAAATTATACTTATTCAAGGTCCTAAGCCGTGTAATAGAAGTTCGGGAAAAAACCCTCTCCTTAGCCAAAATTGAAGCTAGATTGGAAACAAATATGTCTCTCGTTCTAGGCTTTAGCATGAATTATTTATCAAATAATTCGCACCTATAGTTCCACGTTTCTTCATGCGCATGGCATGACACGATTAGGGCTTATGCTATTGATGTTGCTTGTACATCAAGTAAAGGAAGATAACACTTAGCTAACAAGGGACAGTGGTTGGTACGATCTCCAGTGATCACGGCATTACCCTCCGGTGACACGGTGACACGCCTTGTTTCTCCCATGGATCACGGCTAATGCGGATAGATCGGAGCCGGTGGTGTAGATCTGTGACTGCAGTTCGTTGTCTTCTATCCCTCACGGCGTTGCTCACATTAACGCATACGATGGAATGGTGATGGATTCAGTAACTCCTCTTCGCCATCTCTAGGTGTACCGCAACAACGAGGCCAACAGTGGTAGCTCTCGTCACAAGGCTCCTCCTCTCATTCACATAACTGATACGGACATCATTGATGGCGGTTGCCGGTTGGCTATGAACGGCGGTCAATCTTCTTTCACATGAGGTCAAGACATACGAGTAGAGCAAAAACATGAGAGAGTGGAAGAAGTTCGTGCTATATGGTGTTACTGAGCGCGTTACGACCTCGAAGCCTTGTCACAACAGGTCAAATAAGCTGTGCCGTAGCATCCACCACACCAAATCTACTGGTCTCCGGCCGTCACACATAATTACGTTTCCATGGCCGGCTAATGTCCTAACCACCTCAATATACAATATACGTATATGTTATCAGTTATAAATGAGCACTGTTGAACCATCTAACACCCAAGTTCCGGTTAAGCAAAGAACCTAAAACTAAACAAGCAATGACAGACTCGATTTCACACAGACGGAACACATTAGAAAAATAAATTATACTTATTCGAGGTCCTAGGCAGTGTAAGAGAAGTTCGGGAAAAAACTCTCTCCTTAGCCAAAATTGAAGCTAGATCGGAAACAAATATGTCTCTCGGTCTAGGCTTTAGCATGAATTATTTATCAAATAATTCGCACCTATAGTCCCACGTTTCTTCATGCGCATGGCATGACACGATTATGGCTTATGCTATTGATGTTGCTTGTACCACAAGTAAAGGAAGATAACACTTAGCTAACAAGGGACGGTGGTTGGTACGATCTCCAGTGATCACGGCATAACCCTCCGGTGACACGGTGACACGCATTGTTTCTCCCATGGATCACGGCTAATGCGGATAGATCGGAGCCGGACATCATTGATGGCGGGTTCCGGTTAATTATGAACGGCGGTCAATCTTCTTTCACATGAGGTCAAGACATACGAGTAGAGCAAAAACATGAGAGAGTGGAAGAAGTTCGTGCTATAAGGTTTTACGAAGCGCGTTACTACCTCTCACGCTTTTGGAACAATCGCGGCTTGGATTGAAGAAGGAGATACATATATATATATATTTATATATTATGTCTAGAAACACACGTGTGGGGGTTGGGACAAATGGGTGGGGTTTGGGATTAACAATAATGTTAGGTATCAACTAGGTTCGACTTGATCTTGATCAGGTTAACTGGCTTAGCGTTCGAATCGATCTGTTCGCTTTTTAACAAGTGGAAGTCACGAACGAAACCTCAAAACGCAAACACAAAGAACAACGCAAGATGTTCACCCGGTGTTCACCGCACCTCTCTAAACGTCTAGAGGCCGCTATACCTCACCGGGGCTAGCTCAGCTAGCAATCCACTATAACCAATTCGATTATAGAGTACAATATCACAAACTTGATACCATGTGTTCTTCTTGCAGCTATGACAAACGTGTACATAAAGAATTGCTCGGAGTAGATTACGTTAGCGACTACGACGGAGATGACAGCCTTTCAACCTCCAGTTCCTCTTATGACGACGGCGGATCGCAGCCTGAACCAGAGAAAGCACCGAGACCTCAAGAGCTATGATCTCACCTGATCTCTCTACTCTTGATCTCACTTTCTTCTTCCAGCTTTTCCGTAATCTCTCTTTTTTCTCTGTGTGTGTTAAACCCTTTCTTTCGCCACACTCTGTTTCGGTGAAGGAGACGATGATATAACGGCCTGTGGGACCCTTCCGCGTAACAACCATGAAACACTCCGTTTTCAGCTCCTCGAGCTAAACTGATTAGGGCCGTCTTTTAAGCCCAGAACTCCTCCAACATTCTTCTGATCAAATATAACGCGAACCCATTAGCAAGCCCATTAACTAAACGACACAGCTTCACAAATCTTCACCTTGTCGATTAGGTTATTCAAACCAGACTCCTTCCGCCGAATACTGTTCACCCCTGAAACGCCAAACCATGTCGGAGTCTCCACAGAACAGTCGAACCGGCTCAAATAGCCACTGCGAATCAAATGATACCTCATTTCTGATTCCTCAAGAACCCGTCAGAAGTCCTGACCCTTTGCTCTTTACCCAAGAGCTCGTGAGATCCCCAACTCTCACTCTCCCAGAAGGTTTCAAACTACCAGACACACCTCCACCTCCTCCATAAGTCAGTCCCGAAGAGCAGATGATCCTGAATCCGACTGAACCAACTGAAACTCCACCTCGAAGACAAACCAACCTCGAGTACTGTAAGTAGACATTTTTACACAACTTCAAACATTTCGCTGAAGAAATAGAAATGATACATTTTGCTTATCACTCTTGTTTCAGTCAACGAACACCTGAATGTCTTCGGCGAGACTCCAGTGACCCCAGCGTAAGAATTCCAACTTTACAGCTTCCTTTCTCTAAAAGTTAAACCCGTTGTTTGACCAGGAACAAAACAACTAACAATTTTCGTTCCCTGATGAATTATGTACTCCTCATGATGAGATAACCAAACAACAGTGTCATCTCGGAGTACTTTGACACCAGATCAGGCGGTGACCCCCAGCGTTTCGAGGCACTTCTCGAACGCACTACCAGGTAAACTCTTAGTCAACATATCTGCGGGATTTTGGGTAGTATGAATCTTTATAATAGAAACCAACCCTGAATCAACAATGTCTCAGATAAAATGAATCTTCCTCGCAATATGTTTAGTTCAGTCATGATGAACTGAGTTCTTAGCTAGGCAAATCGCACTCTGTGAATCACAATCAAGTTTGAAACTTTCTGAATCAAATCCCAGCTCAGAACAGAACTCTCTTAACCATAACCCTTCCTTTGTCGCTTCTGACAAAGCCATGTACTCAGCCTCTGTTGTTGAAAGAGAAACAACATGCTGCAGTGATGATCTCCAACTCACAGTGTTTCCCCCAACTCGAAAAACATATCCAGTTACTGATCTTCGCTTATCCAGATCAGCTGAGTAGTCCGAATCACTGAAACCTTCTATCTCAAAGTGTCCTGATTTTGAGAACTTTAAACACACATCTGTAGCTCCCAGTAGATACCTTAAAACCCATTCAACTGCTCCCCATTGCTCACGACTCGGTTTTGACATGAATCTACTCACCAGCCCAACAGCAAAAGCCAAATCTGGTCTTGATCCTACCATGGCGTACATCAAGCTTCCAACTGCGCTTGCATATGGGATGTTATCCATGAGTCTTGATTCTGTTTGCCACTCTTCATCTGTTAAGCTTCTTAACTTGAACTGACAGTTAGTTGGAGTAATAACCGGCTTACACAACTCCATTTCAAAAGTATTCAAAATCTGTTTCACATACTTTCCTTGAGTCAATTTCAGTTCACCCTTCTTTCTATCTCAGATAATTTCCATTCCAAGTATTCTCGCTGCTGGACCAAGATCTTTCATTTCAAACTCAGACTTTAAGTCTTTCTTTAGTCTTGAAATATCTTTAATTCTTGATCTTGGCTGCTATAAGCATATCATCAACGTAAAGAAGAAGATAAACACTGTCACCTGAGCTGTTGGTCTTTGAATATACACACGGGTCCTTCGCACACCTTGTAAAACCAGTAGCCTTCATAAAAGAATCAAACCTCAAGTTCCATTGTCTGGGTGATTGTTTCAACCCGTACAATGACTTCTTCAGAAGGCAAACTTTTCCTTCATCACCTTTCTTGATGTAACCCTCTGGTTGTTCCATGTAAATCGTTTCATCTAGATTCCCATGTAAAAATGCAGTCTTTACATCCATCTGTTCCAACTCAGCATCAAAATTCACCACATATGATAGAATGATACGAATAGAGACATGTTTTACCACTAGGGCAAATATCTCGTTGAAGTCCACCCCTTCAATCTGCGTATAACCTTTTGCCACAAGACGTGACTTATACCTCGGATCCTCAATTCCTGGTATTCCTTCTTTATACTTATAGATCCATTTGCATCCAATCACTCTCTGTCTCGGAGGTCGATCAACAACATCCCAAGTATCATTCTTATCAAGTGAGTCCTTCTCTTCTCCCATCGACGCATTCCACTTTTTTCTAGTCTTTGCTTTTCCTTGCTTCCGCATAAGACTGAGGTTCATTCACCTCAATATCTGCTGCGCTGGTCAAAGCGTATTCAACAAAATCTCCACTTTCAAATATGGCAGGAGGTTTAGACTGCCTTCTCACTTGATCTCTGGCCAAAAGATAATTGTCTAGTGAAGCTCCTGTGTCTTCAGCTACTTGTTCCGTTTCTGTATCACCTTCTTCAGAATTTGAGTCGTTATCATCTGATAAGACTACTCCACCTTCACCAGTGTTCCCTAAACCTAAGGATGATCCAGCTTCAATAGTACATCCAGTTCTAGTAGGTCCTTGAATCAGACCAGCTTTGAATGTTACTCGCTTAGACTTAGGAGAAACTTCAACTTCCTTACCCTTGCACTTCATGTACAAACTGTTTTCATCAAACACTACATTTCTGCTTATCGTAGACTTTTCTTCTTCTGGTAACCAGACTCGATATCCTTTTGTTCCCTGTGGATAACCCATGAATATTCCTTTTAAAGCTCTCGGACTCATCTTGTCTTGAACTGTGTGAACGTAAGCAACACAACCAAACCATCTCAGATGACTGAACTCCACCTTCACACCAGACCATACTTCTTCTGGAATTTTAAACTCGATTGAAGCATTTGGAGTTCTGTTAGTCAAGTAAACTGCCGTAGATGCAGCTTCAGCCCAAAACTTCTTTTCCAAACCAGCTTCAGCCAACATGCAACGAACTTTATCAGCAATGGTTTTGTTCATCCTTTCTGCAACTCCATTCTGTTGCGGAGTGTAGGTACAAGTCATGTGCCGTCTGATCCCAGCTTCTTTACACATCTTGTCCATCAAGTTGTTACAAAACTCTAGCCCATTGTCTGTTCTCATACACTTAATCTTTTTCCCTGTTTGAGTCTCTACCAGCACCTTCCATTCTGATATGTTCTCGTATACTTCATCTTTAGATCGAAGAAACCTGATCCAGACCTTCTTCGAGAAGTCATCAATCAGTGTGAGAAAATACTTACAACCTGATAAGCTTTCCTCATTCGACACAGATCCCCACAAATCACTGTGAACATATCCAAGATTCTCAGTAGTTACATGCTTAGCTTTCGGGAAAGGTAGCTTGTGCGCTTTACCAAGAACACACACTTCACAGAAGTCCAAAGTATGAACCTCTCTTTCTTTGAGATAACCATTCTTCACCAAAACATTCATGTTCTTTAAGCTCATATGACCAAGTCTTGAGTGCCAACGGTTTGTCAGATTCACCTCTGCTCTTGACACATTTGCTTCAGCTTTAGCTATGGATCCTTGCAAGTAATACAAGCCGCCTTTATAATCTCCTGAAATTACCTTCTTGTCATTTTTACAGAACGTGACCTTGTAGTCTTCGCCAGTGTACTTGCATCCATTTTTCTCCATTTGACCATACAAAATTAGATTCCTAACCATTGAAGGCATGTACCTCACCCCAGTCAGAACTACCATAGACTGATCCGGATTTACACTCTTCATTTTTCCAATTCCTTTCACCTCACTGACAGTATTGTTTCCCATTAGTACTTTTCATCCTTCAAACTCCTCTAGATCAAATAGAACTTCTTTGTTAGGTGTGATGTGAAACGTGCACCCTAAGTCAAGAACCCATTCATCTTTAGTATCTTGCATACTTGCAGTTAAGATCATAGGAAACTCCTTCTCTTGAGCAACATTTGCGGAACTTGAAGCTCTCTGATCTTTCCTCTCAGGACAATCTCGTTTAAAATGACCTTCTTTTCCACACACCCAACATTCTCTAGATTTAGCTTGAGACTTGCCTCTTGACTTCGATCTGAAGCCTTTGCTCTTTGATCTATTCTTCCCTTGGTGATCAGAACGCTTATCTGATCTTCCTCTTGAGACCACAAGTCCTTCAGCGTTTGACTTAGGCCGCTTATTCAACCCTTTCTCTTTGAGCTCTGCTTCCTTCGCGTATGCTGTCGTTGTTACTTCTTTAACAGTGAGTGTCTCTTTTCCATTTCCATACTTTAGATTATGAACCAATGAATCGTATTGAGTAGGAAGACTCGTTAGGATCTGTATCGCCTGATCTTCATCTGACACATTTATGTTAAGACTTGCAAGATCATCCACAATCTTCAGGAACTTATCAAGATTCTCTTCGATACTCTTATTCTCATCAATCTTGTAACTTGCAAAACTCTGCTTTAGATAGATGCGGTTAGGAAGAGTCTTGGCTTGATAGTCCCCTTCTAAAGCTTTCCACACCCCCCAAGGCTATGGTTTCTTTCATCACCTTTCTCAGAACTATATTTGTCAAGCTAGAACAAATAAGATTCCGAGCTCTTGTAACCTTTTCTTTAGCCAAAGGATCTTTCTTCACTTCCTGATCAGTGACAGATGACTTACTATCAGTTTCCTTCTTTGATGTACTTGTCTCGAGACTTAAGATGTGTCCCAGGCCTTGCAACTCCAGTTGCATTAACATCATAAACTTCCACATGCTGAAATCACCAGATTCATCAAACTTCTCCATCTCGAACTTAGTGTGTACCTTCTCCATTTCAATCTTCCTAAAATCAATAACACACTCAGTATCTCAACTTCACACAATGTCAAGCCACACAGATCTGAACCGCTACACCGCAGATCCAATCCCGATCACCTAGTTCTCTTCACCGAGAACCTGGCTCTGATACCACTTGTTAGGTATCAACTAGGTTCGACTTGATCTTGATCAGGTTAACTGGCTTAGCCTTCGAATCGATCTGTTCGTTTCTTAACAAATGGAAGTCACGAACGAAACCTCAAAACGCAAACACAAAGAACAACGCAAGATGTTCACCCGGTGTTCACCGCACCTCTCTCTAAACGTCGAGAGGCCGCTATCCCTCACCGGGGCTAGCTCAGCTAGCAATCCACTATAACCGATTCGATTACAGAGTGCAATATCACAAACTTGATACCGTGTGTTCTTCTTGCAGCTATGACAAATGTGTACACAAAGAATTGCTCGGAGTAGATTACGTTAGCGACTACGACGGAGATGACAGCCTTTCAACCTCCAGTTCCTCCGATGACGACGGCGGACGCAGCCTGAACCCGAGAAAGCACCGAGACCTCAAGAGCTATGATCGCACCTGATCTCTCTACTCTTGATCTCACTTTCTCCTTCCAGCTTTTCCGTAATCTCTCTCTTTTCTCTGTGTGTGTTAAACCCTTTCTTTCGCCACACTCTTTTTCGGTGAAGGAGACGATGATATAACGGCCTGTGGGACCCTTCCGCGTAACAACCATGAAACGCTCTGTTTTCAGTTCCTCGAGCTAAACTGATTCGGGCCGTCTTTCAAGCCCAGAACTCCTTCAACATTCTTCTGATCAATTATAACGCGAACCCATTAGCAAGCCCATTAACTAAACGACACAGCTTCACAAATAATTGAATAGAAGAAGATACGGACATCATTGATGGCGGTTGGCGGTTGGTTATGAACGGCGGCCAATCTTCCTTCACATGAGGTCAAGACATACGAGTAGAGAAGAAGAAGAGCAGAAACATGAGCGACTGGAGGAAGTTCGTGATATATGGTTTTACGGAGCGCGTTACTACCTCTCATGCTTTTGGAACAATGTCGGCTTGGATTGAAGAAGGAGATATATATAAGGGTTTCTTCTCTCCTGGGCCACCTAGGATGCCATGTCACAAAGTCGAAGCATGTATGCACGAAACGTGTCCAAGGAGATATTTATATTTATATATTAGGTCTAGAAACACACATGTGGGGTTTGGGAAAAATGGGTGGGGTTTGGGATTAACAATAATTGAATAGAATAAATGAAAACCAAACCATTCTGTTTAGTCTAAATGAATAATTAAATTAGACCGGGTTACGGTCGTTACATTAACATTTCATAACAAACTTTTTCTCTTTGACTCATCTTCTTCACCATAGCTTTCAAAAGCTTGAGAGAGAGGTAAAAGAATGGAATCTGAGAAGAGAAACCATGTGAGACGGAATAGAGAAACCTCAGAAATATGTTTCTGTAAGGATAAGTTTCTCTTTGCATCTTCAGATAGGTCATACATCTATCTACTTCAGACTTGATCTACAAGTAAACATCGTGAGCTTTCTCTTTATCATTTAGCTCTTTATTTTCGGGTATGAATCGTCGCGCTTGGGCATAGTGCAGGCACAAATATGTCATTTTCCAGTACGCAATTGTGTCTCTGTACCTCCGTAATCTCTGTTCTGCATCGATATGCAAACATCTCAGCACACCCTGCAATCATCACTATGTTGATATGCAAATGTATTTGCACCCCTCAATCACTATACATTTGTGTCGCTATCTCAGATGTCTCTAGCCCCCTCAATCACCATATAGTCCCTATTTTCATAACTATATATATGTATCATCACTTAATTTCATGCAATCCAAACAACAGTGGAATCCTCTACACTTATATTTCAAGTTTACAATGAATATATTAACTACGACTCAAGACTCAAATAGACACAATTCATACGTATGGAACATGCTTTGGAAACTAAACTACCATAGAAGTAGTTCTACACTACTATGTGATCTTACGGAATAGCCCTCACCTTATCAATGTGTAAAAGTGATGTCTACTAACTCCAAATGCTCAAACGGACTCCAAATCTGAAACATGGCAAAAAAATCGAGTCATACCGCGCTTTGAACAGTTGGAAAAGGATAACCAGTGGAATAGTCAAAGTCAACAGAAAAAATATTGGTCTTGTCAACGATCAACCCGATCAACTTTGAAACAAGCCGGTCAACCCTTAACCAGATTGAAATCAAATTGAACCAACCGGTTTTCCTTAAACGACATTTATTGCAATTGGAAATCAAATTAATTAAACAAACCAGTCTATCCTAATCAAAATTAAATAATTTTAACCAACTGGTTTGACCTAACCGAATCCAAATCTAATTAAAGCAACCAGTTGACTGGGTCACTTAGTTGACGACTCAGACGAATTGCCAAGTCACTGACTCTGGTGATGGTCACTGACGTCGGCTTACTGGAAAATGTCCCTAGTGGTGGCAGCTCCGGCAAAGGCCTGTGGCGAGGGAGCTGCGTGTAAATCCGGCTAGCTGCGGTGGAGCGTGAGATGCACACCCCCCCCCCCCCAAA
>NC_027755.1:11920608-11942897 GCF_000695525.1 Brassica oleracea var. oleracea
TTATGGCCTGTGTGTGGAAGTGCCTTATGGAGGCATTGTTGCTGAACTTCCTGTTTCGACTCGTCTCCGTGAGAGAAACACGATGGTGGCCTTAGATTCAAAAAAAGAAATGGTGGCCTTAGATTCAAAAATGGTTAGGAAGTTATGGACGATTTCTAAACCGCCACATAAAAAAAACAAATCTAAAAAAGGTAGTTCCAGTTTACCTTCGATGATTAACGTCGGTCGACCAAAGTGCATATGTTATCTCCCGACCTCACCTATGAGATTGAATGATAAGGAGAAAATTGCTGGGGATAATTAATCTAGGAAGTCATTCCTCTTGAGCAGGATATCGACCTTCTTCTCTTGGCCAAAAGATTTACGGCTCCTGAGCCGGGTTTTGCTCCTACCTCCAGGTAAAAAAAGAAATTTCTAATAAAGAGAAATTATATGGGGAGATATAACCTAATTCTCGACTAAGGACAACCTATAACAAGGGGTCCCAAACCCTAGAACAAGGGATCGACTATTCATGATTTTAACTATAGATATAGCTGCGGCCAGAATTAGGATTTCTTACCTAATATGTTGTAATTCTAGCTCCCTTGATTAACAATTATTTTGACCGTTAAATTTTGTCTTTACTACTTGCTTCTTGGTTCTGTAATATCACGGAAAACCTTACTTAAAATTACCCTAGCAAGAAGAGGGAAAACATACCAACTAGGTGAAGAAGATGCACTTAGATTGGAGCGGGTCGGTTTTAATTTTTTTTAACACTAGTTTAGGTGGTTTGGTATTAAAATTAGATAGTAAACCGGTCAAATCAACTATTATGTGTATATATGTTTTAAACTTAAATTTGATGTGTAAATAGGTTAGGAAATTTTTATCGGGAGAGATTTAGCATGAAATCATAATTTGAGAGATATTTGATGCTATATAGTACTTCTTGTGGGATGTAGATAGTTAACCCTGAGAGATACAATATTGTACGTAATTAATTCACGAGGGAGATTAACGCTTCGTAACAAACTTTTCCTCTTTGACTCGTCTTAGACTCATCTTCTCCACCGTAGCTTTCAAAAGCTTGATAGAGGTCAAAGGTTGGAATCTGAGAAGAGAAACCATGTGAGACGAAATAGAGAAACCTCGGAAATAAGTTTCTGTAAGGATCACTTTCTCTTTGCATCTTCAGATAGGTCATACATCTTTCTACTTCAGACTTGACCTGCAAGTAAACATCGTGAGCTTTCTCTTTATCATTTAGCTCATTCCGTTTGCCTTCTGTTTCTATTGGTTTTCCGAAATGCACGTACAAACGTCCAGGGATCTTGGGAATTATTCCAGGCACATGCAAATCTTGATTCCCCAATTCACCTTCTTCACCGTTCCTAATCTTATTGTCATTACCAGATTCAGAAGGAGGAGTTGCGGTATATAGTCTCAAGAAGTGATGGAAATAATATACCTCAATTTGGTAGCGTCCTGTGTTATCTCTTGTATGAAATTCTTTATGAAAGGGATCTTCATTTGATCATTGTAATCCAAAACCATCTGAGAATCGCTCAAAGAAGTTACTCAAAAGAGCCGATTGAAATGGGTGGACACAGAATAGACTTGGCACTCTAAAGCTAGTTTTAAAAATGTTGATCATTGTAATCCAATACGGAAAAGAGACTATGCTTACTTGACAGAGATCATCTTCTCCAACAACGCCAAAAGGAATGATTTTTGCTCCAAATTTAGATGCGATCCTTGCAAACTCTGAGTGTTGTGGCCAAAACAACTTGTATTCTTCACCCTGTAGAAAATGTGAATAACCACAGATTTGACAAGAAGGCCGCCAAATAATGAAAATATAAAGCATTACCTTTCTGTGCAAAGCTTCACGGACACCTCCAGGATACAAAAGCACATGAGCTTTCGAACGAAGTAGTTTGTTGAAATTGAGACTAGAGACAGGGACCGCCCCACCTATCCTAACCGAGTCGAACATCTGCATATCAGGGAGTTTTGAGCCTACTGTTTTGCTAAACATCATGGGATGGGCCAGTCCACGCAACATAATGTTCTTTTCTTTCAAGAGATGAATTGCTAACTGAAGCAATTCGATACCAAGCAACATGTGATTCCCAACATAAATAACCGGGCCCTCTGAAGGTATTCCTGCAAGTGATCTTACTATAGTGCCGTTTTCTAGAGTTGAGAAAAATGCTGGAGAAATCGCAGCGGTTACTAATCTGTACCAGAGGAATTAATAGTAACACTACCTTATCAGTCAAAATTTTTTTTTTTTGGACACAGAAATTGGACAGATAAGATCAGAATAGTGATGCAGAAACTGACTTTTGTGATTCTTCAAACTCTTTGAACTCAAACGGAGTGGGCATAATGTAATCGGAAATGTAATCAAGTGTCTTTCCACGGCGATAAAAATAGGCAAACTTGATGATAGTCACGAGATCTACTCCATCCTCCTAGCATTACACTATTATTGATCAGTCGAGCTGTAAGATTATTTGTAAATCAAACACAGTATAGAAGTTCCATTGCACCAAAGCTGGTAGAAACTAGATAGTCAATGAAAGCAGAAGATGTTTTAAATTCATTGTTAAAGCACTGACGCAAATAAAGTTCTTACCAAGAAGAGGAACTGTCCATTATTCTTAAACTTACGGACTTCACATTTCGGCAATGTACAAAGAAGTCTTTCAATTTCTTCCTTGTTAAGTAACCACTGATCGCGTCCACTGTAATATTCATAACCATATAAAGGAACAATTCAGCTTCCAGAGATCGCTAAACTTCTACGTATGACTAATAATGAAACAGGGAGGTTGACAAGTTTATGAACCTCAGAAGTATCAGTGTTTGGGCTTTGACTGTGTACATATGAGAATTAAGAGATGCTGAAGCAGACTTAAGCAGGTGAAGCTTCCATAGAAGTGTGCCCTTAGGCAAGATCCTAATTAACGTCTGTAAATTGTATTTTCTTTCTTGAGTTCTATCACATAACACATGTAATGAATGGAGAAAGTAAAATAGAAACAGCAAAATGAAGAAGACACATGAGCAAATTGCTTGTTAAACACTAAAATCTGCTATATCACTTGTTATCTGAAAATAGTATTACAGATAGATTAGCTGAAGTTGCAAAGAAGTCTCCAAAGATCCCTCTGCCAATCTGCGCAACATCAGCTCCATTCAGGATAGTCTCTAAGATTGTCGCCAACGGGTAACCTATGTTTTTTAAAATTAGCCCTGATTTTGTAACAAAACTAGACACTTAAACCCGTCTTTCAGAGAGAAAATTTCGGACCCTTTTTTTTTTGTATTTCCATTTAATCAGGTGCAAGAAATAAAAGGAGTTGAAACTTTACCAAGCTTAAACCCAAAGTTTTCCTCTATCAAGATGGTAACTTGGTCAGGCAAGAATTCCAGTAGACCGGATAAAGGTTGCAAAATGAAGTTGTTTAAACGTGTGACTGCATCAAACATGATCAAGAATCACAATAAAGAATCTAGGAAAAAAAGGGAGTACGTAGTGTTATTTTGTTTTACCTGGATTAGCAAGAATCAAGACAAGATTGATGTCAGGGTTGCTCGCAGCAACATCTAGAGCAAGGCAAGCTCCAATAGATTCTCCAACGATATATATGGGCCAATTTGGGAAACGATGATATCTAACTGTCCTCTCAATGAGCTTAACAATGTCTGAAATCAGAAAGAATTGAAACACATTGGTTGGTTACACAAGAGTAATTATAAAATCAGAGAATGTTTGACAAATTAAGAAATACCTCGAGAAGGGGTACGATCACTGACTGGAAAATGAAGGCACCATATGTCAAATATCCTATTGTCAAAAGACAATGAGATGAGGAAACAAAGACTATAAAATTATTCTGTTAAAAATATAAATATCAGGAAATAAAGAAAATTGGGTGAAGTTGGCTTACTCTCCAAGCCTTCTGTGGTGGCGAATGAGCCCTAATCCAGTACCATCGATCCCTGCAGTTTTGGACAAAAATATAGATCAAGCTGTCATTGATTTCATCCATATATTAAAAAGACGAACCCGGTACATAGAGAAGGAGAGGAGATCCTGGAGCTCTTGCCCCACATTCTAACGGAGAGAACCACCGTGGCGGACCTCCATCTGTACTTAAAAAGTCTCCAGCTTCCACAAAAAAATCATTTAAACTCTTCCGCACTTCTGGCTGCGCCACCTCGCTGAATGAATAAGGATTCACGGTCGCCTTCACCTTTCCTCTGAGTTTTGGACCATACGCGACAGAGGTCGATCGTTGGATTCAATTCCGGTAGAAAAAGTCGAGATTGTAAGCTCTCGTCGAAACTGAGGAGATGATGGGACAAATTCTGTCAGTAATCGCCATTGAACAGAGACCTCCTACGTACATTGTTTTCTAGGTAGAACAAGATTTTTGTTCTCCAACTTCATCTTCAATCCACAGAACACGACAAGCTCGTGCCCGCGAGAAAACAGGGGTTTTAATTTCAAATCATCTTCTTTCCTTCATCTATACTGATAAAAAGGAATTTTTTTTAAAAAATCTACTTAAATACTTTACATAATTTAAATGAACTCATTTATTATGCTTCCATAATCTATAATCTATTATGTAATTACTCTAACGATAAATCCCTATGAATATAGGATAGATTATTCAAACATGTTTTATTTTATTTTTTATTTTTTTTACAACAAAAGGATAAAATGAAACTAATGTGATTCTTGATCCAAGAGCCTTGGGAGAATTGAGTCAACATAAACCACAACAGAAAGCTGATTCCTATCACCTCGTGCCAGCTTAAATATTTTACATAATTTAAATGAACTCATTTATTATGCTTCCATAATCTATTATATAATTACTCTAACGATAAATCCCTATGAATATAGGATAGATTATTCAAACATGTTTTATTTTTATTTTTTATTTTTTTTACAACAAAAGGCTAAAATGAAACTAATGTGATTCTTGATCCAAGAGCCTTGGGGGAATTGAGTCAACATAAACCATAACAGAAGGCTGATTCCTAGCACCTCGTGCCAGCTTATCCGCAATTGTGTTTTGTGCCCTCGGAATATGTTGAATAGTAAAGGGGTGAAAAAATTCCTTACATCGCATAAACTCCTCCATGTGTGTAGTGAACGCTGGCCATTCTGTAGGTGAATCTTCACCAGTTGAGAGCAGTCAGTTGCAAACACCACTTCTGAGATTTGTAGGGTCTTCATGCACTCCATCGCCCATATCAAAGCTTCACATTCAGCATGTAAAGGTGATAGACTCCTGCGAATAGCCACTGCACCCATCATAGTATCAGTTGATCCACCTGTTTTGTAAACTCATCCTTGTCCCGTACAAAAATCATGTTCCCTCCATGCCCCATCAATGTAACACTTATCTATCGCCAAAGCATCATGGTTCTCCACAATATGTGGGGGAGCCCAATTTATTAAATTTTTGGTCTGAGATTCAGCCCACAAAACACTTTTAATTTCCGTAGTCCGGAGAAGATTTAAAGGATCCCTTATCTGATTTTTAGAAATCTTAGCATTCCGATTCTTCCAAATATACCATAAAATCCATGGAAAATAGTTCAAATCTAATTCTTTTGGTGTCCGCCAAAAGAGATAGTCCATGTTTGTAAAAAGAGATGGGGTCGGAAAAATCCTTGGGCATGATAGGATATTAGATAAAGCCCAAATTTGAAGTGCTAATGGACATTCAAAAAACACATGATTAATAGATTCTTCTTCAGCCCCACACATTTGACATTGCATATCACATTTGATTCCCCGTGAGTGAAGATTCATGTACACCGGTAAACAACCAGAAATTATTTGCCAAACAAAATGTTTCAATTTTGGTGAGCATTGTAACTTCCAATAGTGCGCTAATAATGGTTTTATCCGGTCCCATATCCCTATCCTGAGTACCCTTATCAGGATATAATTTCTCTGTCTGATAGCCTGATTTTACCGTGTATCTACCATGATCCGTAAATGCCAGCCATATGAATCTGGCTTAGGGTTACGACTAATGGCTAAACTCCGTATAGTACTCACATCGTCCTGATGGACAAATGCGTTGAGTAAATCCAGGTTCCAAGAAAGATCAACTGGATTAATTAAATCCTCCACCTTAAGTAATGGATTCAAGAATTGATTTGAAAATTTTGGGATTGCTGACCTCGGGCGAAGAGCGGGGATCCAAGGATCATTGCAGACTGAAATGGTTGAACCTGTTCCCACTCTTTTAATTAGCCCTTTATTAACCAGAGATCTAGCTGATGTGATACTCCTCCACCCATATGAGGGAGAATGTGATCTGATATGATCCAAAGGATCTGACTTTCGGTAATATCTACCTTTAAAAACCGTTGCGAACAAAGAATTTGGTTTGTCGATTAATCTCCACAACTGTTTTGCTAATAAAGCTGTATTAAAATTCTGAATATCTCTAAAACCAATGCCCCCTTCAGCTTTATCTTTACACAATTTGTCCCATGAAAACCAATGCATGCCTTTTGTATTGCCGCTGCCACCCCACCAAAAGTGAGCAACTGTGCTCGTAAGTTTCTTAGTAACCGTTTTTGGTAAACGGAAGCAAGACATAACATGAGTTGGCATGGGGGATGCTACTGCTTTTATTAAGACTTCCTTCCCGCCCTTCGTGATAAATCGGAGAGTTTAATTATTGACCTTATTATTAACACTTTCATTGAGAAAACCAAAAACTTGTGTTTTAGAGCCACCAAGACTCTCTGGGATTCCCAAGTATGTTCCCATGCCACCTATTGTAGTAATACCCAATACCTGTTGTACCTCTAATCGTACTGAATCTGGTACCTTATGTCCAAACTGTAGGGACGATTTCAAAATATTGATCTACTGTCCTGACGCTCTTTCATAATCTTTCAAAATCTGTAGAATGACCTCACATTCTTGCCTATTGGCTCTGCAGGAAAAGAGACTATCATCAACAAATAATAAATGTGAAATTGCCAGATTGCCGCGCGCAATTTTTAGCCCAGTTAGTAACTTTTCTTCTTCCTTCTTCCGAATATTTGCTATTAGTGTTTCACTGCACAAAATAAATAAATAAGGCGACAAAGGATCACCCTGTCGCAGTCCTCTATTTGGTATAATATGTCCTTTTGGCTGACCATTAATTAAAACTTTGTATTGTACCGAAGAGATGCAAGACATTATCCGAGATACCCATCGTTGTGCGAAACCCGACTTTAGTAAAATAGCTTCGATAATGGGCCATTCAACTCTATCATAAGCCTTACTCATATCCGTCTTTATAGCCAGAAATTTCTCTTTACATGAGTTATTCGTATGTAATCCATGAAACATCTCTTGCGCAATTAGAATATTATCTGAAATCAACCTCCCAGAAACAAAATCTGATTGTGTTTCTGAGACCAGGTGTGGTAGTAGCCGTTGGCAAAGCACCTTTGAAATAATATTATATCCCACATTACATAAACTGATGGGTCGAAGTTCCGTCATTCGATTTGGCCGCACTGTCTATTCAAACATGTTTACACATGAAGTGATCATTACCACATATAGTTCCATTAATAGTATAAAATTTTTAACGTTAAAACCCTTCAATAAAGTTTGTTTTGGGTAAACCCCCAAACTAAGTATTTAACGAAAAAACCTTCAAAATAATTTTATTTAATGAATTAAACACTAGCAAGTCATAATTACAATTACTACCGGTAAATCTTTAGTTTGGGAGTTTCTACATTAAATAAACATAGTTGAGGGGTTTTACCATTAAAAAAAATCAAAATTTTATAACATTACCTAAAAATTAGATAATTTTTAGTATATTATATGGGTTCTTACATTTTTAATTTAAAATTGTTGATGTTAAAAACACATCAAACTCATATATTTACAATAAAAAATTTAAAATCCTAATTTTAAAAATTTAAGTTACTAATTTTAGATAATATTATAAAATTTTGATTTTTCTTTTAGATTTTTAAAGGTAAAACCCCTCAACTATGTTTACTTAATGTAGAAACACTCAAACTAAAGATTTACCGGTAGTAATAGTAATTATGACTTTCTAGTGTTTAATTAATTAAATAAAGTTAGTTTGGAGGTTTTTTCGTTAAATACTTAGTTTGGGGTGTTTACCCAAAACAAACTTAGTTGAGGGGTTTTAACTTTAAAAATCCTAAAATTTTCAATGGTTTAATTATGGTTAATATTGGTTGTAATGTAGAATCTATACTATTAAAAGGGGAGGATTCTTAGAAAAATTTTACTTAAATAAAGTTGTTGGACCATTTCATTAGACTTAACTATTTTTTTGGTCTTACTTTATATTTTTATAACTATATAAATACTTTACATAATTTAAATGAATTCATTTATTATTCTCCATAATCTATTATATAATTACTCTAACAATAAATCTACATTAATATATGATAGATTATTCAAACATATTTACACATGACGTGATCTTTATCATATATAGTTTCATTAATAGTATAAAATTTTCAATGGTATAGTTGTGGTTAATATAGGTTGTAATGGAGAATCTATACTATTAAAAGGGGATGATTCTTAAAAAAATCTACTTAAACAAAGTTGTTGAACCATTTCATTAGACTTAACTATTTTTTTGGTCTTACTTTATATTTCTTCAACTATATAAATACTTTACATAATTTAAATGAACTCATTTATTATTTTTCCATAATCAATTATATAATTACTCTAACAATAATTCCCCATTAATATAGGATAGATTATTCAAACATATTTACACATGACGTGATCATTACCACATATAGTTTCATTAATAGTATAAAATTTTCAATGGTTTATTTATGTTTAATATAGGTTGTAATGGAGAATCTATACTACTAAAAGGAGAAAATTCTTTAAAAATCTACTTAAACAAAGTTGTTGGACCATTTCATTAAACTTAACTATTTTTTTTTTGTCTTACTTTATATTTCTCTAACTATTTAAATACTTTACTTAATTTAAAAAAAAATGAACTCATTTATTATTCTCCCATAATCTATTATATAATTACTCTAACAATAAATCGCCATGAATATATGATAGATTATTCAAACATGTTTACACATGACATGATCATTACCACATATAATTCCATTAATAGCATAAATTTTTCAATGGTTTAGTTATGTTTAGTATAGGTTGTAATGCAGAATCCTCTGGTGTATAACAATTTTTTTACATGAATTAGAAATTAAAAGCCTTAATGTCATCTATTCAACTATGAAACATTAATTTAATTAATTACATCCGATCAACTATTAAGATTTGATCTTACATTCTTATATATGAACTAAATGATTAATCTTATCGTATAAAATTAAAAAAAAATGGTTTAAACGAGTTGGAGATTTAAATGGACTAAGTAAAAAAAGACTGGTTTAAATAGAACATATTTATTTACTTTACAAATTCTAACAATATCTATGATGCGTTTTATTGAATTTTCACAAATGCAAAATATCTTACGCTTTAAATCAGGTAGTTTAGGTTGTTTGGAAAAAAATAGGATGAATAATTAACTATTAATTATTTTAATAAAAAATATTCGAGTCATTAATTTTTATTTTTTTTGCGTAGTTTGGTTTATAAATAGTATTTATAAAATATTTGGTTATTTAGAAATTAAATATAATTAATATTTGTAGGTATATAATTTGTATTTTAAACATTTAAGTACTCATTTGGTTCTCAGTTCAGTTTCTATTCCCGGTTCCAAAGATATAGGATATGCTCGGCTATTTATGAATTTTAGCTTAATTTTGTTTTGTTTTTTCCAGTTTGGTACGGTTCAATGCACCCTGGTAAATGTACCCAAACCTATACATGATCCAGAGGAATCCCAATGTGCATGAAGATCGTAGTAAGAAGACTCCCTACTGTCTCTTTCTTCCGTCCCCTTCCTCTGATTGGCTTCATCTTCAGCTTCACCAAGTGCTCAGCAAACACAGCCCCGAGGTTGGGCCACAGATCATCCGCATCATCCGCTGGCTCCGAGATCTCACCCAACGGAACCAGACTCCTCACCGTGTAGTAAAGCAGTGTGAGCTCCTGTACCCAAACCTTTTTCGGTTCCATCTTGTACAACAGCGTGTTGGCAAGGACCTTGAGGAAGTAGCGCACGGTGGGATGGCGGATATCGGTCTGAGTGGCTGTGCACGAGTTGAAATGGCCAGATGCCAAGTGTCCCCAGAACTCTGACTGTCCGAGAAAGGCGGGGATGACGCAACGTGTGAGCCATGGTTCCCAAACCCAACTCGCGGATCATCTCCTCTAAGTCCGTCTCGAGCCCAAGTCTTTGTATAGTTGCCCAGTCGATGAAACGTGTGGGTGCGATGGTGACCTTTAGCCACTCATTGTAGAACAAGCTTTCATAGTCGTCCCACGCTTCTTTGACTTCACGGTGGGTGCATTTGATGTCCTTGACGGCATCGTGAGGGTCGGCATAATGCTCAAAGGTCTGAAGGGTTTCTCCTACCCTTTCCCTCGGCCAAGGATCACGGTCCATTTCCGGAGGTGGTGGTCGTGCGTTGGAGCTGCTAGGACGATTGAAACATCTATTTGTTCTCCTCTCTTTGTCGGTCATCTGCAAACAAAGAACACAAGAGAAAATTTCGTAAATAGCGAGGATGATGAAACGATGATCGATGTCGATCGACACACGAATGTCGACATCGATCGACAGCCTGAGTGAATCGCCAATCGACGGATATGTCATGTTGTTGGTCGACGGTTCAGTCCCGAAACCTGCAAAAATCTAACCATCGTAATTCGATTTCATATAACACAATGGTCACACAATTCAGTACGAGTTTCCCATTGTTCTAGTAGTCCTAATATTGTTAGATTGAGCCATAATTCCGATTTGTAATTCATCTCAAGTATCAACCCTAGAAAACCTTAAAGTTTGAAGATTTCGAAGTCATACTTTGTAGATCGGTTGATTGAGTGAACTAAACAGATAGAGAAGTTAAAATTGTATGGGTTAGGCTCAAGAACAGCCAAAATCGGTTGAGAAACGAGAGAGAAATCGAGGGGTGAAGGTTTCATAGTGTTTTCACGATTTAGGGTAAAACCAACGAAGTGTCGACTTAAATAGGTCCGTGACTCGACAGCGACCATTTATCGACATAGGGAGTGCAATGTCGATCGATGTTGGAATTTTAATGGTGAAAGTTATTTTGAGTTAGTTTTTTTTTTTATAATTGAGAAAGATCTAAAATCTAAGATTAATTTTCTAAATAAGTTAGTGGGTTGCCCCACTCAGTGCTTATTTCAAGTCGTAAGCTTGACTTTCAAACGAACTAATCGGCGATTGGAGGATCCAATCGTAGAATTTGACAGTTTGGAACAAATGCTTTCGTCTAGTAATGTTTTACTCTCTGTCCATTCACTGTGAATAAATTTTCTTCGTTGCTTACTAAAGTGATGGCTCAGTGAGGTCATACTTCTTTGACCGTAAAGGGGCCTGTCCATCGGGAACGAAGTTTTCCAGGAAAAAGTGTCAAACGGGAGTTATACAAGAGTACTTGGTCGTTCGGTTCGAAATGTCTGGAGATGATTTTCTTGTCATGGAAGGCTTTCGCCTTTTCCTTGTATATCTTGGAATTCTCATACGCAAGATGTCTAATCTCACCTAACTCATTAAGTTGAATCAGTCTCCTTTCGGCAGCTGGCTTGATGTCGAAGTTGATTAGTTTTACTGGCCAAGCTGCTTTGTGTTATAGCTCAACCAGTAAATAACAAGATTTTCCATAACGTAAATGGAACGGTGTTGTCCCTAAAGATGTTTTGAAAGCTGTTTTGTAGGCCCATAGTGCGTTGTCCAACCAGTCTTTTCTCGTGGTCCATACAGTATTTTCTAGGATTTCTTTTATTTGGCAATTGGAAACTTCTACTTGTCCGCTCGTTTGAGGATGATAGGGAGTGGCAACTCGGTGGTGAACTCCATGCTTTTTGAGAAAATTTTCAAATGTTCTATTAATGAAATGGGAGCTACCATCGTTTATCACTACTCGAGGGACGCCAAATCTCGGAAAAATGATGCTCTTAAAAAGTTTAACGAAAACTGCTGCGTCTTTCGTTGGGGAAGCCACCGCCTCAACCCATTTGGACACATAGTCGACAGCAACCAAGATGTATTTATTTCCATATGAAGAGGGGAAATGGCCCATGAAATTGATCCCCCAGCAGTCGAAAACTACTACTTCATGGATAAAATTATGTTTCATCTCGTGTCTTTTGCTGATTTTTCGTCTTCGTTGGCATCTATCATATCTAGGTATGTGTGCATGAGTGTCGCAAAACATGGTTGGCCACCAAAAACCAATTTTCGATACCGTCTTGAAGGTGGTAAAGTGTCCAGCGTAATCAGATCCATGGTAATGAAATAGGATATCTGTAACTTCACTCTCCGCGACAAATCGTCTATAGATTCCACCTGAACAGTGTTTGTAGAGATATGGTTCATTCCAGTTGTATCTTCGGACTTCTCTCAGAAATTTCTTCTTTGTATACCCTTTGAGAGTTTCTGGTTCTATATCAGCAGCTAGATAGTTTACTATATCAGCATACCAGGGTCTATCTGTGATATTTCCATTTATTGCGTGCACCTCCTGACTTAACTTCCTATCTCCGGTAGGGTTTGATTTAGAGTTAAGTTTGCTGCAAGCAACATTGACTTCTAAGTCGATAAAAATCTTATTGAAAACGAGTCGTGATGTCAGTTTCTAGTATCGTCGATCGATGATCCAGGGATGGTATCGTTCGACGATTCATGCGTGATAACGATCGACATTCCATCAGTGGTATCGGTCGAAATTGATTCAGATGTAAGACATATATTACCGATGAATAAAGAGTCCATTTGATATACGTTTTCCGTTGGTAGGAAATCGTCAATGGGAACATCATTCTCAACTCTTATTCGGGAAAGGTGATCGGCAACTCCGTTGTCAACTCCTCTTTTATCTCTTATTTCTATATCAAATTCTTGGAGTAACAGGATCCATCGCAGAAGTCTTGGCTTTTCTTCTTTCTTCTGCATTAAATATTTCAATGCGGTATGGTCCGTGTGGACACCAACTTTTGAACCAACCAAGTATTGTCTAAATTTCTCAAATGCGAAAACAACAGTGAGTAATTCCATTTCCGTCATCACATAGTTTCGCTGCAAGTCATCGAGAGTGGGACTGGCGCGATAAACAACATGTAACTTTTTATCTTTCTTCTGACCTAAGACAACCCCGACTGTGAAATCACTCGTGTCACACATTATCTCAAATGGGAGGCTCCAGTATGGAGCTTGCATGATAGGGGCGGTTATCAAGGCAGTTTTAATCTCCTCAAAATATTTTAAGCATTCTGGTGCGAAATCGAATTTAACATATTTGCAAAGCAGAGCAGTGAGAGGTCTAGTGATTCTGCTAAAATCCTTAATAAATCTCCGGTAGAATCCAACATGTCCGAGGAAACTCCTCACGTCTTTTACAGTCGTGGGTGCAAGTAAACCAGTCATAACTTCTATTTTGGCACGATCTACCTATATTCCGGCTGCGGATACTTTGTGCCCAAGGACTATTCCATCATTAAACATGCATTTTCTCCAGTTTAGGACGAGGTTCTTTTCTTCACATCTAGCCAATACTTTACACAAGTTGTCTAGGTAGTTTTAAAAATTAGATATGTGAACTGAAAAGTCATCCATAAAGACTACCATGAAATCTTCGATCATATCTGTGAAGATTGACATCATGCACCTATGAAAGGTAGCATGAGCATTACATAGGCCGAATGGCATCCTTCGGTAAGCGAAAGTGCCGTTAGGGCATGTGAAAGTCATTTTTTCTTGGTCATCAGGATTTATAGGAATCTGGAAGAATCCGGAATACCCGTCGAGAAAGAAATAGTATTGGTGATTTCCCAGCCTTTCCAACCTCTGATCTATGAAAGGTAGTGGGAAGTGATCTTACCTAGTGGCTGCATTCAGACTTCTGTAATCAATACACATCCGATGTCCAGTACAGTTCACGTAGGAATAAACTCGTTCTTATCATTTTTCACCACTGTGATACCTCCTTTCTTTGGTACAACATGCACATGGCTCACCCAATTATTGTCCGAGATAGGGTAGATGATTCATGCATCTAGGAGTTTGGTGGTTTCTTTCTTTACTACTTTAAAATTTGGGTTTAACCTCCTTTGATGTTCAATTGATGATTTAGAACTGTCTTCTAAATGGATACGGTGCATGCACAAATCAAGGGAGATACCGGGAATATTAACCAAAGAATAGCCAATAGCTTTCCTGTATTTGCGAAGTTTGTTTAATAATAACGCAAGTTCTCCACTACTAAGGTTGGCATTAACGATAACGGGATACAATTTGTCGTAAAGGAAAGCATATTTCAGCCCAGCTGGTAATTGTTTCAGTTCAACTTTTGGTGCTTTTTTCGAGCTCCAATAGTCTAGCGCGAGCGGCTGTCGATCGATGGCGCTTTGCAAATATCGATCGACATATATCGCTATGCTGTCGTCTTCTGCTGTATCGACATTCATGACCTCGTCACATGCGTCCAGTAATCGAGCATATTCATCAACTCTGCTATCAATGCTGAGAGTGTCGTTTACGGAGGTAGTATGGGCTTTTTCTAAATGGTCATCTAAACATATGTCAGCGAAAGATTTTTCAGCTAGCCTAGGAACATGATCGACGAAAAAGGTTTGATTGTCTATTAAAGGGCGTTTGATCATCTTTTCCATGTCCAAGGTCATCGGAAGGTTGCAGACGTTCAAACATATGCGGCCTTCCTTAACTTCAATTATCGCGCCAGCAGTAGCTAGAAATGGTCTTCCTAAAATAAAGGGGTCCTTAGGTTCGTGCTTGTATTTCAACACTATAAAATCTATAGGCATATGACATCCGTTTATCATGATAGGTACGTCTTCAAGAATTCCTTCAGGTACTCTAACAGATTTATCAGCAAGAACTAAAGTGATCCTCGTAGGCTGAAATCTTGTGAAGCCGAGAGATATCGTGACATAGTGCGGCATTAGGTTTACGCTGGAGCCTAGATCGCAAAGAGATCGAGAAAATCGTTTATTGCGAATAGTGCAATCTTAAACGAAACTCCCAGGATCTGATTCTTTGGTCGGGGTTCCTCCTTGGATCCTAGCACTAACCTCCTCTGGAATCATCATGACACTCTCCTCTGATGTTGGTAAACTTTGTGACACCATATCTTTAACATATTTCTTTATGGAGGGGGAAACTTTCATAGCGTCAGTAAGTGGCATCTCAATGACTACTTTGTCAAAGGCTTTCTTGCAAATAGCTTTATCTATTTCGCGCTTTGTTTTTGACTTGATGGGAGGCAAGGGAGGCAAAGTTCTATACACCCTTTCCACCGTAGGTTTAGAGGATGTTACTGGTTTTGGTGCGGTAGGTGCGGTAGGTGCGGCCTGTCGATCGACGTCGTCGCATGTTTGTCGATCGACATTCTCCTCATCCTCTGATTCTCCTTCTCGGTCGTCGAGATCGGGTTGAGGTTTCTCAACGTCTTTGGTGTGGTCTGGCTTTCCCTTTTTAGGGGGAAACTCCGACTCAGGCTCAAGGTCATCAAACACTATTGGTTGAGATCTACTCTTCCCGTCTCTCTCAATTTCCGTGGGTTCATCAATGGCAATACCCTCTTCTACGTTCGAGGTGAGGTTTCTACTGCTCCTTAAGGTGACAGCTCCTACTTGGCGTCGAGGATTAGGGTCAGTTTTTCCTGGAAGAAGTCCTTCTTCCCTCTTTAGCTATCGCAATATGCGCTAATTGACTATCTAATCGCTTAATATGTTCACTTATGATTTCAAATATTTTTATCAGTTCACAGTGAACTAAGTCTATCTTTCCACCCAGATTGGCGGCTACTTCCGATTTTCAGTGAAAGCTTGGTCTAACCTTGACTTAGCCTTTCCCTTGTGTCGGCTGTAGGTTTCGTCATATCTGCTGGTAAAACTAGGTTCACTAAGCTCAGGGTGCTGATCATGAAGGTCCACTTCATATATGGATTATCTCCGTCCTTCGAGATTCATCGGGTTATCGTCTTCTATTTCGAAAACTCGGGATTTGTTCTGATCTGTTAAAAGGGAATGAAGCGAGTCTAAGATTTCCTTAATTTCAGATAGTTCATCATTCGTTTTCTTGAAGGCTCTAATGGTAGCTACGTTTTCCATCTGCCAAATCACGTCTGTAGGACTCCTCGTGTTGAAATTTCCCTCGCTGTATGTATCTAACGTAGTCTGATACCGAAGATTAACACCTCCATAGAAAAAGTTGATCAGCTGCGGGCATTCGAGTTGTAAATCTTTAAATCTCGCCCATGCATCTTTAAAGGGCTCTCTTTGGCCTTGGTGAAAGGTGGAAATTTTTCTTCTCACGTCTGAGTAACGTGCTTCATCGAAAAAGTGATTAATGAAGACACTCCTAATCTCCTTCCGGCAGGTTAAAGACCCTGCCGGTAACTGGTCTAGCCATCTTCTGGCATCTCCTGCTAGGGAGAACGAGAATAGTTTGCAACGATTGTAGTTGTGTCCCATCAGGTCTTCTAAATTTTTGATGTGATCATGTGGATGTTCTGAAACAATCCACGGAAGGGGTTTTGACGTACCAAAATTAGGAAGTCAAGATTAAACTTAGATCCTCCTAAATTGTTTTCTGGTAGTCGGATAGTGGACCTATTGGAATAGGTCCATCCATGATTTAGGTAGTCTTGCAAAGGCAATTATTCCTCATAAACTATTTTTACATTAATTTTATCAGGGATTTCAGCCCCCTGCTCATTAATGATTTGGTTAATTGCGTTGCATGTCGACCTTTTGGTTCTCCTAAGACTACTTCCTTATCACATAGATTGGTAAGTGAACACTTACCTGCTTCCGGCCCATTGGTGTTGATCAATTCTAGTAGCGAAGTGTCGATCGTTTCTTCTATCTACTCATCGCTCGACGTGTCCGTCGTGTCGTCGATCGATGTCCGTCTGAAATCCATTCTTTTCTTATAAGGTACATGTTTCAGCAGGAAAAGAAGAAAAACTTTAAGTAAACAAAGTAACAAAATCTAGACTATATTCTAAACTTAATCTTATGGTAATAAGAAAGAGTCCCCGGCAACGGCGCCAAATTTGATATCACTCAAATTACCCTAAGGAGTGATTTCTACTCTCTCAAATAAGAGGTTCAGTTGTAATACTTAGGGATCGAATCCACAAAGACTTTAGGATTACTCAATAGATTTGCAGTTTTCTAAGTAAAGCTAGATGATTATGATTAAAGCAGTAAATTGGTTGAACAAGATAGTTGTTCGGTTGAAAGGTTTTTGGGTTGTAAATTATTTGGGAAACAGCTAGATTTATAATAAATCTCAGGTGTGACAAGTATGCAAACTTAATTAAATTATCAGGAATTATAAATGATATGTTCTCGAACTCAAACTTAAGTATAATCTATCAACTTCTGTTTGTTTAGATTATCTAATGTCTAGATCTAAGATCTCAGCTGTCGCATGTTGATCTTGAGAAAGTGTCGATCGACGATTCTATATGAATGTCGATCGATACACCTTTCAGTCCGTCGATCAATACAACTATAGAGTTGTCGATCGACGTTCCTTCTAGCACGCTTTACGAACAAGTTTGAATAGGTTCTCTAATATTGTAGACCAACTTCCGTGTGTATCTAGTCAATTAGATCATACTAATTTAGTTTCAGGCAATTAACCAAGCTTCTGTTTGCGCTAGTTAAACCCAAGATCTAAGTTTAGGGTGATCAATCATAGACTTAGCATTAAGAGCAACTATATGAAGAACTATTAAAATATCCTAACAACAATTCATATTAGCAATACATAGATCACCCTTTGAAGAATCCTAATCTAACAATAAGACTACTCAGACATATTCATAAGAAACATGGTCATGATGATCTGAATAATTTTTAAATGAAATGAGTATGAAAAGTAAACATGACACAGTAAAGAAACAAGGGAGTTCAAGATCTTCTCGATTATGAAGTTTAGATCTCTCTCTCTCTCTTTTATCCTAAGCTCTCCAACCTATCAAGTGTGCCTCCTCTTCAAGTGTGTGACAATGGTGGAAGAAGTCTCAAGAAGGTCTACTTCTAAAATGATATAAAACCCTAATAAATAGCATAACATGCGTTCAGGGACTTAAGGTGCAATAACTTGGAGTTTTAGGTAAAACTTGTGATTTCCTTTAATGCTGATTCTTCCAAATGGCTCGCCGTCGTTCGACGTCGATAGTGCTCTGTTGATCGATGTTAGAGGTGATCTGTCGGTCGATGTTTATCCTTAATAATCGATCCGCCTTAGTAATTTCAGCATAACTCTCAAAAAGGTTCCAAAATACTCCAAAATCACCATTTTCCTCAAATGAGTACTTAAACCTGTAAAATCTCTGAAAAGACTCCAAATGCATATAAAAGACTCTAAAAATATAATATAAATCATGGTTAAATGTGGGTAAAATCTATGATATATCACATTTCGCACTAAGGGCGTCTAGAATAGTTGGCTTCGTTTCTATTTTCAAAAGTTCACTTTTTTCAATAGAAAAAATAAACCAGTATTTGCTCTTGTGGTATTCTTCATTTTCTCTTTGAAAAATGATTATTCTAAATACATTTCATCTCCAATTTATTATTAATTATTTAATACATTTTTATGAAAACAAAAACATTTAATTCATGTTTACTATTGCTATTCAAATATTTTGTTTTAACAATTCTCCAACATAATTACTATTTAACATAGATTAAACATAACCATATCATAAAACTATGACATAACATAAATTAACCAATAAAAAACATCTTATTTTTATAAAGAATCATTAAATATATATAATTTCTACAAGCGATTAACAAAGTATTTTAAAGAAAAAATAAGCATATTTATCTTTGATGTGTTTTTTACTTGAGCTAAATTTTCTTTGAAATTAATATTTCTATGCTTTTCAATAAAAAATTAGATGGAAATAATAACTGAATCTTTAAAATTAATTGGGTAATAGTAGAAGATAAGAATAAGTAAAAGTTTAACGATCCATTTGTAATTTAAAAAGTTCATCTTAAAAAATAAAGATGTGAACATTATATCTTCAAATCTAAATACCATTGTAGCGAAACTTTATTCGAAATGGATAAAAACCTGGAAAATAAAGCACTAATGGATATGGTTTAGAAGTGTCTTTTTTTTGTCAACCAGTTTTATTATTTTCGGTCCCAAAAGATAAAGTACAGCGAAATTGGACTAATCTAAACAGGCCCATTACATGAAAGAATATAATTTAACCCATATGTGTTAACACTAGGGATGTTAAGTACAAGGTCAGGGTCAGAGCCCAACCATCTTTTGTTTATTATAAATCCAATCCTATTTTAACCCTATTATAATCAAGAGTTAGGGTTAGTACCAGAATTACCTCATTTAACTGAAAAAAAATATTTTATTTATTTTTGTTCTTAAATTTTAAAGATAAACTAGAAAAATTAAGATATGATATGATTCTTTCTTTCAATTTCTTGAGTTTCAAAATAAAGTTTTCCTTGCCAAAATCGCAAAATCGAGTTTTTGCTCCACAACTAAGAATAAAGTTTTTCCGTCAAAAACAAAAATTGTGTTTTTTCCGCCAAAACCTAATTTGAGTTTTTCCACCAAAACCAGAAAATCGAGTTTTCTCGTCAAAACCGAAAAATCAAGTTATCCCAAAACTGCAAAATCGAGTTTCCCGCTAAAACCACAAAATCAAGTTTTCTTGCCAAAACCAAAAAACAAGTTTTTCCGCCAAAATCACAAACCCGATTTTTTCCGTCAAACCGAAAAATTGATTTTTTCTCGCCAAAACCGGAAAATGAGTTTTCCCGTCAAAACCACAAACCCAAGTTTTCTCTCCAAAATCGCAAACCCGAGTTTTTTCCGCCAAAAACGAAATATCGATTTTCCCGCCATAACTTAAAATTGAGTTTTTTCGGTTTTGGCGGGAAATTTGATTTTGTGGTTTTGGCGGAAAAATTCATTTTTCACTTTTTGACGGAATAACTCGGTTTTGTTGTTTTGGCTTGAAAACTAAATTTTCCTGTTTTGGCGGGAAAACTTGATTTTGTAGTTTTGGCTGGAATACTCGATTTTTAGTTTTTGGCGGAAAAAATTCAGTTTAACTCAATTTTCGTTTTTGACGGGAAAACTTGATTCTTAGTTGTGGGGGAAAAAGCTCGATTTTTAGTTTTTGCCGGAAAAACACGACTTTCTGTTTTAGCTAAAACTTGATTTTCCGTTTCGGCAGAAAATTTTAATTTTTTTTTTTGAAATTTTGACGGAAAAAATATATTTTGCATTATCTAACAAATTTAAAATTTCAGTATTTATTTAAATATTGTATAATATTTTTGTGAATCAAAATTAAAAAATTAAAATTTAAGCCAGACCTAATAGGATCAACCCTTTTTAAACCCTGTTACATAAATAAAGTTCAGGGCTACAAATGGTTTCACAGGTCACAGGGTTGAGCCCATATTAACATCCCTGGTTAACACCGACTCAGCATCATCTTCAATCTACACGTGCTAGCTGCAGATGCATCTTAGGACACGTGTATCAACATGTGATCTTCTGTGAGACGACGTCTATCCCGCCATTCCGATGCTTTTCCGCCGCAAGCTCCGCCATAGTCGATTCGCGCAGAACTTTAGGACCCCGGCTTTTATGAAACTCATCAATCTCTTTCCTATCTCGTATACTCTAATATTTCGCCTCAGCCGTCGTTTATAACCAAGATTCCTTCAACGCCGATTGATCACACTGGGAAATACTCGACATTTGATTCAAGAGGAGATTCAAGAGGAGATTCAAGAGGAGCCATCAGTAGGGACGCCGATTCTACTAAACCTCTAAAGAATCAACCAAGATCACTCCAACAAGCACGTATTACTTTGCATCAAGGAAACTTTACTCATAAGCCTTTTTGGCTTACACAGGTGGGAGTAAAGATTGATTCCCATAAGCAAAGAATAAGAGCATAATCGGAAGGGGAAGAAACCCAACCCAAAAACAAACATGATTTTGATTCTTTGCAAAAGAGGATTACAAAAAAAAAAAGAGATAGTAAATAGCCATTAAGAACAGCTCAGATTATGTTCAAAAAAAAAAAATAGCTCTGATTTTTGGTTTAGAACGCAACACAAACTTAAAACAAAATCTCCATGCGAAGACTAAATCGCAAAAGCGAAGACAAGAGTCGATCTATTGATAGAATATACTATATAACAAAACGACATCGAGCTCCCTTATGAAAGATATTTGTTTAATAAGAAGGTGAAGAAGTAAGATCTCTGTCCTGAAGTAGTCGCTGACGTAGTTGCTGAAGCAGACGTCGGGTTAAGTGGTGAAGACTATATGGAGTCAAGATGTTGAGCTGGAGTCGTGTAGAATTAGAGAGCAAGTGAGTATCTTGTAGATATGGAAAGAAGAATAAACTTGAGGAGCAAGTTTATGACTTAAAGAAAGAGGAATAAGTGTTCCAAGAAAAGAAAAGTTACGCTTATTGTTATGGAAGATGTCCATACATGTTGCCTTGGAGACTAGGGTTTCAGGAACATTGAGAATAACTATAAGATAGCTATGGGGTCGTCTGTATAGAGACAGAGACACGGAATCTGATCTTATAGAGAGAGAGAAGCTCTTGGAGGTGTTCTTGGGTCGTGCTGAAGCAGTGGCTGAAGTACTTGACGGAGAAGAGACATAAGCGGGTAGCTTAGGAATGTTTCAGTAGCGTGTGTTAGGGTGTTAACACCATACGTGTAAAAGCTGAATAAGCAAGTCTTGTAAAGATTGTTTAAAGGAGATTCTAATAAAAGCACTGGTTTTGCTTGTGTATTTGTCTCTTGATTTATCTTCTGCACTACCTTATTGTGTTTGCATCTTGCACTTACAAGTGGTATCAGAGCGGGGCGCCTAAGTTACCAGTGTTATCCTGAAGGTGAAGATGGACACGATTATTTCTGTGCAGAAGGCGATCGTGTTGAATGCGGACCAGTATGATCATTGGAAGGCTCACATGAAGCAGATGATTCGAGGAATCAATGAAGATGCGTGGACAGCTGTGGAGATCGGTTGGGAGGAGCCGACCATAGTCACAGGAGGTGAGAAGAAGCCTAA
>NC_027755.1:11943133-11944556 GCF_000695525.1 Brassica oleracea var. oleracea
TACTTGGGAAGAAGTACAAGGAGAAGAAGCTGGTAAAGAAGTTACTATGTTGTCTTCCAACAAAGTTTGAAGCTCACAAAGTGGTCTTGCATATGACTACAAACACGGATGAGCTCAATTTTGACAAACTTGTGGGTATGCTAAAGGCACAAGAGATGGAGAAAGATAGTAGTTCAGTCTCTACGTCAGGTGGTGCATCAAGGAGTATAGCTCTTGTTGCTGACAAAGATGGAGATAGATCTCCGAATGTTGAAGATGCCATGGGGATGTTGGCTAGGAATCTGAGTAAGATGATGAATTCCTCTGGTGGGTGGAATCAGTATGGTCGCCAGGGAGGTGATCGTGGCAATAGCAGAAGAAGAGAACGTTTAGATGCTATGAGTGTGAAGGTGTTGGTCATATAAGGGCTGACTGTCCTGTAGCACAACGGAGAGAACTTAAGTGTTCTGAGTGTAGAGGTGTTGGACACACACAACGTGAATGTCCAAACTCAAAGAAGGAAAAAATAGTTCCACTGCAGTCGTCTGATGATTCAGAGTCTGGGGAAGATGGAAAGGTGATGAAGAATATGGTTGCATTTGGTGCACGCAAGGAGAAATCTAGTGAATCCTTGGATTCAGATGTCAGTACAGACTCTGAGGATTATCAAGTGATGCTCAACAAGTGGTTGAATCTCAAGAATGAGAATCTGAGGTTGCAACACGATATGAAGATCTTGCTGAAGAACTTGATGCTGTAAATGAGAATTATGAGTCTCTAGAGAAGGAGGTTAGCAAATTGAGGGAGGTTGCTATTGATGAACGTGAGAGAGCAATGAGGCTGGAACGTGATTTGGCTGAGAATCGCAAACAGATCAGGATGCTCAACAGTGGATCCAAAGAGTTGGATAAGATACTCTCGATGGGTCAACCAGCCAAGACGAATTGGGGACTGGGATATCGAGGAGCTGAGAGTACTAAGGAAGTACAACAGAAGGGGCTATCACATTTCGTGCATGGGAGCACATCAAAAAGTAGAGCCAAAGGAGCATGTCAGGAAGTACGTCGGGACGTACGACAGGGAGTAAGGCAGGAAGTTCTACAGCGCGCAGCTGTGAGTAACAAGCCGAAAGTAGTACATCAGTGCAACAACACGAAGGTCAGACAGGAGGTTCTGAAGAATGGTTGTGCAGCTGGTACAAGAAAGGAGACTGATCGGTGCATCAGCAACTGTGTCAGGCCAAGCAAGAAGCAACATCGGATGTGTTGTTGGTTCTGTGGGAAGGTTGGACACAAGAAGGTGGAGTGTTTTGCTCGTGAAAAGAGCAGAAACATGGCCACGAAGGTGAACAAGACGTTCGCTAAGCCCAGGAGGGTTGAAGAGGTGTCCTTAGCCAAGAGTGGCTTACTTGATGAGATCAAGGATGAGACATCAGAAGATGGAT
>NC_027755.1:11944737-11945231 GCF_000695525.1 Brassica oleracea var. oleracea
GGTGCGGATGGGGAAGGGCTCATGGTCAAGGAGACGACACATGAAGGAAGCCAGGTCCTCAACAGAAGTGGGTTGAGAGGTAGCTCGACAGGTGCGTCAGATCGTGATGCAGTACTTGTTATTCCGCTGCAGCAGGGGTTGTGTCATGATTATTCATGAAGAAACAGACGGATGGGTCTGTAAGGCTTGACATCTAAGCATCTGTGTTTTAGCTTAGTATGCAATCAAGCAGGGGGAGAATGGTGATATTCTGGTACAGAGGATGCATATCTCATGGGGGAGAAAAGCATGGTGTGGTGCACATCTCGTGGGGGAGAAAGGCACATTTAGTATGACAGTTTCTAGGTGAGAAACGTGGTTGCTGAACCAGAAGAGTGTTGTGCTTGATCGGCACACAAAACTAAAAGGGGGAGACTGAAGATGTAAGATGTCTGCCCTGAAGTAGTCGCTGATGTAGTGGCTGAAGCAGACGTCGGGTTAAGTGGGGAAGACAA
>NC_027755.1:11945301-11949676 GCF_000695525.1 Brassica oleracea var. oleracea
AGTATCTTGGAGATATGGAAAGAAGAATAAACTTGAGGAGCAAGTTTATGACTTAAAGAAAGGGGAATAAGTGCATTCCAAGAAAAGGAAAGTTGCACTTATTGTTATGGAAGATGTCCATACATGTTGCCTTGGAGACTAGGGTTTCAGGAACATGGAGAATAAATATAAGATAGCTATGGGGTCGTCTGTATAGAGACAGAGACACGGAGGCTGATCTTATAGAGAGAGAGAAGCTGTTGGAGGTGTTTTTGGGTCGTGCTGAAGCAGTGGCTGAAGTACTTGACGGAGAAGAGACATAAGCGGGTAGCTTAGGAATCTTTCAGTAGCGTGTGTTAGGGTGTTAACACTAGACGTGTAAAAGCTGAATAAGCAAGTCTTGTAAAGATTGTTTAAATGACATTCTAATAAAAGCATTGGTGTTTACTTGTGTATTTGTCTCTTGAATTATCTTCTGCACTACCTTATTGTGTTTGCATATTGCACTTACAGAAGGGAGTCTCGAGTTCTCTCCCTTAAGGAAGAGAGAGAGAGCGAGAGAGAGATGCCGGTCCAGAAGTGTCTTTATCATATATTTTTTATATTAATATACGTTTTAGCTTCAATATTTTAATATTATATTATGTGTGCATCTTTATTTGTGTGGCTGGTTGTTTAATAATCTTTTCAATCGAATTTGTTTGTTGTATTTGTTGAGATAATTTTAAAGGGTCCACAATACATTTTTATTTTGCCAGTGCAGATCTTGTAATATGTTTATGTTATTTTAAATAATTTAGTTTTATTTATGTTCCGATATGATTTTTGTGAAATTTTTTTATATTGTGTCTTTTGTTTGGACCGTGCAAATATTTACTTTTATTTTCATATTTGTATAAAATTTATAGATGAGTTTTTTTTTTAATTCAGAACATGATTTTTACTAAAACAAAATATCTCCACATTCATATTATTTGATATTTGTAGTGTCAATATTACTAACTCAGTTTAAAGCAATTTTAATACATATATAAATTAATGTCAACAAACACGAAGAAAAGCTAAGAAAATATTCATAGTAGTATACATTAAGCATCATGAAATTCAAGATTCTTGATGAAGACAAGAGTAAAAAAAAACAATGATGCAAGAGAGTATTTGAAGGTCCAGAATATTGGTCAAACTCATATTTTTACTACTTTCATTTGACGTAATAAGGAAGGTCAAGAACGTAGAGAAGGAAGTAAGCCCAAGTCACACCTGAGATCCCTCCGAAGAAGAACCCTCCAGTGAACTTAGCCCATCCCTCTGCTGTCTGAAGCTGGTCCGGTTGCTTCTTCCGCCCGGTCAAAGTCAAACTTGGTGCAATCGACGGCTCTCCTTCCTTGAACGAAGCGATTCCATAGATAGTGAGGCACATGCTGAGGATGACTACAAGCCCAGCAGCGGCCAAAGAGCCGGCGGAGCCAGCGTAAGCAGTGTTCCTTAATGGACCTGCTTTGACAAACGGACCCACTAAGAGGAAACCATGAGCCAAACCCACTTCGACACCACGGAGGAGAGGGTTGACGGCCGTGCGGTAAGCCGGGAGGTTGGAGAGATACCACGCGATCAATGGGCTTGACGTCACTGGGGTTTCTAAACTTCCGATGAATGGATCTCCGTTGATTGGTTGGACCACTTGGAATGTTGGCTGCCAAGTTATCCATGTCAGATTATTTGTATATTAACTGTTAGATCAGTATCTATATATGAAGATGGATGCGTATAACTTTTAGTTACAAATGTGATATGTCTTCTTTTTTTTGAACAACTCATATGTGATATGTCAAACCCCAAGTTCTCTTTCTTTTCAGTCATAATGTACAGGTTCTATAAAATCACTAAATTAGTCATGCCCTGTTCATGTTTCAAAAAAAGAAGTCATACCATATTCTGGCCATTTAATCCTAACTAATAATATTATATAAAATATTGATTTTCCTAATTTTCCTAAGATATATGATATCATACCGCATGACTGATTATGGTATTGACATATGTGTGTGCTTAAGTAATTTTCAGATTTGGCACAATCTGATCTGCATCGTATACTATTTGTTAACGTAAAGAAGATACCTTGTCTGACTGGAGAGCTCGGACGGTGAAAGAAAACGTTTTCTTGGTCGGTGAAACGCCGAAAGGAGCCCCGGATATGCCCTTAGGAACAGCGAGACGCCTCACATTAGTAGCAGAACAGAAGCTTAATCTTAGCTGGCTCGCCATTGGAGATGCAGTCGTTGCCATTATTTTTTATGAAATGTTGTGGCTCTTATGAATTTTAAATCAGATTTAACTTCAGTATGTGCTGAAGAAATAAGCAAATCTAATAGACTTGAGATTGCATATGCTGATGTGGCATGACAGAGGATCTGGTTCGGGAGATTTTGTGGCTCTTAGGGTCCGGTGTTTGAAATACTTGATTCTCATTGGATGTTATCTTATCCACTTTGCGCTGCTCTAGCATTGTATGCATATTAATATTTGTTTATATAATGTATAAATTTTTCTTTTTAAGTTATTACCGGGGTTGTCCGCTCTTCGCGCAAAATATTGTTTTATTATTCTTAAATATGTTTTTCTGATGATGTGATTATATGGCTAGTATTTATTTCTGAAGAACATTATTTGATGTTTTATTATGTTATGTAATAGTAGGTAATAAATTAATATATTATGTGTTTGTCTTCTAAATAATGCGTTGTTGTATGTATAATACTACTTGTTAGTGGTGAAGTGAGTTTTTGATGTAAAACATATTGAATTTCAATAACTTTTTCTTTGGGCATTTGTTGATTCTAAAATTAACGGCGTCAAAATTGTATTTTAATTTTTCACATTTTTTCACATTACTTTTTTTTAGGTGTATTTTGCACTCTCCCCCATCTTTTGACCTTGAGTCATCACCATCTATGTATTTTGTTTACCTCTCCGGTGTGCAGTGCTTCTCACCATCACTGGGAAAAGATTCACCTCCGTTCTCTTGTTTTTCCTCACCTTCTTTTTTTTTGTGAGATTATCTGGTATTTGTTATAGATGAGGCATATTAGTTCCATGTAGTGCGGTTGTTCTCACGCCGTTGTTTTTTATTTCGGTCAATATTGGTTTTCTTTTTCCTTAGGTTTTTGCTAAGGTTAGAAACTACATCTCGTTGGGTTGGGTCAGAGTTTAGTTGTCACTGATGTTGTTTTCCTCGTCGCTCGTTTGCCGTCAATAGTCTATGTTCGTCTTGGTTTTCAAGATAGGGTTTTTGGTGATCTGACTTGTACGCTCTTTTTCATAGCTTGAGGATGGCTCCACGGTTTGTTGATTTCATTTTATCTCTTTGTTCTCTCATCTCATTGCACATTTCATCGCTGATCACGTATCTTGTGGCTCTCCCTTTCTCCTTATTTGCTACTCCAGGTTTGGATAGTGTTTTTCTCTGTGTATGCTTTGTACGCTTGGAAGGTTATTTATGGTCTCAAGCTTAAGCTTTGGTTTATTGGTAGTTGGCTTCCATTCTCCCCCACTCAGGTTGTTTATCTTCTTCCCATGCATCACTCGGTGTAGGTGCGGAGTTAGTCTTTTAGAACTTTTGTTTCTTCTATTCAGAGTTTTGTGGTTCTTCGCTGGCATGAGCGCCTTGTATGTGCTTGTTTAGTTTGTGAGGTGCTTTTATCTCTTAGCTGATGGTTGCGTTTCTGGTGCTTTAGACATGCGTCATTTTGTTTCGTGGTGACTTTGTTCTTCCGATGATTATTCTTTTTCTCACCCGTTTTTCGGTTTCTTGTGATGGTGCTTGATCGCGATCCTTTGTGTTCCAGGGATTGCTTTATCTCATATTTTATCTTTTTACCTTTTTCTGACATCTGCTTATTGTAGCCAAGACATTCTATGGTAAGATGAGATAGGTTAATCTTCTTTCACTACAAGAAAACGTGCCCATAACAACAAACATTTACGACGAAAATATTTCGTCGTAAATTTACATGGGCTTTACAACGAAATTACGAGGAATCTAACTTTCGTCGTAAACACCATGTCAATTTACGACGAACTGATTTCGTCGTAAACTCCTTGTAATTTTACGACGAATGTACGTGGAATGAGAAATACGTCGTAATCATTACATCGACATTACAACGAAGCATGTTACCGTTATATTTAGGTGAAAACGTGTATTAAATGTGCTTTAACTTACCTAATTTCGTCGTAAAGTCGTTGTAAATAATATGTTAAAACCATGTAAAATCCATGTAAAATATTCCTTGTAAAATCGTTGTTATATTTCAACTACCCAACTCGAAAATTTCTCTATATATATGTCATTTCCCACAACTCTCTTCCTCACAACACACAAACGGGAGAAAAAAAA
>NC_027755.1:11952495-11952918 GCF_000695525.1 Brassica oleracea var. oleracea
GTTGTAAAATCGTCGTAAACCGATGTTTCCACGTAATTTCGTCGTAAATGGAAAAACGCGGGCCTGGTAACTTCGTCGTAAACGTGGGCCTTGTAAATTCATCGTAAACCGATGTTTCCACGTAATTTCTTCGTAAATGGAAAAACGCGGGAATGGTAACTTTGTCGTAAACGTGGGCCTTGTAAATTCGTCGTAAACCGACGTTTCGACGTAATTTCGTCGTAAATCGAAAAAGCGGGCTGGTAACTTCGTCGTAAATGAAAAAACGCGGGCCTGGTAACTTCGTCGTAATGTTACGTCGCGTTTACGACGAAACATTTTTTATATATTGGGACGCCGAGACGAGGCTGCCTCGTCCATTCCTCCTAAACTCCTCTCTTCTCCCTAAGGTACATTCTCTTCCCTCCTTTTTTTTTTTTTTTT
>NC_027755.1:11954612-11974712 GCF_000695525.1 Brassica oleracea var. oleracea
GAAATATTTACGAGGATTTTACATCGAAATGTTTACGAGTGATTTACAACGAAAGTATTTACGTGTGCTTTACATCGAAATAATTACGTGGGATTTACGACGAAGTCTTACGTGGCGTTTACGACGAATCCTTTCCCTGCGCTTTACGAGGAATATATTTCGTCGTAAACGTAACGAGTCGTTTACGACGAAACCTCCGTTACGACGGACGTTTAACAACGAAACGTCTTTCGACGTTAATTCGTCGTAACACCCCGTTTACGACGAATTTACAACGAATACTGCCCTAGTAAAAAATATGTTTTCTTGTAGTGTTTGTTGATCTTTTTTCAGCTCCAAACATTTATTAAGTTAGTGTTACTATGGTATCTTATTTTTTCTCTATACTGTGAAAGTTTTATGTTTAGATTATGTATTGCACTATAATTTATTCTTATTAGTTTGGTCATTTTATATTTTTAATAGTTAAATAAATATATAATTTGTAAATTAAATAATAGAAAATGGTAAAAAATAATAAAATAACAAAAAATTATGTTATTTTAGTTGTGAATAAATTAAATATGTAAAATATATTTTTGTTATTTTATTTATTTCTTTATTCATCTTGAATTTTAGTGAACAATAAAATAGATTATCAAACTTCATAAGATAATAGTTAGTGCGAAAATGATTAGATAGTTCACGATTATAAAGTACTTGGCCAAATTGCAACTAAAAGAAAAATGACCTAAAATGTATTAAAAAAATACATGGATGACACGCGTCGCAAAAGTCCTCTGCCACTTGTCAGAAGAAGGAAAAAAGCCAATTTTATATCAGAGAAGTTATTGTCAAAAAATGAATCTTGCAGTCTTGTTTTTCGGTCATGCTATTATTCAAAACTTAAAACATGAATTTTAGAAAGGTATCACAACCTAAATTAATCTGTTGGACCTAAGACCAGGATTAACTGTGGTCCTTAAGGAGGTTCTTAGCATTTAATTGTAATTAAAATAAATGAAAAATAGAAAATACCTTAAGAGTTGGTTCTTAATTAAGCGGAGGAAGAAGCGGATCTTGGAGACACGTGTTAGAAGAAGAAGAGTTTGGGTTTCTCTTTCTCTCTCCCGATGGATGAGTTCGACGTTGAGTCAATTCCATCTCTTCCTCGGTTGATCTCTCATCGATACGTTTGCTGGAAGGTCCGTCGGAAGCTCCGAGGGTGAGGATCGGCGAGATTCTTCTAAGTTTGGTTTGAAATCCGTGATCCGCCCCGTCGATTCGATGCCTGATATGGCTAAGAAACCTGCTAACAAAGGTAGATCAACTCTCAAGCTATCGTAGAGGAATAACTGCTTAGAATCTAGAGAATCTTACGATCTGCCTTTGGATTCATTCTCTTGCGGTTGATATTGATCGTTGATCATTGTTCTGATCTTGGATCGCAATGTGTTTGAGTTACTAACGTCTTCTTGTTCACTGTAATTGTTGATGACGGTTGGATCATTGTTCTGATCTTGGATCGCAATGTGTTCTGATCTTGGATGGCTATTTGATTGACTTACGGAGTTCTTTATTGTTCACTGGACTTATTGATGATGGTTGGTTAGGTTACTCTATGATCTCTCTGAAATTGATATACATTGTGATCATTATTGTACCAATGCAGGAATCTTTGTTATACGGCAGACACCAAGAGAGTCCCTAAACCCTTTTTCACTGAAATTGATATACTCTATGATCTCTCTTGATGTCTTTAAATGTTCAGAGTTGTCTGTTTGGATGATATCTGGAGAGAGAAGATGAAAATGTCTACGAGGTTCATCGTTCTGATCACCATGTCACCAGGTTCGTTCCCTCCCTTACAGCTCACTCTTAAATGAACATGTCTTGATTCTGGTTGGTGTTAGATATATGGTTAGTGTTAGTGTTAAATGTGGTTTATTTTCTCATTGAAACTATCAAATGCTTACTGATGGTGGAACATTATGTCGTATAAAATAGTGATGAGCCTTGGAACAGCCGCGACGGAAGAAGATGGAGCACTTGTTGCTTAGTTGTTTGGCTCTGTGGGGAAGATGTTCAAAGCTGATGAGAAAATGTTTGATGCTGTCACTGGTCTCAGGTACTTAACGTTTCTGAATGCTCAAGTTGTTAAGTCACCGATCAAGTAATCATGTTACCATCTGAAGACTTCAATCTTGTTACAGTGGAAGTGGACCAGTGTACATATTCCTAGCCATTGAAGCTTTAGCTGATGGAGGAGTAGCTGTTGGTTTACCCCGAGAACTTGCACTCGGTTTAGCTTCAAAGATGGAGCAGGTAAAACAAGAACTTGATGATGTATACATGTCTAAGTGATGCTTATACTGTCAGTTTTTTTTTCCAGATTATCCTGTCTCTCACACAGCTTTTGATTCCTATGATTGGATGATTCACAATGTAGATCCGTTGTTTCATCTTCATGTTGCCAGTAACGCTTTGTTTTCTTCGTTATTGTTCTAGTTTTCTCATGGATTCCCTTCTTTCATCTCATATATTCATATCTTGGTGATTGATTTTGCAGAAGTTAAAAGAACAAGCATACAACAATGTTTGATTTTTTTTTAAGAACCTTTAACTAAGAAACTAGCATTGCAGCACAAATTTTAGGTGTTTCTTAACAAAAGCTCTTAAGATTATATTTATTACTAAAAAATTATTAAGAACCCCATTAGGGGTTTTAGAGATAATAATGCTCTTAATAATGTCAAGTTACATTTATATTTTATACCCTTAAAGAAACTAATTGACTGAAAAAAATATTACAACCAAAAACAATTTGTGTCTTCTTCTTTGGCGTGAGGTAAAACACAGCGTCTCCGGTCTCAACCTCGATGGCAACACACAGCGCCTCCAACGTAAACCTGATCCCACGGAGTTTGTCTCGTAGATGAAGCTCGTCAACCACTATCGCCGATTGAGACACCGCAAGCTCGCTTCTGACCTCCTTTGTCTTCTCCAACCTGTGGCCGAGCTCGTGATCCGATTGTGCCGTTTGTTTGTACGTGATTCAGTCGACTAGGTTGAAAGAACTCGGAAATGAGATGGTTAAAGACGTTTTATTAGATCTGATCAAAGGGTTACAAGAGTGACAAGAGATTGAGGGGACAAGCCGGAGCTCGAAGAGCAAACCGGAAAAGGTACAAAGCGATTAGGAGTAAAGAGATGACTAAAACCCTTGACCTAGCCGCTCAGTGTGTGTATGTGAAGTGTCGATCCCCTTCTTGTTGCTTCCTCCTCTCCTTTTATAGGCTTTCCGTCCTTGTGTGCCATAGATCCGGTCCCCTTTTGGGCCTTAACTTGAGAAGGCCGAGTATTCGGGCCTTGGTGGAGTTCCTCCGAGCCGTGTGCTTTTGGTCGGCTTGGTCGTCGGCTAAAAGCACTCTCAGACCGAGCTGACAACTTTACTCGCCGACCCAAGTAAGTTCGCAGCTTGATGGGCTAGACCTTGTTATTCGATGGGCCTTGTGGAGGGATGCAATCCATCTCCTACACCGTTCTAAGCTCCTACCGTCGCAGCCACTAAAACAGTGGCGTCCAGCTCCCGATTGACTCAAACTAGAGATCGATCTGCGACCAATCCTCTCCAACCCAACTTCCTTAATATTTTGAAATGGTCCCTCATTGTTTGCGCCTTTGGTCCTTTAGCTTTAGGTTGTTCTCAACCCCTAAAGTTTTCAATGTACAGATGAATCCTCTTGTATTAACCCCAAACTTTTAAATGTGCGATCCAACCAATATAGTATGTAAATGTATATAATATAAGCATCTAAAATTATTCTAAGATGACTTAAAAAAATTATTAAAATCATGAGATAATTTTTTTTTTATAAACAAATATTACTAGTAGAACTAGTATAATTTTCTATTATATATATTGATGTTACTGATACATGTGACACAATTTTTTCATTTTAAAAATTGACAAAATCAACGGTATATCCCATTATGTACCAAAATAGTTTCTCCTAATTTTATCAAGGTTTTATAAAAAAATATTTCAATAAAATTACACCACCCTATAAGTTTATAATATACCTTATGCTTTTATGGTTTATCTTATTTGGTTAGCCACAATATTTTGGAAAAACATACTTCATATTTTTTACAATTTTTGTTAGAAAAGTATTTTTTACAAAATTGATGATTCTAAAATATGTTGGACATAGATTGATACGACTCTTTAAGCTAAACATATGAAAAACTGGTATAAACCATACATGTTATACTTGTAAAACTGGTACAAACCATACATGTTATACTTGAATAGTTGTACGAGAAAAGTGATACTGGTACAACTATTCAGTTTCTGAAATTTATATATTCCATTAGGTATTATATATTCGATATAAAAAAAAATGTATATATTATAAACATCTAGCGCAAAGTGTATATAATATATTCCATATGAAAAAACAATCAAATAGCCAAATTGGTAAATGTTAGGATATGTTTCTTATTATTTCTTATGGTTTTTTGTTTTGTTTTTTGCAATTCTACACCATCACTTAAGTTTTTATCATTTACCTTATACTTTTAAGGTTTGTTAACTTGTTTGTCGACAATCCACATAATTTTGGGAAAACATACATGAAATGTATTTTTACGAAATTGATGACTTCATTGTAACCGGGCACATGCATATAAACATATATAATTGGTACCACTGAGGTAACTGTATTTATTATTACTACAACTAATACTTTTCGATTTCACCGCCAAAGTACAACTATGCACAAAATGGTACAACTCAAAACTAAGACAATTATGTTATTATTTTATTTAGTATTGTTTTAAATGTGCATCACGTTTTAAATAAATGTTAGTGTAATGAATGTTTTTAAGAGTTTAATATGATGCTAATTAAGTTAAATTATGAAATTGCTAAAGGAGTGAGTTATAGAAGATACTACAGCTGGTACATATCATGTAACTAAACATATAACTCATATACTAGACATGTAATAATGGTTTAACTAGTACAACTTCATATTATATACTATACATGTAATACTGGTACTACTGGTTCAAATTTTTCATTATAGAATTTTTAAAATTCCATATGAAAAAGAAATCAACTGACCAAATTGGTATGTGTTTATAAGGGACTCTCCTAACTATTTTAATTTTTTTTATGTCTTATTGGCAATTATTATGTACTATTATTGTTGTAGTCCAAACACCAAACATGAATGCTTATGCATTGTTTTTCGACTTGTGATGGCTTATGTACCATCTTTCATTTTCTCGGTGAAGGTATATTTCTTTTGATAACATCCGGAGTAGGTTGGATGGCTCTTGTAGAAATGCATGCATAGAAGAGTGAAACTTGGAAATTTCTTATCCGGAGCAGCCGTTCTCAATTGGATCAGTCGCTCTGGCTACTGAGATTTTTAAGGACTTCAAAAATATTTAGGGATTTACCTTAATGATCCCTTATTTTTCTCTGAGCCGCCGTCGACTTTGATATATATATGCTCTATTTCTCTTTTCTATTATTCTCTACACTAATTTTTGCCTAAAAACCCAGAGTCTAAAATTTTCCATTAATACTTGTCATTCCATCTCGATCCAAACGACAGTTTAGGTACTGAGATTGATCGAGAAAAGGTGAAATAACATAAAAGTGGATTGATCCCATAGAAATAAAGTGTAATCTGATCCTCTGGAATTGGATCTAACTTACTACACCAACCACTGTTAATTTGACAGTAGAGCAAGACTCAATTTTAGTGTATTATTTTGAAAGTTTAATATGATATTATCATAAGTTAAATCATGAAATTGCAGTAGAATTTAGTTAACTCTTACAACTAAACATATAAAGAACTGGTATTAGTGGTACAACTTTTTATATACCAAACATGTAATACTAGTACAACTGATATAACTTTGCATTATATATCAGACATGTAATACTTGTTTAACTGGTTCAACTTCTTCATTATAGAAACTTAAAAATTATATTTTGAAAAATACTTTTAAAATCCCTTTCGATCCATTGAAACCCTGTGGCTCCGCAGTTGCCTTCTTCGGCTTCCAGAGCCAAAAAAAAAATGAAGATGCATTTTTTTTCAAAAATAGTTCAACTAATACAACTATTAAAGCAAATAATTTTCACATTAAATTTTATAACTAGTACAATTATTACAACATATTATAGTGCTATATATAAAATTATATTTTAAGGAGAGGTTAAACACAATATAATTAAAAGAAACTAATCACAACATATTACAAATTTAACGAAACAATGAATGATAGTTGTGGTCGCTAAGGTTTAGAGACATTATTCATAGATTCAGTATAGAATTTTCCATTAATACTTGTCATTCCATCTCGATCCAAACGACAGTTTAGTTATTAAGATTGGTCCAGAAAAGGTGAAATAACACAAAAGTGGATTGATCCCATAGAAATAAAGTGTAATCTGATCCTCTGAAATTAGATCTAACATACTTCACCAACCACTGTTAATTTGACAGTAGAGCAAGACTCAGTTTTAGTGTATCATTTTGAAAGTTTAATATGATATTATCATAAGTTAAATCATGAAATTGCAGTATAATTTAGTTATAAAATATGGTACAACTCTTATAACTAAACATATAAAGAATTGGTATTACTGGTACAACTTTTTATATACCAAACATGTAATACTAGTACAACTGATATAACTTTGTATTATATATCAGACATGTAATACTTGTTCATCTGGTTCAACTTCTTAATTATTGAAATTTAAAAAATATATTTTGGAAAATACTTTTAAAATCCTCTTCGATCTACTGCAACCCTCTGGCTCCACAGGTGCAAAAAATGCGGAGCAAAAAAATGAAGATGCATTTTTTTTCAAAAATAGTTCAACTAATACAACTATTAAAGCAAATAGTTTTCACATTAAATTTTATAACTAATACAATTATTACAACATATTATAGTGTTATAAATAAAATTACATTTTAAGAAGAAGTAAAACACAATATTATAAAAGAAACTAATCACAACATATTATAAATTTAACGAAACAATGAATGATAGTTGTGGTGGCTAAGGTTTAGAGACATTATTCATAGATTCGGTGGTAGGTGATGCGACCCAAATCAGCAGCTATGTCTCAACGAGGAGCTTAAGATACGAACCAGCTAAGCAACTGATCATAGCTTGGATTAATGGGAAGTTTATGGGCCTTATCGGTTTGATCCATGAAGTTTTAGACCGAGAGAAGCTAATGGGCTTGATGCAGAACATTGAGGCCTTATGCTCAATAAGAAATCAGTGTTTGGATTTTTCCAAGAAAGGCCCACCAATAAAATACAAGCCTTGGTCGTATAATACATCAATCGGACGGCAATGCCGAGATCTTCAACCATGCAAAAGGATGCAACCAGCCGAAGAGTTCTGCGATCAAAACTCTCAAAATTCGGTCAAGTCTTAGTCTTTGGTCAAGTCCACCATAATTATGCTATTTATATTTCCTAGAATAAGTTTAGACCTTTTGTCTAACCCACAGCCTACTATATAAAGGCTTGCATTGTATTGCTTCAAATCATTCAACTTCTTAATAATAACCTTTCCTTTTAACTTGTTGAATCATTTGTTCTTCATTGAACATGTTACCTTCTGAGTCGCTGGAGTGTGTCATATCTTCGGGCTTAGAAGTTGGTAGTATCAAGAGACTTTCTGCACCTCTCGTGTCACCTTTCGATCCACATTCCTTAATCGTTTGTGCTTTCTAGCTCATTCTGTGCAAGGCTTATCCAATCCACAAAACTTAGAGTGATCCTTCAATTTAGGGCGTATCATGTGGTATCAGAGCCACTATGAGGTTTGGAGTTCTTCACAGTAAGCCATTTGTAACTCTTCATCTTCTAAGAGATCATATGTGTCTTTTGGACTACTGAAGAGAAACCATGAAGAGAAGCCAACCATTCTTAACTCTTCATCTTCTACGAGACCACCTGTGTTTGGACTACCGATAAACTATGAAGAGAAGGCAGCGCGCAAACACAAGAAGAAAAGTTGCGATAATGGAGGTACAACAAACGCACAGCCGAAATGATAGCAGAATATGAGCTTGACAAAAAGAAGGAAGCCAAGAAGTCACGACATGAGAGAAACAAATGGAAGAAACCTGTCAACAAAAAGGCCACACGATCTTACCTTTGTTCTAGATCAAATGGAGTTAAACCGAGCAGTCCAAAGAATGCAGTCCAAAAGCCACAATCGAAACCGGTTGTAGAGACTCCACCAACGAGAAAAGAGGAGAAGAGGAATAAAGGTTTTGAGAAATGACTGGGGAGTTTCAAGGCTAGGATCCATCAAAGTATCACAAACCCATGTCCATCTTCAGTTTTAGAAGAAGATCAGGAGGCCAAAGATATCGACCCGGAGCTATCGACTGTTTATATCCGAGCAGAATCTAATGACGATCTCGATCCAATCATTGACGAAGAGGAAGATCCATTCGGACGATGAACGATGGATGATGATCTTGATCCCATCTTTGATGATGAAGACGATCACTTGGACGATGATCTTGGTCCCATCTTTGATGAGGAAGACGATCACTTGGACGATGATTCTGGTCCAATCTTTGATGAGGAGGAAGAACCAGAGGCTGTAAGTTTTCTCCTGGCTGTCCAAAGAGTGGCTGAAGACGTGGTTGATAGTGGAACAGAAGCTGATCATGAAAAGATCTCACAACCGCTTATGCTTCAGGTGATATTCTCGGTTCTTTTTCATGTGATAAACTGGTTTAGCCATTCGTTTGCAAGGAGTACGACCTAGTGAAGCTACTAAGGCATGAAGAGGGTCTGCAACACTTCATATTTGAGCCAGGAGAAGAGACACGTGATCAAAGCAACAATAACCAGTCCTTGGAGAAAAACATAGCAAAAGTGGAGCAGAATAATGTCGGTTCATTCATCCTAGAAGGTCCGGATTTGAGGACAAATTCTTTTAAAGGAGGAGAGGATGATGCAATCAAAATCAGCAGCTATGTCTCAACGAGGAGCTTAAGGTACGAACCAGCTAAGCAACTGATCATACCTTGGCTTAATGGGCATTTTATGGGCCTTATAGGTTTGATCCATGATGTTCTAGACCGAGAGAAGCTAGTGAGCTTGATGCAGAACGTGGAGGCCTTATGCTCAATAAGAAATCAGTGTTTGGATTTGTCTAAGAAAGGCCCACCAAGAAAATAGAAGCCATGGTCATATAATATATCAATCTGACGATAAAGCCGAGATCTTCAACCATGCAAAAGGATGGAACCAGCCTAAGAGTTCTGCGACCAAAACTTTCAAAATTCGGTCAAGTCTTAGTCTTTGGTCAAGTCCACCATAATTATGCTATTTATATTTCCTAGAATAAGTTTAAACCTTTTGTCTAACCCACAGCCTATTATATAAAGGCTTTCTTTGTATTGTTTCAAATCATTCAACTTTTTAATAAAAACATTTCCTATTAACTTGTTGAATCATTTGTTCTTCATCGAACTTCTTATCTTCTGAGTCATCGTAGTGTGTCATTTCTTCGGGCTTAGAAGTTGGTAGTATCAAGAGACTTTCCGCACCTCTTGTGTCACCTTTCGATCCACATCCCTTGATCGTATGTGATTTCTAGCTCATTCGGTGCAAGGCTTATCCAATCCACCAAACTTAGAGTGATTCTTCAATTTAGGGCGTATCATGATTTTTTTTTTTTAAAAGGAAAGGTATGAAGTGTTGTAGGCTGATCTGTATCAAGTCAATATTCCTAGTCAAGTCTTCATGGTTTTAAGAGCTTTATAGTTTCTAGGATTGACTGGAATATTTTTTTCTTCCACAACCTATTATATAAAGGCCCACATGATACACCCTAAATTGAAGGATCACTCTAAGGTTGGTGGATTGGATAAGCCTTACACCGAATGAGCTAGAAAGCACAAACGATCAAGGGATGTCGATACAAGAGGTGTGGAAAGTCTCTTTATACTGCCAACTTCTAAGCCCGAAGATATGACACACTCCGACGATTCAGAAGATAAGATGTTCGATGAAGAATAAATGATTGAACAAGTTATAAGGAAAATTTTTTATTAAAAAGTTGAATGATTAAAACAATACAATAGCAAGCCTTTATATAATAGGCTGTGGAAGAAATAAATATTCTAGTCAATCCTAGAAACTATAAAGCTCTTAAAACCATGAAGACTTGACTAGGAATATTGACTTGACCAAAGACCAAGACTGTTGACCGAATATTGAAAGTTTTTGTCGCAGAACTCTTCGGCTGGTTGCGTCATTTCGCATGGTTGAAGATCTCGGAATTGCCGTCAGATTGATAGATTATACGACCATGACTTGTATTTTCTTGGTGGCCATTTCTTGGAAAAATCCAAACACTGATTTCTTATTGAGCATAAGGCCTCCATGTTCTGAATCAAGCCCAATAGCTTCTCTCGGTCTAGAACTTCATGGATCAAACCGATAAGGACCATAAAATGCCCATTAAGCCAAGCTATGATCAATTGCTTAGTTTCTTAGCTGGTTCGTACCTTAAGCTCCTCGTTGAGACATAGCTGCTGATCTGGGTTGCATCATCCCCTCCTCCTTTAAAAGGATTTGTCCTCAAATCCAGACCTTCTAGGATGAATGAACCCACATGGTTTTGTTCAGTCAAGGTGTGTCTACTGTTCTTGTGCGCACACGCCCCTATTCCAGGCTCAAAGATGAAGTGTTGTAGACCCTCTTCAGGCTCAGTTGCTCCACTGGGTCGTATTCCTTGCAAACAAATGGTTGAACCAGTTTGGCACTTGATAAAGAACCGAGAATATCACCTGAAGCATAAGCGGTTGTCATATCTTTTTCATGATCAGCTTCTGGTCCACTATCAACCACATCTTCAGCCACCTTGTGGACATCCACGAGAACACTTACAGCCTATGGTTCTTCCTCCTCATCAAAGATTGGACCAGAATCATCGTCCAAGTGATCGTCTTCCTCAACAAAGATGGGACCAAGATCATCGTCCAAGTGATCGTCTACCTCATCAAAGATGGGACCAAGATCATCGTCCAAGTGTCTCCTAGTGACAAGAGGTGGTCCTTGATGTGGGTAATCAAATGGGTCTTCCTCTTCAACAAAGATAGGACCGAGATCGTCCTTAGATTCTGCTCGGACATAAACAGTTGATAGCTCTGGTTCGATATCTTTGGCCTCCTGATCTTCTCCTAAAACTGAAGATGGACGTGGGTTTGTGATAATTTGATGGATCCTAGCCTTGAAACTCTCCAGCCATCTCTCTAAACCCTCATTCCTCTTTTCTTTAGTTTTGGCCGATGGAGTTTCTACAACCGATTTCAATTGTGGCTTTTGGACTGTTCGGTTTAACTCCATTTGATCTAGAACAAAAGTAAGATTGTGTGGCCTATTTGTTGACAGGTTTCTTCCATTTGTCTCTCTCACGTCGTGACTTCTTGGCTTCCTTCTCTTTGTCACACTCATATTCTGCTATCATCTCGGCTGTGCGTTTGTTGTACCTCCATTCTCACAACTTTTCTTTTTGTGCTTTGCTCGCTGCCTTCTCTTCATGGTTGATCAGTAGTCCAAATACAGATGATCTCGTAGAAGATGAAGAGTTAAGAATGGTTGGCTTCTCTTCATGGTTTCTCTTCAATAGTCCAAAAGACACTTATGATCTCTTAGAAGATGAAGGGTTACGAATGGCTGACTGTGAAGAACTCCAAACCTCAGAGTGGCTCTGATACCACATGATACGCCCTAAATTGAAGGATCAGTCTAAGGTTGGTGGATTGGATAAACCTTGTACCGAATGAGCTAGAAAGCACAAAAGATCAAGGGATGTGGATCGAATGGTGACACAAGAGGTGCGGAAAGTCTCTTGATACTACCAACTTCTAAGCCCGAAGATGTGACACACTCCGACGACTCAGAAGATAAGATGTTCGATGAAGAAAGAATGATTCAACAAGTTAACAGAAGATAAATTGACATAATTCTTTGGAGTAAGACGTCGGGGGATGCAAGATCCCACGAGTCACGGTCGATACAGGAAGCTCAGCTAGTTTCGTATTCTACGACACTTTAAACGAAAGGGTTACACTAAATCACTTTTAAGGCAATAATTTACACCACTTATCGGCTTCGCCGGCGAAACAAACTTCTCGGTCAGATATATCAAGCTGGCAGTAACCGCATGTAACATTCGACGAATTATTGAATTTTTCGTAATAAACTGACTTGCTTAGTTCAATGCAATACTCGGCAGACTATGGCTCTACAACATGACGGCCATACCATCGACTTATCACCAATGCTTAAAATTCTCGACTCCAAAATATGTCAAAACGATTCGAGGAAGCAAAAAAATCTCGAGGACATGCCATTTGGCTAGCTTCAAGGATATCAAATATTCAACCATGTAATCGACCTACCAATCATAGGATGAACATTACCACGACCCAACATCTCTAACTATCGTAAAAATAGAAAGAGAGATTCATCGGCCCACGACCAATCAAAATAACGACGCCCGATTAATAATCGAACTACGTTAGGCCTGATCCCTTAACGAGAGTATGCAGGAAGATGAAGCACAAGCACTCTTCTCCCAATAAATTTTTTGCAACCAACGAAATCAGAATGAAAGTCAACATGGAATTTAATGCACCTTGACATCCCCTTGAAAGCCGATTGATATGCTCAAACTTACCCTGAGAGCAACTCTGCAATTTCATAGGTCAGTTGCAGTACTTAGGGATTAAATCAATAGAGACTCTATGTTTCATACAATAGATTTTTATTTCATACTAAGCTAGGCTAAATCATAGAAAGTGATAAACAAAGAAGTAAATAAAAGAAAAGTTGTAATCCAGATGGGAAAAGCTTTAGATCTAGAGAAATCAAATCAGTGATTTCCAATTGCAACCAACAGGTGTCAAGCATTTGGTAAGAACAATTTTAGAACTCGAATTCAATTGTAAGTTACCCAGCTCTCACTGCAAAAAACCTATCAGATGCCTAAGTTTATTAGTGAATTCAATGATTCAGACAAGCATTAGATCAGATTCTATGTTCAACTAAATTCCTAGACCAATTCTCGTTGCGAATATGTATTTAGTCCAACATGATTAGGTTCAGGTAATTGATTACACTCTCGTGTCTCACAACTATCCTAAGATTTTAGGTTCTAGTTAGCTACTATAGAAACTAGTATGATAAACGATTTTGGTGCAGAATACGATGAGTAATCCTACCAATCATTTGTTTGACATTAAGCCATAGAAATCCATAAACCTAACAAGTATTTTACTCAGACATGATTAGAGAAAACATAGTTAAATACCGAATAAATATCATAAATCAAAACAGAAGTTCCAAGAAATCTCTGAAAATTTTCCTCTCTTCTCTCCGAAATCTAAAACAAAGCTTAGCCTCCACAATGGCTTAACAATAGTAATATAGGTCAAAATTCTGGACACTTTTGTAAATAAGGAATTTCTAGGCCAATTTGCAGTTCTTGAAACTTCATTAAGTCACACGTAGGCTGTTGTGGATGATGAGTGTCATTCGAAATTAAAGTAGTGTTGTTCGACACTAAGGGAGTGTCGTTGGACGCTAAGGTAGTGTCGTTGGACGCTAAGGTAGTGTCTTTCGTCACTAAGGGAGTGTCGCTCGACACTAGACCACAACCTATACAACTTCCTCTTGTGCGTCAAACGGACCACTCTTCAGTAAAATAAGCATAACTTTTGACCTAACTGATGATCGACTCAAACAGGTGGCATTGGAAATATTACTCAATTCTCTATCTTTTGTTAAAATATGAGCTTCATCCCTTGGTAGGAAATCCTCCATCTGTTGTTAAACATCTGACTCATCTGCAAAGTTTTGCATCTCAAATTGTTCCAAAATCTACAAAGTGCTCCAAAGTACATATGAACCTACAAATACCCCAAAATGACTTCAAAACACATAATATAGACTATCAAAGTGGACTTACAACATGGTCAAAACCCATAAAACCATGCTATATCACTGATTAATGATACATATAAAATCCTAGAGAAGAGCAGACCTTTACTTATACTCAAAAGATCATCGTGAGTTCATCCGGTTCCTCACCGCATCCTCTGTGTGTGTGTGTTTGTGAGAGAGAGAGAGAGAGAAAGAGAGAGAGAGAGAGAGAAAGAGAGAGAGAGAGAGAGAGAGAGAGAGAGAGAGAACTCATTTTCATAGAGTGGACTCATTCAAAAGCAGTCATTACATATGTGATACCCTCGAATTCCACGAGTATGGAGGAGTATTTATGTGTGTTATCTTTTCTAAATATGTATTAAATACTTGAACCTTTAGGTAAATCTAATTATTTATGTTTGTCATGATCCTTGGGATACTTTCACGTTTGCATACTTGTGTGAGGTTGGATTGGTTGTCTTCATCTCAGATAGTTATGTGGCTCACAAATTAAAAAGAGGGAGATTGAAGATGCATCATCAGAGAAGAGCTGAAGTAGTTCATGAAGTGTGACATGAACTACTGCACAAAAGGTGTGACGTAGAACCTGCGGAATTGTTCTTCTTGGTTGGAACATTAAAGAAAGATTTGCCTTGGGAGCAGCTTAAGGGAAGTATTGGAGAAGACAAAATTGGCTTTACACACTGAGGGAGATTGACCAATTCGCTGAAGAACACATAAGGAAATTTTCTAATATTTTTAGATCTTTAGGTCTAGAGTTTCCCTCTAAGTATGAAGAGCAATGTGGGCATCGACTGTGTCGGTTAACACAAAGAGAGTGCTTTTAGCTGAGAGAGTTTTTGTGAATCATAGAAAGTTGAAGCAAAACGTTAAGGGGTATAAGCGTGAGTGGTTCAGGAGACTTAGTACAAGTCTTTGAACACGAGTGAGTAGTTCAGGAAGTCAAGGTTTATCTTGAGCTTCATGAATAATTGCTTTTCTAAATATATATTAAATGCTTGAACCTTTAGGTAAATCTAATTTATGTTTGTCATGATCCTTTGGATATTTTCATGTTTGCATACTTGTGTGTGGTTGGATTGGTTGTCTTCATCTCAGATAGTTATGAGTCTCACAAACTAAAAAGAGGGAGATTGAAGATGCATCATCAGAGAAGAGCTGAAGTAGTTCATGAAGTGTGACATGAACTACTGCACAAAGGGTGTGACGTGGAACCTGCGGAATTGTTCTTCTTGGTTGGAACATTAAAGAAAGATTTATTTGCCTTGGGAGCAGCTTAAGAGAAGTATTGTATATTTGATTCTAAAATATAATTTTGGAACAAGACTGATGGGATTTTTAAGTATGAGTTTTTTGAGGAGCTACCAAGATGAGAGGTTTTTGTGTTGATTACATTAGTCTAGGAGGTTTAGACACAACCCAAGATACTGTAAGGAAGTTTATTTTAAGTTTACGAGTGTCGACAAATGATATTAGTAGTGTCTAAGCTAACATAATTCTTAGTCACAATACGGTTTGGAAAACTTTAGACCATGGTTGATAAGGAGAATAGCGAAGTCGATCAACTTAGACACATGTTCTAAAATATGGGCATCTGGCCGATTAATAATCAGGCTAGGCGTTCGGCGGTGAGCCACCGTCGCGATTAAGGAAAATCGGCTTATCTAATCGAAAACTGGATAATCGGCCGACAAACCAATTAATCAGTTTTGAACCCTTTTTACCGACTAAAACACCAATAAATTTGAACTATTTAGTAAAACGTAGGCTAATAATACAAGCTCAATTTCAAGATAAGACTTCGACTATTGTGACTATTAATAGATGCCTTCAACACTTGCCCTCCTTATATCATACTGATATGTTACTTTGTTGTATGTGTTTTGGTAGACCTATTAAAAAAAACATTATTATGCACCACTAGACCACAACGTATTTTATTTTATATACCAATTTTGTATACGTGAATTTATTTGTAATAAAAATACAAAAAACAAGTCTTGGATTAATCCCGGGAAAATTTCCGATTAATTGGCTAGGTGATAATTCCAAGTCGAACCCTCTACTAGTCCCTAACGAGTTCTTCAACATTGAAATAAGAGTTTGTTGTGGAAATATGCTGAATAATCTATGGTATCCTCACTCTACTATTAGTTTATGGTCGGTTTGCGCCCATGGTTAGGAAACATACCGAACTGGTTTGGTTAACCGGTAATTATGGAAAATTATTGTGGGAACCGAAATTCGCACTGTCCATTTCCGTTTAAATTAGGAAAGTCAAGAAACCCTAACTTTCCCAGAGTTTCGGATTCTCTGCGAGAGCCAACGGCAAGTGACCAAATAAATGCGGAAAATATGTAAAGACAATAAACGAGTTTTAAAAAAGTTGATCTTATTTCGAATCCGCGTAAGAGCGTTGCGATCATTACAAAAGATGATAAAAGCTTTGGCCGCGAGAGCTGTCAGCGAGTTACATAGTTCTAGCAACCTAAAACGTTTAAACCTAGTTGAGTCGCAGCTCGATACAAAAGACGAAAAAGACTGGAAAAATGTTTTGATTTGATTTCGGACTGAACCTTATGAAAGGCTGCCTACGTACCCCTTTCTGAGGATCAAGCGGAACGTAGTTCGATAGAAAGAGTAGAACAAGAGATCGAACTACTAGTAATCGGGTGCCAGTCATAGAAACAGAGCATGTCGAGAATAATGCCTAAAGGTTTCTAAGTGCAGAGAGGTCTAAGTCTCAAAAGAATTGTCCTCTTCGCCTCTGGCTTTTGCTCCTCTTATATATCCTCCTAGGTCGGTTCCCCCTTCCTTTTTTGCCCTTGGTTGAGTTTATGACTTCGCGGAAACTTTCCATTTCCCTTCGATCTTTCGTGTTTATCCTTGGAAACTTAGCATTTATCTTCCGAACTTCACATTTATCTTCTCCTGCAACACAAAAGATAAACCATCATATCGATTGGGATTGATTTCGTACAAAGTCGCGAGTGGGCTGTTAGCCGTGTTCTGGGCCTTTTCGGGCCGTTTCTCGGCTTAAGCATTTTTCACGTCTCATCGAAGAGTGCTCTCGAAACGACGTCGATTCCGAAGAAAGCCCGGATTTCTCATACAATTTAAGTAGTTCAAGGTGTTTAGTTAACCGTTACCGTTTCATACGATAAATCCGAACTTCATAAGAGAAAACGAGTTCTTGCGGTTTTAAAGTCGTAAAGTTCCAACGGCGCCTCCGATTTAAGTTAGACAAGAGCAAGTTTGATTGAATTTCGGGGACGAAGCTTTACGGACGGGACGAGGACAGCATGACCGTTCCAGCTCGGCCATCCGCCGAGCTCGAACTGGACTGGTCCAGCTCGGCGGATGGCCGAGCTGGTCGTGTCGTCGATCCAGATCGGCCATCCGCCAAACTGGACTTGTCCAGCTCGGAGGATGGCCGATCTGGTCGCGTGGTCGATCCAGCTCGGCCATCTGCCGAACTGGACTGGTCCAGCTCGGCCATCAACCGAGCTGGACAGTGTGCTCTTTCCACCCTTCAATAAAACGAGCATAACCTCTACTACAGGATGCTGATTGACCTCAGACCGGTGGCTTTGAAAAGCTAACCTAAAGCTCTATCTTGTGTCAAAAGATGGCTCAATCAAACCATGTGAAGGTCTTCATCCATAGCTAAACATCGGACGCGTATGTGCAGTTCTATACCTCAAATGGTCCGAACAAACGAGTTGGACTGCTTGTTTGGTTCCGTGATCCATTTCTCTCGAGAATTTTTCTCTGGAAATTTTGTCGAGAGTGTATTGAGAAGGCTTTCGTACAGAAACGCAATTTTTGGACGTTTATTTTGAAATGACCGTTTTTGACCCCAACAATGTTTGCTTCTTATCGTCCATAAAATAATTCTAGAACGTTGTACATCCTTTTCAATAAAAATTATATGAAATTTATATTGCGAGAAATATTTTCCGAGGACTTTTAGACATTGATTCCGTCGTGACCGATTTTGACCCCAACAGTTAGCCCCCAGCTCGTTGTGAACTTTTAGCGTGAGGTTCAAGCGAGTGGCTTGGGAAGTTAGGAAAGTTAGGCAATTTAGGCGGAATTAATGGTTGAAAAGGTCCGTCGTAAGTGGTCTTCTCGTTCTTCTGAGAGTGGAATGCGATAAGAATGGGGCTACGCCTTATGAAGGCTGCCTACGTACCCTTGTTGAAGGGATCAAGCCTTTCGTAGTTCGTCTTGATGTTAAGATTCTTATGACCTTTTTTCCAGCGAGACCTTTACGGTCTAGTTTATATGTCGTGTAGAGGTTATCAGGCATGTTGCTGCCGATGGCATTTTATATGGGTGAAGAGGGAACACTACGAGTTGTCATCTTGTAATCTAACTCTGTGTGAACTGCTATATTCGTGATTTGTTTCGAGAGTTTTCCGCAGTGCGTAAACTTGCATGATTTCTGAAGACGCTTGAATATTATCCAAGAGACAAATTTTGGGATCTCGTATCAGGGTGTTTGATACTCTGCCTAGAGATGTTAGAGACCAGTAACAAACTTATCGGTAGATATTACCGTTTTTGACTCTTCGCGAAGGATATGTTTTTAAGAAGATGTTAGTGCGTATGATTGTTTGGTCTTCCAAGAAGGTTTTTTTATCGAGGAAGGTATTTTTGTCGAAAAAACTTATTCTTCAATCGTCTGCGACGTCTCGCGATACTGAAAGTTTGTTTTTCTTTTGCATGTCGTGTTTCGTTGTTGAAATGTTTGCGGGCTTGAAGATGTTTCGCGGTGTTGCAAGAGTTTAGTCTTAACCCTACGTCGGAGATACATTTTTGCTTTATCTGCAGATGTATGCAGCCAAAACTGTTATTGTTGTTTGGATGCTAATAGTTTGATTTGCAATCGAGGAACTAGGACCGAGGGGTCGCGTAAATTTGTCCATGGGAAGAAGTGTTTTCCTTCATAGTGCTTTGTGTGGCTTTCCGAGATCTATTTCGTGCATTTTTAGGATGTTTCGTATAGCCCTAGGAGCTTTGTTATGAATTTTTCCTTACATGCCGCATATTATGGGTAAAACATAGTGGGCTTAAAGTAAATTGTGGAATGTATCGAACTTGGTCGATTGTCGACAAGTTTAGGTTTTCCGTTAACCGTTTGGTTGTTAGGACTAGGTTTCGTTACGAAGAATTTATCATATAATTTTTGACTTTGGGTTATACGATAATTATTCTCTTAATAGTCACGCGACGATTTTAGACAAATCCTAGATTATCATTTAGCCGCTAAGTGATGGAGCGATGGTTTCTCAAATAGTTTGGCTTGGTGTGAAGGATGTGTTCACTCAGATAGCCAAGGTCGTTATCCGTCTTAAGATGACCGATAGTCGTAGAAAACGATTCTCCGCTCTAGGTTTCAGTTATACGACAAATGTTCCGTATAATGTTACCTATAGTCTTATGAAAATTGATTCATTTTTGTCTGAGGAAGACTGATAGACCATGGATTTTACCTGATTTTAGCCATAGTTAATAAGTATTTTAATAACTAATTACTACTATATAGAGTCTATTTAGAGTATTTACAGGTTCATGGACGATTTGGAGGAAAGTGGTGATTTTGGTGTCTTTTGGAGCGTTTTTAAGGTGTAGAATTACAAAAACGCGTCAGATGTCTAGCTATGGATGGAGACCTTCCCACCGTTAGATGGAGCCCATATTTTGGCATGAGATAGAGCTCTGAGTTAAATTTCCAATTCCGCCAGTTTGAGGTCAATCAGCATCCAGTAGTTGAAGTTATTCTCGTTTTACTGAAGAGTGGTCAGTCTCCCTCGCGAGAGAAAGCTGTCGAGGAGATGAAGGACTGTCGATCGATGAAACAACATTGGTGTCGGTCGACGGTGATCCCAAAATATGGGCTGAACACATTTTATGACCGACTAAAGCCCAGAAGCAACCATAAATTACCAGAATACCCTTGGACGACCTGAAACCCTATTTATGTGTTTTCTAAGCCATTGTTGACGGCTACGCTATCTAAGCTTTATTTTATTCATTGTTCTTAGTTAGGAAAGAAAGGAGGAACTCCTTCAGAGTCCTCCTGAAACTC
>NC_027755.1:11974849-11992745 GCF_000695525.1 Brassica oleracea var. oleracea
TTAGGTTTAGGGTTCAGATAGGATGAGGGATTAGCCCAAAATATAGACTTTCTAAGTTGTTAGGATATCCATCAATTGAATTGAACTTACTGCTTGTGTTCTAGAGTAGCTAACTAGAATCATGTTGTTAGGATAATTAGGCGCAAGCGAGAGCATGGTCTATTGCCTGAACCATTCATATTGTGCTAGGATTGCTAGAGAAAGACGAGAGTTGTTCTAGGAACCTAGTGAACATAGTTCAAACCTGGTCGCTAAATCTTGCTAGATGGATCGTCGATCGACAACTCGGTAGTTGTATCGATCGACGGTCTGAAAGGTGTATCGATCGACAGCTCGTTGATAGCGTCGATCGACACTTTCTCAAGATTAATATGCAAGAGTTGAGATCTTAGATCTAGTAATAGATAATCTAAACATGCGAAAGTTGATAGATTATTGCTTAGTTTGAGTTCTAGAATATCCAACCTTAGTCTCTATACTACTATAATCCTTATTGCCTGAAGAGAAACCCTAAGTCTAGCAAACCATCCTTTCATCAAACCCCAATCAATCAATCGAGCAATTAACTTGCTCACAAACCTGTCTTTTACATTTAATAATACTCAACCTAGCTTAATCAACTTAATTAGATTTATTAGGTTCCCTAGCTCCCTGTGGATTCGATCCCTAAGTACTACAACTCGACCTCTTATTTGAGAGAATATAAATCACTCCTTAGGGCAATTTGAGTGATATCAAAGACGAAGCCTAAGAGGTTTAATACATAACCAGTGCGGAGTCAGCTGCGGGATGATTGCCTTCTCGGATGTGACCAAAGGAAAAGAAAGGAAGAAGCCAGCGAGCCGCAGGGCCATTACATCGTAATGTGAAGAGATAAAGTTTAGATTGATCATCCAAAGTCAGATCTTAGAGCTTTGTGTTTGCTATACAAAATATATACTTCTTCGTAAAACCAGTTATGTTTACTTTCGAAAGTTTCTTCGTAAGACTTGATCTGATTGTACGAAGGATTTTTCGTGCAAGTAATGGGGACCGGTTTTACGAAGGTTGTAAATCGATGATATGTACACACATGTCAAAGTAGCGTTGTTTCTGTGGGTTTTACGAGAAACGTTTCTGCTGTGATTTCGATCTTAGGTGAAAGTTGCTTGGAGTTACTCATGGAGTGTTACCGAAGTTTATTTCACTACGATCTAGTCACATAACGTTTTTCATAGGTTTTTTTAGAGAATTATCATGACACATTCGTTTCTAGAACGAATTGGCCAACCAGAGGTAGATCTAGCCAACGATCGGGAAGAAAGTGTTCCCTTTAATGTGCTCGATGCTACATTTATTCTCGAGTTTTCCTCGTCGCAAATGTTTTTGATGCTTTTCCGTGACTCACCTGGTTCGAAACTGAAAGAAATGATTTTATGCTTGAAGATTCCTTGTAGAAATTTTTTATAGGAAACTGGCTTTATAAAGCCGGAAAGGGGCTTCAAGACTTTGGCTAATCGTCGAGTTTTAGTTTGATATTGGTACATGTTTTCTATACGCATGATTGCGACAAGAAATGCTGTATAGTCTTTGAGATTATGTTCATGATCGTCTGGATATGTTGCTAGCGTTTAGACGAATTTTTGATTGTCGTTTGCCTATTTGGGACGATTTGCTTTGACGAAAGTGTTTTCTTGACGATTTGCAAAAGTTTTTGAAGTCTGGGAGTGTACGAGAATTGTATACGTACCTACTCCCCTTTTTTTTACGAAAGAAAACGGTTGAACCGATATTTTGAAAGGCTGTGTACGTTTCTTCTTCCGAGGTTTGGAATGATCGACAATCCGGGTCGATTTAGAGACGATGCTGGGACTGTGATTTGGTTGTTTCCAGGTTGACGTCTTGGAATATGTCGGTTTGAGAAAATCGCTAGAAACGAATCGGTTTTAAGACGATGTTCTTGTCTCTAGTTTTTTCTCTCTTTAGAAAGTGAGCCGGATATGTGTGGCGATCGTTTCTCAATTTTCAGAGAGTTTAGATCGGTTTGCAAGATCTGGCTGAACAATTATGGAACGATATATCGAGACAGGAAAAATCGCCTAAGACCTAGTTCGCTAGACTATCCACATAGGTTTTAAGTTCCCTAAAGTTCTATGGCAATCTCAAAGGCGTTTTTATTTCTTAGTAATTTCTAACAAAAATTTCATGTCTGATTTCAAAAATTTCATGTCGGAAATACCTTAGTTCACTCGAAGATTCAGGTTAGCCTCTTCTTCGTTTTGCTTGCTCATTTGCCCTTAATCTTTTTGTGTCTGTCTGACAATTTCGAATCGCAAGAATATTGATTCTTCTTGGACTTCTCTGCTTTCCTGGCTGGGTTTAGGCTGCTGCCAATCTTGCGGTTTTCGTGATCCATGTTTCACTCTTAGTATCATTGGATTTACGAAAATGAATAAGCATCTCGTCGAAAACTTTTTAGCGTCTAGGAATAGCCAGGGACGATCAAGAGATGCCAAGGAAAGGATGATCAGGAAGACTTGCCAGGTGATGAGGTTTTGGCGACAGATCAAGGCGCGAGAGGAAGGATGGTGAGACCGTGGAGAGAGGCGGATGGGCGAACTTTTGATTCTCGGATTTCGCTCCATCTCTTTCCTTATCCGAGATTCTTTTTCTACGATCGATGTTAGATTTTCGAAGGTTGTCAAAAGTTGCCAACTTTAGTTTTACGAAAGTTTTTTCCGAAAAATAATATCGAGTTTAATTTTACGAAAGTTGTTTCGTAAAATGTTGTCGAGCTTAATTTTTGCAAAGGTTATTTCGCAAGATGTTGTCGAGCATAATTTTTACGAGATTTGTTCCGCAAAGAAATTTTCAAGTTTTGGCGATACGAGAGCCGTGACGAGGTTAATTATTGCAACCAAACTTAATCAGAAGTCTTTCTCATATCCGTGGGATTGATCCGTGGAAGTTTCGAGTAGTTTTTTCCGAAGTAAGATTTAGGTGATAAACATCGACAACTCGCGGAATTTGTTACTATGATACTTGAATTCTTACGAAATCTTAGGCTTCAGAAAAAGTTTTAGGGGTGGGGATACGATCGCCCGTTTTGCTTTATTTATTCTTCGTCAGCCGTTTCAGGTTTCGAGTGATTCTATAGAAATCAACTTCGTTTCTTTGAAAGTTATTTGGAAGAAGTACAGCTGTGGGGGTTTCGTAACCGAATTGTTGTGCTTCCTGTTTCTACGATTATTCTAGGGTTTTCCGAAAGATATTCGGAAGAAGTACAGCGGCGAGTTATGTACCCGATTTGATGTGCTTCCTTTTTTCGGCGACTAACCTAGGCTTTTTCCGCAAGATATTCGGAAGAAGTACAGCGGTGAGTTATGTGCCCGATTTGCTGTGCTTCCTTTTTCCACAATTAACCTAGGGTTTTTCTGCAAGATATTCGGAAGAAGTACAGCGGTGAGTTATGTACCCGAATTGCTGTGCTTCCTTTTTCCGCGATTATCCTAGGGTTTTTCTGCGGTTTTGGGGAGAGCAAGTTTTACTTTTCCGAAAAGTTTTCAGAAAACGTGTTTTGGTAAAACCCTTACGCTTTGAGACTTCTTTAGTTCGGTATTGAGCCAAACTTACGGGGTTTGATAAAATTTATTGTTTCCCTTTATGTTTAGACAGAGAAATCGAGAGCTCGTTTCGTTGCACTTCCTGTGGCGAAAAGTCGCGGCAAGGTTTTTGATTTTCTCAAGAACTGTGGCATTTGCGTAAGCGTTGGCCATAGGCGCAGTGGCGGCTGGAGTTGTCTTACAAGCGTTGTTGCGAACTGCAATTTTGTCTTTCGTATTTCCAGACAATGTTTTGATCAAGCATTTTGCGGCTATGAGTTAGAGTAATCCATACCCCCCCCCCCTCCTTCTAGCGCCAAACTGTGGGAACCGAAATTCGCACTGTTGATTTCCATTTAAATTAGGAAAGTCAAGAAACCCTAACTTTCCCAGAGGTCCAGGATTCTCAGCGAGAGCCAACGGCAAGTGACCAAATAAATGCAGAAAATATGTAAAGATAATAAACGAGTTTAGGAAAAGTTGATCTAATTTTGAATCTACGTAAGAGCGTTGCGATCATTACAAAAGATGATAAAAGCTTTGTCTGCAAGAACTGGCAGCGAGTTACATAGTTCTAGCAACCTAAAAGTTTTAAACCTAGCTGAGTCGCAGCTCGATAACAGAAGACGAAAAAAGACATGAAAAAGGTTTTGATTTGATTTCGGGCTGAACCTTATGAAAGGATGCCTACATACCCCTTTCGAGGATCAAGCGGAACGTAGTTCGATTGAAAGAGTAGAACAAGTGATCGAACTGCCTGGGTGAGTTCGTCTAGTAATCGGGTGCCAGTCATAGAAACAGAGCATGTCGGGAATAATGCCTAAAAGTTTCTAAGTGCAGAGAGGTCTAAGTCTCAAAAGAATAGTCATCTTCGCCCCTGGCTTTTGCTCCTCTTATATATCCTCCTAGGTCGGTTCCCCCTTCCTTTTTTTCCCTTGGTTGAGTTTATCACTTCGCGGTAACTTTCCATTTTCCATCGATCTTTTGTGTTTATCCTTGGAAACTTAGCTTTTATATTCTGAACTTCACATTGATCTTCTCCTACAACACAAAAGATAACCGTCATATCGATTGGGCTTGATTTCGTACAAAGTCGCGAGTGGGCTGTTAGCCGCGTTCTGGGCCTTTTCGAGCCGTTTCTCGGCTTAAGCATTTTTCATGACTCATCGAAGAGAGCTCTTGAAACGACGTCGATTCCGAAGAAAGCCCGGATTTCTCATACGATTTAAGTAGTTCAAGGTGTTTAGTTAACCGTTGCCGTTTCATACGATAAATCCGAACTTCATATGAGAAAACGAGTTCTTGCGGTTTTAAAGTCATAAAGTTCCAACGGCGCCTCCGATCTAAGTGAGACAAGAGCAAGTTTGATCAAATTTTGGGGAAGAAGCTTTACGGACGGGTCGAGGACAGCATGACCGTTCAAGCTCGGCTGGTCGGGTCGACGATCCTGCTCGGCCATACACCGAGCTGGTCGCATGGTCGATCAAGCTGAGCAGGTCGCGTGGTCGATCCAGCTCGGCGGATGGCAGAACAGGTCGTTTGGTCGATCCAGCTCGGCCATCCGCCGAGCTGGACGGTGTGCTCTGTCCACCCTTCAATAAAACGGACATAACTTCTGCTACAGGATGCTGATTGACCTCAGAACGGTGGCATTGGAAAGCTAACTCAAAGATCTATCTTTTTTCAAACTATGGGATCAATCAAACAATGGTAAGGTCTTCATACATAGTTAAACATCTGTGCAGTTCTTTACCCCAAAAGGTCCGAATGACTGAGTTAGACTGCTTGTTTGGTTCCGTGATCCATTTCTCTCGAGTCTTTTGCTCAGGAACATTTGTCGAGAGTGTGTCGAGAAAGCTTTCGTACAGAAACACAATTTTTGAACGTTTATTTCGAGATAACCGTTTATGACCCCAACAATGTTTGGTTCTTATTGTCGATAAAATAATTCTTGAACGTTCTACAACCTTTTCAATAAAAATTATACGAAATTTATATTGCGAGAAATATTTTCCGGTGACTTTTAGACATTGATTCCGTCGTGACCGATTTTGACCCCAACAGTTATTCTCATAACTCCTTAATGAAGGTATGTGACTCTGCATTTAAAAGATGTGTCTTTTTGTTGAATATACATGTCTCTTCTTTGTATATATGTGACTCTTCACATAGTGTCTCTTGGATGTCTATATATATGAGACATTGCAAAGAGAAGGGAACCAAATGAGTTATATATTCATAACATGAATAAATCTAGAGAGAGAGTAAAAACATTTTAGAGAGAGAAATCTTTGAGAATTCAACTAGAAGGGCACTTGAACGGTGATAAGTGATTGACTTCCATCTGTGATTTCCCGACTCTTTCATCTAATTCCAGATTGTATTAAGTAGTGTTCATCACTGAACCCGGCTAATGTATGTTGTCGGTTTAACAAGCTTCCGCATTTGGAATCTCTAACATTGGTATCAGAGCATTTGGATTCGATTATGGCATATTTACATTCTTAATAATCATGGATGATAAGTAATATGAGTTACTAGAATTCGTTCATGATGAAATGAGGAAAATGGTTAATGCTTAGAATAATTAAAAAAGGTTAATCCATGAAGGCATGATGAAATGAATTGAAAATTTGCACATGTGTTCATCAGAACGCCATGAATATTTCTAGAAATTATTGCATTTAAAACCAGCATATATTGCATGAATTTAGTAAACCGGAAATATTGTTTTGTTCATATCACTCTGATTATAAATCGGAATCGCATGTTTCGTATGTTCGTGCATAGATATTGTAATTATCTTTCTATTGATATATTACGCGTAACACTTTATCACGTATTCAGAGATATATAAGGGTAAAAGGTTTCAATCGAATTGCAGAAAACAAAAAATTGGTATGAAGAGGATGAACAGTAACACAACATGTGTCATGTTCGGAATTGTCTGAAAAGGTTGATATTTTTTTTTCTCATATCTCTCTAATTTTTATTTCCGTGCGTAGCTGTTGAAATTATCTTTCATTTGATATATCTTACGCATAATTTGGACATATATACTTAGAAAGATATTAGGATACTATGTTTTGATAATATAAGAGAATATTTCTTAAAAATACCCAGACTAATTTTTCTTTGTCTACAAAATACATGAACTATTTAGGCTTCTGAAATATACACAGACTAATTTTCGTTGTCAACAAAATAGATGAACTATTAAATTTCGTAGGTTTGACACCGCGATTTTAACGACGTTAACTATGTTTAACAGAAAAAAATTAACACGACGTTAAAGAGTTAACTGAGCACGTGCTTAAGCTGTAAAAGCTCGGTAAGCTTCCTAAAATCCCAAATCAACTGAGAACAAGCCATAATTTAATTTAGCCCCAAATTGAATTTGCTCCAAACTCTCTTCTTCTCTAAACCTTGTTCTTCTTCTTCATGTCGCTTCGATCTCCATGTTCTCAGAGAGACGAAGAAGATGAGGTAATGTCTCTTCGATTTCCTTGAGTTTAGTGTTCTGAGTTTCTAAATCTCAATCTTTGGTTTGATTGTAGTGAACTAGGGTTGATGAAGGTTAGTCTACACTATGGAGGGGTTATGGAGCGAAAAGATAACAACTTTTTCTATCGGGGAGGATTTCTGAATAAAGATATTGCCATCGATCCAGATTACATGACATGGTCTATGTTTCAAGGATTCTGTGAAGACATTGGGTCTAGCGGTAAGGTGAAACACGTATGGTACAAGCTTCCACAAGAGTCTATCGATTTGGTGAAAGTGGTTTCCGAAGTCACTTCATATGCTTTCATTAATCAGATGTGTAGTGAAGCTATGAAAGTAGGTGGAGTTGATATTTACATTTAACAGACTGTTGGTGAAAAGGTTGATGATGAAGTACCAAAGGATGGTGAAGAAGATAAAGGTGAAGAAGATAGAGGTGAAGAAGACAAAGACGATGCAGGAGAAGAGTCAAATGCTCGTGTGAGGTTGAGGAAGAAATCATCGAAGAAGCAGGAGATGATATTCCATTTCAGTCACTCTTTGAGGATACCCATGATGAGGAAGTTAGAGGTGGCGCTAGGGAAGACATTAGAGGTGGCGCTATTGAGGAAGTTAGAGGTGGAGCTGATGATGATTATGATGATGAAGAATTCGAGAGGCAGTTATAGGATGATGAACATCTGGCTCCTTCTGTTGACACTGATGATGAATGGGAAGACTGTGTCATCGATCGACATTCCTTCGTCTCTCCGACACCTTCCTCTCGCGAGGAAGATTGACCACTCTTCAGTAAAACGGGCATAACAACTGCTACAAAATGCTGATTGACCTCAAACTTGTGGAATTGGAAAGCTAATTCATAGCTATATATTGTGTCAGAATATGGGCCCAATCGTACCATGGGAAAGTCTTCATCCATAGCCAAACATATGATGCATCTGTGTAGTTATGCACCTCAAAAAATTTCAAAATCACCAAAGTTCTCCAAAACGTAACTGGACCTAAAAACTCTCTAAAACATACTCCAAACCCATATAATGGATTCTACAACAATTATATACCATGGTCTAAATGTGGAAAAATCCATGATATATCAACTCCCCCAGACTTACTCTTTTGCTCGTCCTCAAGCAAAACAAGAATAAACATGTGAAAGAAGTTTGAAACAGCAAGAACTCACACAATTTTAAATTTACTACCATCACCTCTGCAATATTGCAAGCCACATCAAATTAGTACCAACTTCAAGGAATTTCCATGTACTAGACCTTATCTTTGTTGGAACTCGTTTTTTACAAAGTGGTGTGGACCATTTTTCCGATGTGTTTTTCGACAGAGACACCTGTCGAAAGGACCGAAATTTGGGCACGATGTAATCGTCACCGTGAACACTATGAATTAGTGTATTTGTTGGTCAAAATCAGAGTTGTTTTGAATGAGAAATAGAGGTACAAAATGAATGACATGAAAAGCATATAAAGCTATTATTTGGTTAAATACAAAGTTTAACAGATATTTCACTTTGGATATTTGGGTTTAAATTTAGATTTAATAAATTGATTAGACTTAAGGTCAATTAATTTGTTTTAAATCTTGTTCATAAAATATTTTGATATTTAATTAAATATAAAATATAAATTCAATTAAAGTAAATAGTTGGTTTTGATTTGGTGAATACAGCATTATGACTTGATACACTAACGTATTTGAATCATAGTCATGGGAATCAATTTCCTTTATTGCTATTAATGACTATGTGTACGTTAGTACTCCATAATGGTTAACGTGTTTCATCTTTCTATAAAAAGTGGTAATGAAACATTCAAGCATCTCATTCATCTGAGGCAGAGAAAACAAATAAATCCCTATATCTTTTTTTCTTCTTTGATTTTTCTTTTAAGTCTAAGAGTATACACAAAACTAGTTTCGCCAGACTTCTGATAGAGTGACGCAAATCAGAAGATTTTTTGCAGTTGTATCTAGGACTCATTACATTATTGAACCGTCGCACTACGGGACGTATTTTGAGTTAAGGAAAGAGATAATATCTCGATTCTGCAGTTGTATCATTATTTTCTTAATCTTTGGTATAATCTTATCAATTTTATTCTTTACAATATTCAGTTTTCCGTAGTTTATATAATACGGTTCTATCAGTCTTAACTCAAAATATCGGTTTATTGTTTTGCAGTAACCGGATTGATTATTGTAAAAGTTGTTTTTTTAAGAACAGGTGTTGATCGATATTTCTATAAGGGTGTTGGAATCGGACCCGTGTCTCCTTCATCTAGAAATTTGGTATTGCGTAAAGTTTTTTTTTTTTTGCCTATTGGATTATTTTTATATATTTTTGCAATTTAAGCTTCTGTATTGATATTTCTAAACGGGATTTCAATGAGATTTGGTTAAAAGTCTTAAAAAATATATAAATCGTTATCTTCAACCTCATCGCTTTTCTTTTGTTTAACGTCAAGCGTCAAAAAGTTCATTGCTGTCTTTTATTTGTCGAAGGTTGACTTGTGTAGTGCTTCAATTATTTGGTTTACCCGGTTTACGTTCCTGGTTAAATTTAATTTCCAACCAGCAATCAATCGTTTCTTTGTTATTGATATTATCATTTTCTTATCGTTACTAGTGGAAAAGTAAGTAATATTGTTTTATAAGTTGACCTTTTAATATCTTGTGTCATTGCGTTTGATCTGGAAAGCTAAGAACGATAAGTTGTTTAGCGGCATAGACAAAGACACTGTACCGGTTTCGCCACATGTAAAGATTGCTGAAGAAACACAAGCTTTAAACTTGGGTAATATTTGTATGGTGGATGGTTCATGGACCTTCACAGCTCAGTTTAGTGGAATGAGATGGGTTTGGAAGGATACCATGGGGAAGATTCAACTCATGGGGTCAAGGAATTTGAGGAGGCGGGAGACAGTTTTACACTCGGAACTGGAAGCGCTACAATGGGCAATGGAGAGTATGATACAACACTCGACCTGTCAGAGGTTTGGGACAGACTGCAAGGATCTGATTGCAATGATAGAACAGCCACAAGCTTGGCCCAACTTCTCAACTGAGCTGGAAATCATTCAAACTCTTCGGTTGTGTTTTCGGATTTCAAGATCAGCTACTTTCCAAGGACGCAGAATGAGATTGCAGATTTGTTAGCTAGGAATGCACGTTTTTTTCATAGATCTTTATGTTTTATTGGTTGTTCTATTCATGTCTGGCTACCCAGACCACCTCAAATTTGAGTAATAGAATAGCCATTTGCTGCAAAAAAAAAAAAAAACATTCAGTTGATTTGTTATTACGTTAAATTTGATCGTTTGCGTAACGTTAAGGTCTCAGAATTTATTTTTCTGAAATTTTTTTTTATTGAATTAATCGGATATTTTTTCAAATTGTTGAACTTATTTGTGAGTGTTATTGAAATAACTAATTTGTATCTTAGTCTTTGTGAGCAGATTTGAAAATCAAGGATGAGTTACGACACAAATATATTTATCATTGATAGATCAAGTAGTGTGATCATCAATGGATTAAATGAGCCGACGCCTCAAATTAAGTTTGAGAGTGGTCTGCCATTTATGATTCCATTTGCTATGAAAAGTGAGATGTCTGCTGAAAATAATCAGAGCATTCAGATTGAAAATGACATGTGTGTTACGGTCACAGAAGTCAATACGATTGAAAATAATTCAAAAGACTAGTGGTATGACGCAGGTGCCACCACTCACATATGCATTGATAAGAACATGTTTAGTACCTATCAAAAATGCAATGATGAGGAGCGGTTGTTAATGAGTAACACCGGCTCGTCCATTATTGAAGGTTATGGTGAAGTGAAACTTGCGTTAACTTTTGGACAAGAGATAATTCTCAAAAATGTGAAACATGTCCCACATATGCGAAAAAATCTTATTTCCGGTTCGCTATTAAGCAAAGCTGGATTTGTAGTAACTTTTGAGTCTGATAAACTTGTGCTAAAGAAAAATGATAATTTCTTGGGCAAGGGATACGCTCAGGATGGACTGGTCAAAATGTGTATTAAGACAGTGCACCAGTTTTATTTACAAATGAACCAAATGCTGGTTGAACCGTTCAAAGTTTGGCACAGATTTGGGCATGTAAATTATAAATCTATTCAAATATTGATTAATTTAAACCTAATTCCGAAATACAAATTGAGCAAAGAGAAATGTGAAGTATGCGTACAAGCAAAACACACAAAAACTCCATTCCCTCATGTTGAGAGAACAACTGAACCTCTTAGTTTAATTCATACAGATTTGTGTGATTTAAAAACATTTCAGACTAGAAATGGAAAAAATATTTTGTGACTTTCATAGATGATTGTACAAAATATTGTTATGTCTATTTGTTAAGAAGCAAATGTGAACCCTTGGAAAAATTCAAGGAGTATAAACTCGTGGTTGAAAACCAACTCGATAGAACTATAAAGATAGTTCGAAGTGATAGAGGAGGTGAGTATGATGGACCATTTGATGTGTTTTTTAAAGAGCATGACATTATTCATCAAACAACCGCTCCCTATTCACCTGAATCTAACGGAGTTGCGGAGCGTAGAAACCGAACTCTTAAAGAGATGATGAATGTGATGTTGCAGGAATCTGGGTTAGCCCAGAACATATGGGGGGAAGCTTTGCTTACCACAAATTATATCCTCAACAAAATACCAAACAAAGTCACTAGTAAAACACCATATGAACTTTGGAAAAGTGGTGTACCTTCGTACAAATGCTCGAAAGTGTGGGGGTGCCTTGCAAAAGTAGCAGTACCACCTCCCAATAAGGTTTCAATTGGACCTAAAACTGTGGATTGTATTTTCATCGAATATGCCCATAATAGTGGTGCTTATCGATTTTTGGTTCATAAGCCAGATGTACCAGATATTCATGTTAATACAATTATGGAATCAAGGAATGCATCTTTCTTTGAACATGTGTTTCTGTGGAAGAATAGAGACAATCCTAAAAGAACTCGTGAAGTAAAAGATGCAAACATCTTTACAAATGAGGCGAGTACTTCTGGCACATCTTTTGATGATGCAGAAATCTTTGAAGATGAACCTAGACGTAGCAAAAGAGCTCATAAGGAAAAATCTTATGGTGGAGATTTCTTTATGGTCTTTCTTCTTGAGAATGAACCAAGAAGTTTCGCTGAAGCTATGTCTTCACCAGATGCTGATTAATGGAAGGAAGCTTTCAGTAGTGAAATCGACTCCATTATGCAAAATCATACATATTATTTAACCGATTTGCCACAAGGGTTTAAGGCTCTAGGGTGTAGATGGATTTGCAAAAGAAAGTTGAATATTGATGGCTCAGCTGATACACGAATGTAGACTTGTGGTGCAAGGTTTCCGGCAAAAAGAAGGCTTGGATTTCTTTGACACCTATTCTCCGGTAACGAGAATAACTTCAATCAGAATGTTGATTGCAATTGAAGCATTGAAAAACCTAGAAATCCATCAGATGGATGTCAAAACTGCATTTCTAAATGGTGATTTAGAAGAGGAGATTTATATGCAACAACCTGAAGGGTTAGTTGTCCCAGGACAAGAACACAAAGTCTGTCGACTAGTGAAGTCATTGTATGGACTTAAGCAACACTACAAGAAAAATACGTTTTAATAGCATACCATGATAGCGTTTTTTTCGCTTTCTGCCATGGTTGATATATCCGTTAGTTTTAGATAGCGTTTATATTTTTGGAAACGCTATGATTGAGCGGCATCAATCGAAACGCTATGATAGCATACATTTAATAGCACATAAAATAATAAACGCTATAATAGCGTACTTTTTGAATCCCTAAACCCTAAACAAACTTCTGAACCCTATACTCTAAAAAGCAAAAGTTAAACACTAATACACTAATAGTCTTTATAATATTTTAGAACTTAAACTCCAAATCTTAAATATAAAATTATCAACTTAAATATTTTAAAATTAAACACCAAACCTATATACATTAAATCCAATATCATGCATAATCTCTAAATCTAAAATCCTAAACTTCATATTTGATAGTTCTAAAATTTTAATACTAAAACATACACGTTAAAACCAAAAGAAATTTATTATATGTAACTTCCAAACATACAAACTTTAATTCCTCAATTAAAATTTATACCCTAATTCCTAACATCAAACATATATAAACCATACATCCACTAAATATAATTTTCAAATCTAAATTTTTAAAATTGTAAAAATTCTAAATCTTTTTTGTCAACATTAAAATTTTTAAATCTAATCTTTAAATTTAGGAATTTTAAAAAGAAATCTAAAATAAATGTAGAAACAGTTTTAATTTTCTTTTTAATGGCCTTTGATTGATTCTAATCCAAGGGATAAAACTAATCTTTTATCTATTTTTAACCTATTTTCTTATTGGTTAATTTTTTTTCATAAGGATCACACTTTTTAGCCATTGATTCTTTTTGATCTGAAAGGCCTAAAATCATTCTCCCTCTTTCTTTACTCCCAATAGATCTGAGATCTACTATTCTTCTATCCTTTTTTTTTCTACGTTCTCATTCTCTGTTTTCTTCTTCTTCTTCTACGATTTTTAATTTGTCTCTGTACATTCACTGAAACAACAAAGTAGATCTGATTTTTATTTGAGTTTGGGTCCAAGAAGTGAAGAAAAATATTGGAGAGGAGGATCGACGCCTCTGTTCAATAGCCATGGAAACTCTGTACGCTTCCTCTCAAGCTCCGTGGAGAAGAAGACCAGGAAGACGGCGAGCAAGCTCCGTGGAGAAGAAGACCACGAAGACGGCGAGCGACTATGAAGGTGGCTGGATGCAACGACGAGTACGCCTCATCTCTGAAGCTTGACTCTCAAATCCCACAGCGAAGAAGAAGAATCAAGGCGGATGTGAAGAGCATAGAAGAGACAACGACGAAGGTGGTGGTGGGGCTGGTGAGGACTGGAAGATGAAGAAGACCACGTAGGTGGTGCCATGGTGGTGTGCGGCGGCGAACAAGATGAAGAAGACGACATATGGTAGTTAATTAGGAATTAGGTTTAAGCTTGGTTTAGGGTTTTTGTTTATTTGGTTTGGTTTTAGTACTTTTTTATCTAATTAGATTTTTTTTTTTTGTAAAACAATTAACTGTAAATACATTTAAATAATAAAGAAATCTTAAATATATAAATCAATTTTAATTTTTAATTTTGTTTTTATTTTAAAATAATAAAAATAAAAATAATTATAAAATTACCAAATTTAATGTTAATAATAGCAAAAAAATATGCTATTAAAGAATATTTAATTGCATACCAAAAAACGCTATAATATATAACAATAAGGTAGCACTTCAAAAAACTGCTATCTAATGTGTCTGACCTACTATCACGGACGATGATACAACGCTTCATAAACCGCTATCGTATTGTTAGATAGTGTTTTTCGTCCGCTATTAAAACGCCTTTTTCTTGTAGTGCAAGCTCCAAAACAATGGCATGAAAAATTTGACAATGTTATGATGTCAAATGGTTTCAGTATTAATGAATGTGACAAGTGCATATACTTCAAAAGTACACCACATGGGTACATTACGCTTGGCTTGTATGTAGATGACATGCTCATTATTGGTAGCAATAAAGACATGGTCAGTCAAACAAAGAACATGCTAAGTAGCAAGTTCGAAATGAAAGATATGGGACTTGCTGATGTTATCACAGGGATTAAGATCTTTCGCAATTCCGGAGGAATCATCTTGTCTCAAACTCATTATGCTGAAAAGATACTTGAGAGGTTTAAATCCTACTCAAAAGGAAAGGCAAACACTACAAGAAAAATGAGTTTTCTTAGCGGACGGAAAACGCTATCTAACGATACGATAGCGGCTTATGAAGCGCTGTATCATCGCCCGTCATAGTAGGTCAGACACATTAGATAGCGGTTTTTTGCACTACTATCGTATTGTTAGATATTATATCGTTTTTTTGTATGCGACTAAATGTTCTTTAATAGCGTATATTTTTTGTTATTATTTACAGTATTAAAAATTAAAAAAAAATACAAATACAAATAAAAATATTTAAAAATTTTAATATATCGATATTACATATTTAAGGATTGGTATATTAAACTAAACTAAACTAAACCAAGCTAAACCAAATTTTGAAAAAAATAGAAACTAAACCTAAATTTCTAAACCCCATCTTCAATCATCTAGCCGCCACCTCTATCTTCTTCGTGCTTGGCTCCACCTCCACACCACGACACTAACTTCTGCCATATCCACACCACAGATTCTTCAGATCTGAAGATTCATTGTCTCCGCTGGATCCATCACCGCAAGCTCGTCCCATTCACCTTGCCGCATCTCTTCTTCCTCTTTTATCTCTGCACCACCTCCGTCACATCTTCTTCCTCCTCTTCATGACGTTGTCTCATTCTGTTATTAAGAACAATAATCAAATCAAAATCAAACAAAGAGAGAGACAGAAGATGTCGATTAGAATCTCAAGCACATAAAAGATCCAAATAAATCAAAGATCAAAGAGAATAAGAATTCGACGGTGATATGGCAGTAGCACGCGACGTTGGTGGCGCGAGATGTCGGGGATGGTGAGATAGGTCGGTGAGAATTGGTGGATGAATCAAATAAAACAAAGAGAGAGTGAAAGTGAAGATCTGTGTAAACCGTAAGGAGAAGAAAATGAGATGAACAAGAAAAATAAGAAAGACGAGGCAACCTTTAGCCAATGAAATTTCATCACCTAGTTAAGGTTTACCAACGGTTGAGATTAAGTTTTGCTTATCCCCACCAATTTTTATTAGCCAATAAGTTTTTCATTTTTGGTTTATCTTTTCTTTGCTATATTGTATTTTCTTGTCAATAAAGTTATAAGAAACTTAGTTTGTATTTTTATTTAATTTATGTATAGAAATTGATTTTCATATTTTATTTTATTGTTTATAATACAGTTTTATGAGTAAAAATATAAAATGAAGGTTTTAAGTGTTTTTTGTAAAAAAATATTAGAATATAGGATTAAAAGGTTTATGTATAAGAATTGAAATTAAAGTTTGAAACATAAATTTGGATTTTATGCTTTGGAAAAGATTTAATATTAGAATTTAGATTAAAAATTGTAAGAGATTCAATTTTAAGAAGTTTAAGTTTAATGTTTGGGTCTTTTAATGTTTGTGATATATAGGGTTTGAAGTGTTGGAGGGTTAGATTTTATGTTTAGAGATAAAATTTTGGATTCGAAGTTAAATAATAAAAACGATTAGAGTTTTTAAGATTTTTAGTTAGAGTTTACAATATATAATTAATCTCGATGTGTTTCAAAAAAAAGATTAATTTGGGGTATTATATATATATATATATATATAAGTCTAAAGTTTAGGGTTTGAAGTTTAGATGATATTTTGAAATTAAATTTTTAATAATATTCAAATTTGAATTTAAACTTTGATTTGTGATTAAAAAAAAAAAATACTTGAGCTTTAGGGTTTATGTTTAAAGTTTATGGTTTAGGGTATAAAGTTTTTAAGAGTTGATAAATGAAATTTATAGAGAGAGAAAGTAAAATAAGGATGAGAAGGAAAATCAACTATTTTTCCGCTTTAATTATGCATAGCGTTTCAAGTTTGAGAGTGCTATATATACCACGTTTCTAAAAAGTGTTTTCAGAATTTAATTTGGATCAACCAAACATAGCATTTGCATTTTTACAAACGCTATTTAAAACTAAGGGGTATGTCAATTATAGCAGAAAGAAAAAAAACGCTATCCTGTATTGCTATCAAAACTCATTTTTCTTGTAGTGAAAAACTCCTGTAGACCCTAGTTTTCACTTGATGAAAAATTCGGGTGAATCAGTGTTACAGTCAGAGTATGCTTGTGTCATCGGAAGCTTGATGTACTTGACAAATTGTATTAGACCTGATTTAGCACATGCAGTCAATGTACTGAGTCGCTACACGAGTAATCCAGGGCATAACCACTGGAATGCCATAACAAGAGTATTAGACTATGTACGTCATACTAAAATTTATGGGCTGAACAATGGTAAAGAACCAGCAGTTTTGGAAGGATACAGTGATGCCAACTGGATTTCTGACTCCAAAAACTCTAAATCCACGAGTGGATATGTCTTTACAGTTGGTGGTGCCGCAGTTTCTTGGAAGTCTTCCAAACAAATTCTTTTGGCCAGATCGACCATGGAATATGAGTTCATAGCTTTAGATAAAGCTGCAGAAGAAGCAGAGTGGGTTCGAATTTTTTTGGAAGATATTCCTATGTGGGATAAACCAGTGTTGGCATTACGTATACATTGTGATAGCCAAGCAGCAATAGGCCAGGCACTGAGCAGTTGGTAAATCTCGTCATATAAGAAGACGTCATAAAACCATTAGAAACTTGATATCAACTGGTGTAATTACGATTGATTACATCAGAACAAATGAAAACCTTGCGGATCCATTTACTAAAGGTTTGTCACGAGATCAAGTTGTAAAATCATCAAGAGAAATGGGTTTAAAGCCTATGAAATAAGATGCGGTTTGGCAGTAACTCTACCTAACTGACTGGAGATCCCAAGAAATAGGTTCAAGGAGACAACTAAGTCAAACTAAATCTGCCCAAAGCACTGTAAGACTTCGGTCTATACCCAGTTCCCAGGATGATTAAACAGCTACATGTAAGGAATGCAGGATAAGCATTTGCTTTTAATGATTTGTGTCCATTGTTTTGAGATATAAATGGAGTAGTACATGATACTCCTATAAACAAAACTAATGGCAAATCACCTTATGAGTT
>NC_027755.1:11992850-12019183 GCF_000695525.1 Brassica oleracea var. oleracea
TAGAGAAATTAGTTTTGTGAGAGAATGAAGCTGTGTTATAGTTATTGTCTCGGTTTACACCAAAGTCCGGGCGGTTCAAGACATCATGACCACCTCTTGTTCGAGTAAATCCGATAGCTATTAACAATGACTGGTTCAAGGCTGAAAAATTGCTACCAACTCATCATGCAGTGGATTTTTCGCTCATACTCTCAAAAGTCTTTTTTTTTTTTTGAGTCATGTGTATAGAGTCATTTCTATTCATGTGGGGGATTGTTGGAACTATTTTTTGACAAAATGGTGTGGACCATTATTCCGATGGGTTTTTCGACGGATACGTCTGTCGGAAGGACCGGAATTTGGGCACAATGTAATCGTCACCGTGAACACTATGAATTAGTGTATTTGTTGGTCAAAATCGAAGTTGTTTTGAATGAGAAATGGAGATCCAAAGTGAATGACATGAAAAGCTTATAAAACTATTATTTGGTTAAATATAAAGTTTAACAAATATTTCACTTTGAATATTTGGGTTTGAATTTTGATTTAATAAATTGATTAGACTTAAGGTCAATTAATTTGTTCCAAATATTTAATTAAATATAAAATATAAACTCAATTAAAGTATATAGGTGGTTTTGATTTGGTCAATACAACATTATGACTTGATACACTAACGTATTTGAATCATAGTCATGGGAATCAATTTCCTTTATTGCTATTAATGATTATGTGTACGTTAGTACTCCATAATGGTTAATGTGTTTCATCTCTCTATAAAAAGTGGAAATGAAACATTCGAGCATCTCCTTCTTTCGAGGCAGAGAAAACAAATCAGTCCCTCATATTTTTTTTTCTTCTTTGATTTTTTGAGTACGAGAGTACACAAAACTAGTTTCGTCAGGCTTCTAATAGAGTGACGTAAATCAGAAGATTTTTTTGCAGTTGTATCCTGGGACTCATTACGTTATCGAACCGTCGCACTACGGAACATATTTTGAGTTAAGGAAATAGATAATATCCTGACTCTGCAGTTGTATCATTCTTTTCTTAATTTTTGGTATAATCTTATCAATTTTATTCTTTACAATATTCAGTTTTCCGTAGTTTATATAATACGGTCTTATCAATCTTAGCAACCTAACCATCCAGCCCACTGCTTAGCTGATTTTGCCTGACAAACCCCTCTACTGACCTCATTTCTGAATATAAATGTGTAGGCTAAATCCTCGGAGTATCGATCAAAGAACACATGGACTATTACTCTAGAAGGTATCTGAGTAAACAAGTAGTCTTCTGGTTTCTTTTCTCCCAATATCTCTCTTCTCTGAATAATTTTATCTCAAATCCAATGAACAATGATGTTGTCCAATGAACAATGATGTTGTTGCAGTTCATCTTATTCATCTTCTTTTCGATTTCTTTTCGTTCTTGTTTTTTTCCTTCTTTTTAGCAAAGTGTAGGCGAATAGTGGGATCATCGGTATGTACCTACCCCTCGCTTCCAACAATGTGTGTTCATTCCTTTGAATTGGAATAGTGGGGTCTTTGGTAATAGTGGGATCATTGGTATGTACCCTTTGCATCTAAGGAAATCATCTCAGTCTTTTCTTTTCCTTTATTTCTGAATGCCGAAGAGAGGAGATAAACAAACCAAAATCACCCAGATTTTTAACTTTTAGACCTGAAAGAGGAATCCGATCCAATGTATACCAAGCCCCAGGACAAGCAAGTTGAATTGATTAAGGTTGGAAGTCAGCTTCGGTTCCTTTAGACGTTCTCAGCTAGCATAGATATTATTGGCAGGTGATCCACTTTGGCATTTCCAATCAGTACACCCTGCAGTCAATAACTTCAAAGAATGGTGCTAGAGAGTGGTTAGATAATAAGTAAAATTGAAAAAGTTCATCATCTCCTTCTTGACTCAATAAAATTCATAAAAACTTATAAAATAAATCTTCAAAACAAAACACAACATTAGTAATACCTCCCCCATACATAAACAACATTGTCTCGTTCGACACCGGAGGAACAGTGTCGTTTGACATGGGATGAACAGTGTCATTCAACACCGGTTGAACATTGTCGTTAGACACTTGGATTTCAACGCTGCTTGGAGGGTGTCGACTGCCCGCTTAGACTTATGAATCATGCGTTCTAAACTCAGTGGCTTTACGAGTAAGAGCTTTATCCTCTCGTTGCTTCGGGTACTTATATTCATGTACCTGAAACACAAGAAATTGTTTTACGCAAATAAACTATAAATAAAAACCTAAGAAAATCCTACATCTAGTCTAATGGTGATCAGAGTCCCCGGCAACGGCACCAAAATTGATATGCTCAAATTAATCTTCAAGCTACTCTCTCAAATAAAAGGTTCGATGTATTACTTGAGGACCGTATCCACAGAGATTCGATATCTCACACAATAGACTTTAGCTTTAGACTATGCTAGGTAAAATAAAATATAAAATAGTAAATAATAAAGCAGTAAATCAGGAGTTTATTTGTGATGAAATGATGATTGCTAGACTTAGGGTTTCATTCAGGTTATCAGAACTCTAATCACTCTAATCTATAGATGCTAAGGATTGATTATAGAACTTGAATTCAATAAGCAAGTAATCCAGCTCTCGCATGCAATTACAAATCAGATGCATAAGTCTTTGTTTCAGCTCTCGCATGCGAACAAGGAATGAGCATCGATCGATACTATTGACTAGGTATCGATCGACGCTTTCTCAGACAAGCATTAACGCCCTATTCGATATTGTCCAACTAAATTCCTAGACCAACCCTTGTATGCGGCTAGGTATCTAATCCAGCAGGATTTGGGTTCCGTTAATTGATTGCACTCTCGTGCCTCTCAATTGTTCTATGATTCTCGGTTCAAATAATTAGTCACACTCTTGTACTGTTCCAACTACTCTAGATCCTAGTATTGTTAGGGAATTTTTTTGTGTAGGATCTTTGTGAGTAACACGGAACGATGGACAAGATTTGTATTTGGTAAGGGTTTATGAGTAAAGAGACTGAAAGAGACGTTTTATTAGATCAAAGAGCAGGAACTATAATAGATTGGTGTATAAACCCTAGTTCTAGCAGCCTAGCTCTAGTCTCATAGCCTCGAAGTGTCAATCCCCTGTTCTAGGATTTGGGCACCCCTTATATAGTCGTCTTTAGGTCGGTCTTAGTTGGCCAATAGGGTTAAATTCTTCCATATTCGGAAATATGGAAGGATCTCCGTATCGGAAGATTTCCATTTCTCCTGGAGTAAGGAATGGTCACGAGGGTCGGACCCGGAGCGTCTCCTAGCAGGGAACCGGAGGCCGGTGTCCTGCCCGGGGTCTTGGGGAATTCAACACCTTAGTATTTTTTCCCCAACAGTTTGCCCATTATTTCTCGATTTCGTCATCAAACTCGGGGAATAACCTGTGCACTCAAGTCAACCGGGGTTGCTCATTCTCAGCAGGCTTCCCTTGGGCAGGACATCGCTCCAATAATCCTGTTATCCCGGGCTCCTCTCAGGCCGGAGCCGTATTCTGAACCCGGAGGAGGACCGGTTCCCATGTGGAAGGCCGGGGCCTAGCAATATCTTCTTGAGTCTCTTGGAGACGATGAAGCGCCTTGGTGATCTCTGAAGAAAAGGCCTGAGCATTTGAACGTGATGTAAGTCTGAAGCTAGCGCGAGATTTTGTTGAAGAACTTTTGGGTGCTCTGAGAGGAATTTGACAATTTGCTTGCTTATGGTTCCTAGATTAGGGACGAGAGAGTCGAGCACTGATAGCAGAAACATGGCTTCAGTATCTGGTACCCGGGATAATTTCTACCGATTCTTTCCTGATTTCGGAGATTTTCTCCTTTAATATAGGAGATACGCCGATATTGCTTCGCTCGTCAAAAGTAAGTGATTTGAATTTTGAATCATTCTCGAGACCCGAAAATTATGAAGCATGCGGCTTCTTTGGGAAGGCGCCCAACGGCTTTTTCTTTATATGCTTTTCTTTTCTTCCTTCTTTTTCATTTTACGCTCCTCCTTTGAAGATATTTCCAATTTAGGTACCGTTTCTTCCCCCTTTACTTTCCTTGTTCTTCAAGATTTCTAGGTAGATCGAGCCTTTTAGCTTGTTAGGTTCGTGGGTCAGCTTTCTTACTATCACCGCGATCTGTTGGATAGGAGTTATCTGAACCATGTCTAAGCTCTCCGCTTCTTATGTCCCTGCGGTGGCTGATAGGGCCAGGTTGAAAAGAAAGATAAATTCTCCGGATCCGATTGCGATCTGATGGCTCTTGTACCGCTGTCTTATGTTCACACGGCTCCTCCACTAGTGTGTCCCACTTTGTCGGTTGGTGAGGACGACCTGGTAGAATGGCTGAGGAAGTATTCCCTTCCTCCCTTCGTCTCTCTCCAGGTACCTACTTCGAAGGAATGTGCCTCTAGCTATATCTCAGGAGAGATCGTCATCTACGAGGCTTTCTTTGATGCCGGCCTCAGGGGCTGATCCATGCGCTGATCGTTGGTCTGTGCGGCCTTTTTGAGATCTCGCCTTCCAAGCTGAATCCCCCGGCTTAGAGAATCCTTATAGCTATCCAAAACCTAGGCGATTTGGAATATTTATCTTTTGGTATCAACGAGGTTCTGTCTGCTTATCATCTGGCTCCTCTTAATGGAGGAGAGGAGCGATTTCATCTTCGTCCTCATAGTGGTTTGCCAATTGTGGAGGAACTTCTGAAAAGCGATCGAAAAGGACCGGTTTTTAAAAAAAGATGGCAGGAGAGATATGTTTTTATGATGCTCCCTGGATCCTCTTATCGGTGGAATTTTATATGTAGGCGTAGGATGCAATCGAATCTTTTGCTAGTTGGTTATTTTTCTCAACCTTGCATCTTTTTTGCAGCTGGGACTCATCATGCCACTTCAGAAGGAGAAAGCACCGTTCTTTGGGCACGACAGCTTCCTTTTGATCGGCGCCAGGTGAACTTCTTGGTCAGTGAGACTGTACTGCGACGCCGTAGCCTTTGGAGTAAGTACCTATTAGCGTATCTGCTTTACTTTCTCTCGGATGCCTGATGATTATTTTTATGCAGGAAACATGTCAGGAAACGTCGCCGATGATCCCTTTGCAGCCTACCAGGAAGCGGCGAAGGTGATGTCTGTGAAGAACGGCTCCGGCAGTCAAACCGTATCTTGGGATGACGTGGTGGTCACCGGTAGCCATCGTGCGACAGTGGTGAAGATGGAACCGTCTTCATCACTTCAAGGAAAGAAGCCTAAAAGCGGTGGTGTGACAACTCGGTCAGTGCAACAGTCAGCCGAAATTTCTCGCTCTGCAGGGAGTTTGGCTACGGCTTTGTCTAATTTGAACCTGAAGGTTATCCCCCAGGATGGTACTGTTCTTCCTATAGGGGATCCTTCAGGGGTGGTTCAAGTTCTTCAAGGAGGACTCCTTCGGGTAAGTTATCGCACGCTTGCTTTCTATTTTTCTCATGTATTTTGATGGGGATCCATATTCCGCGCAGACCGTTTCCGAACATTATCACCTTGGGGAGCGACTATCCAACGAAGGTTTGGCGGCCCTTCGAGAGGAACTCGAGGATTTGAAGCGCCAGGTGTCGGACGAGAAAAATCAACGCATGTGTTGGGGAAAAATACTCAGGTATTGAATTCCTCCAGACCCCAGGCAAGACACCGACCTTTGGGTCCCCGCTAGGAGACGCCCCAGGTCCCTGCTAGGAAGTACCTCGGGGCCGGTCGGGACCACCCCCTTCCTCTGGGAAAAGGAACATTTCCGATAAGGGGAACCTTCCATATTTCCGAATAGGGAAGAGTTTAACCTACTCCAAACAGACTAAGACCGACCTAAAACAACTATATAAGGGGAGCCTAAACCCTAAAGCAGGGGATCGACACTTCAAGACTTAGAGATTATAGCTAGGCGGCTAGAACTAAGGTTTATACACCAAATACTGTAGTTACGGCACTATCTATTAAAACATATCTTCAAGTCTATTTTGCTCAAATACTCACGAAATCTAAGCCTTATCCATCGTTTCGTAGTACTCACAAAGATCTTACACAAAAATCCCCTAACAGCATGGCTCGGGAACTGGAGATCCGCGATTATAAGGACAAGGTGAAGGATCTGGAGAAGGTGTCTGAGGCGTCAGCTGATGTGCTGGCTACAAGTCGGAAGAGTCAAGAGCTGGAAGAAGGGATTGATATCCTCAAAGCGGCGGCAGAGACCTTCAAACTTGAGATGGTGATGGCTGTGAAAGGAGCGAGGGTCATTGCCCGCTGGGAATCGATGAGGGAGTGGCTGAAGAAACAAAATGATCAGTGGGACTTAGCCAAGGCACTGGAGCAATACAAGGCTGTGATCCGAGAAGAGGCCATGAACAAAAGTGTTCCCCCTCCTACTTTCGAGGATAAGCCCGTCATTCCGCCGGTTTCCAACATGGACGTGGATTCGTCTGCCAAGCCATGAGGGTCTTCGGCTTAAATTCATGTCTCTGTGTCTTCTGGTTTTCCCGTTTTCTGAATAATGGCTCCTTGTGGCTTTTTGTTTGAACATCGGTCCTTCGTGGCCAATATTTTTTAACAATGGCCCTTCTGTGGCCTATTCTCTTTATGGGAGAATAATTTCGGGTTTACTCTGGTGTCGTATTCGCTATTCCTTCTAACATACTACACTTCTTAGCTGTTTGCTAAGCTGAGCCTATGCACCGGGATTCCTTTTTGCGAGGGTGTCTTCCGCTGCGTTGTCCATCCTTCTGTAGGTAGGTTCCTCATGATTCTTTTTAAGAGACAACAAATATTATCTTCTAAACCCATAGGTTAGGCATCGGGATCCTGAGAGGGTCGAACCAGAGTGTTGCCTTAGAGCTAGGAAATGTTGTTAGGACCCGAAGGTTGCTCTTGGGTTTTCTTGGGGGCCCCGGACCCGGAGGTTATAGCTGGAACCTGCAAGATTAACTTTGAATCTGGAGTTTTAAGCTTTCGAAATTTACAGTCTTAGAACCCGGAGGTCAGTCCCGTAACCCAGAGGTCACGTAAGGACCCGAAGGTTGTTTGGGAACCTGAAGGTTATTCTATAAATCATGAGATCGTATTAGGACCCGGAGGTCATGCGGGAACCCGAAGGTTCTTCTTTAGATCCTGAGATCTTATTTGAAGCCCGGAGATCTTATGGGAACCCGGAGGTCTTCCTTTAGATCTTGAGATCGTATTTGGAACCCGGAGGTTATATGGGAACCCGAAGGTTTTCATTTAGATCCTGAGATCGTATTTGGGCCCGAAGTTCTTGTGGGAACCCGAAATTTTTGCTTTTGCAGCGACCGTACTCCGCCTTCCTAGGCAAGACTACTACCGGTACCTGTTCGGATCTCGCATTCTGCCCCTCAGAAGCTGGCCCCTATTGAGTTCCTATGTTGCATGTTGCTTCTGCAGGAAGCCACTATCAGACTTTGGGGGTGCTGGTGTGGATCTACCTGGTGTAGTGCCCAAGCGCCAAACTTTACTGCTTTCCACGTCTGGATAAGCAGGGATTTTAATGTGCTCCCGAACTTTTGTACTTTTGCTCCCTGTATTTCATAGTACTTTTGCAATTATACCATGTGTTCCCTGTATTGTGTAGCACGTAGCGTTTTTATACAGATATTTTTCACATGTGGTACTCTAGGGACCCCGATACGCTTTAGGCTATATTGGGGCTTTAGGTAGTTTTGATAGCATACTCAGGTTTGCGCAGACCCATTCCTGATTTATTTCTCATACCCATTTGTTTTTCTATGGACGTGCCACTTTTTGATAAGGGTTGGCCAGGATCAGAGGTCTCTTGGGACCTGATCCAGCTCGTATGCCCCTTTAAATATAGTGGTTTTCCTACTACTCTTATAGTCGGAAATATTTTTAATATATAAGCTTTGTCCGTAGACGCTTAGCATACATAGGAGTAGGAAACCATAGTGCTTAAATAGTATATAGTAAAGCAATAGAAATCATGATCCAAAGATTGTTTTAGAAATGATAAGCTTTGAGGTGCAGGGCGTTCCAGCAATTGGGTTGTATTTTACCTTTTCTATCTTGCAGCCTGTAGGCTCCTGCTCCCCGCACCTCGATTATCTTGAAGCCTGTAGGCTCCTGCTCCCCGCACCTCGATTATCTTATAGGGTCCTTCCCACCTGGAAGGTCTTGGTTCTGACTTTCTTGTTGTAGTTCTTTGCGACATCTTGCTGGTAGGACCAGTTTCTTAGTCGAACAGCTTCTCTCTTTTCGTCGAGCAGGTCGAGGCTCAATGACATCAGTTCGTCGTTCTTCTCTAGAGAGGTAGACCCTGACACAGTTGTTCTCACGTGCACCTCTGTGGGTATTATGACCTCAGTGCCGTAGACTAACGTGTAGGGAGTTTCCTGCGTCGCCGTCTTGGGAGTGGTCCGGTAGGCCCAGAGGACTCCGTGTAGTTCTTCTGCGCATTTCCCGTGAGAACCCTCCAAGCGCTTCTTCAGCATGTTAACCACGGTCTTGCTCGTGGCTTCGGCTTGTCCATTGGACTGAGGGTGTCGAGGTGTGGTGAAGGTGAGCTTTATGCCCCAGTCTTTGCAAAACTCCTTGAAGTTGTGGCTTGTGAACTGTGGTCCGTTGTCGGTGACAATCTCTCGTGGAACCCCAAAGAGGGTGATCATATTCGCCCACAGGAACTTTCAGATCTGAAGGTCAGTGATTCGGCTGAGTGCTTCTGCTTCAACCCATTTCGAGATGTAGTCGATTACTACCAGGAGGAAGACCTTCTGCTCCGGCGCTGTAAGAAATTTCCCCACTATATCCATGCCCCACTTTCTGAAGGGCCATGGTGAGCTTATGGATTTGAGGTTTTCCGAAGGGAGTTTGGAAACTTGAGCATACCTTTAACACTGATCGCAGTGTTTAGCTCTCTTGTTGGCGTCTTCGGCCATCATGGGCCACTTGTAGCCTGCCCTTCTTGCCCTTAGCACCAGACTTCTGCCGCTGGAGTGGGATCCACAGTCTCCCTCATGTAGTTCTACAAGGATCCTAGCAGCTTCTCGGGGCGTGACGCATCTCAGATACGGGCCGAAGATGGATCTTCGATATAGTTTCTCCTGGAGATGCAATACCTTGCGGCTTGCTTCTTGATCTTTCTGCTATCGTAGCGGTCTTCTAGGAGAATATCATTCTCTACGTATCGGATTAAGGGAGTCATCCAGGTTTCACCCTCTTCGATAGCGGAGATTCCTTCAGGATGCGATTCCTCCAAGGTGGCTGGCCATTGGAGCACAAGCAAGGGGATACTCATCTGGCTACTCGTTTTGAGGGCGGACCCTTGATTAGCCTGAGCATCGGCTTTTGAGTTCTGCTCCCTAGGAATCTGTGTGAGCTTGCAGCTCTTGAATTTCTAGGTGAGGAGCTTGGCGACTGCCAGGTACTGGATCTTGCTGTCGTCCTTTTCTTGATACTCTCCTTGCACCTGGTTGATTATCAGCTGGGAATCGCTGAAGACCTGGAGGTTCTCTGCACCCATCTGGTGGGTGAGTGTCAGCCCTGCAATTATGGCCTCGTACTCGCTCTCGTTGTTGGTTGTCTTGAAGTTGCACCTTACGGTTCTTCAGGTCGTGTTTCCTGTCGGCAAGGTAAGCACTATTCCTACTCCAGCTCCTCTAACATTTCTGGACCCGTCTACGTGTAGGACCCATTTTCCCTCTTCTCCTGTCTCACTCCGGAAGCATACTTCTTGCTCCAGAGACGGGAGCAGGGCAGGAGAGAATTCAGCCACAAAGTCAGCCAGGACCTGTGATTTTATAGCCGCAGCTGGTCGAAAAATTACGTTGTATTCCCCTAGTTCCACAGCCCATTTTGCTAGGCGTCCAGAGACCTCAGGCTTGTGGAGGACCAATTTTATGGGGAAGGAAGTGACGACCACGATTGGGTGAGCCTAGAAATAGGGCCGTAGCTTGCGGGCAGCGACTATCAAGGCTAAGGCCAGCTTTTCAAGATGGCTATAACGGTTTTCCGTGTCCAAGAGAGCTTTACTCACATAGTAGATTGGTAGCTGCTAGCTCCCTTCCTCACGCACTAGGACGGCGCTTACTGCATGTTCCGAGACTGCTAGGTATAGAAGTAATACTTCGCCAAGAAATGGCTTGGATAGGAGAGGAGGAGTGGTGACGTAAGCCTTGAGTTCATGAAGAGCGGATTCACATTTTTCCGCTCACTGGAAATCCTTTGGGTTCTTGAGGGTTCCGAAAAAGGTGCGAGACTTGTCGGAAAGCTTGGAGATGAACCTGCTCAAGGCTGCCATTGTTCATGTTAGCTTTTGAACCTCTTTGACATTCCTCGGGGAAGGAATCGAGTGAATGGCCCGGATTTGCTCTGGATTGGCTTCGATTCCCCGGCGGGTCACGATATATCCAAGGAATTCCCCGGAATTGACACCGAATGAGCATTTAGCTGGGTTGAGCTTCATGTTGTACTTTCAGAGAGTGGAGAAGGCTTGCTGCAGGTGTGATATGTTTTCTTCAGCCTCTAGAGGCTTGACCATCATGTCGTCGATATAGACCTCCATGGTCCGCCCAATCTGATCTGCGAACCTCATATTTACCAGCCTTTGCTAGGTCGACCCGGCATTCTTTAAGCCAAAATGCATGACTTTGTAACAATAGATCCCTCTAGACGTCATGAAGGATGTCCTTTCTTGGTCTTCTGGATGCATGAGTATCTGGTTATAGCCAGAGAACGCGTCCATGAAGCTCATTAGCTGGTGCCCGGCCGTGGCGACGACCATTTTGTCGATATGAGGCTGAGGAAAAAGGGTCCTTTGGGCAGGACTTGTTGAGATCTGTGAACTCTATGCAGACTCGCCACTTCCCATTCTTTTTCTTGACTACGGCCATGTTGGCTGGCCACTCCGGATACTGCACCCCGCGAATGAATCATGCGTCAAGCAGACTTTTGACTTCGTCGTTGATGATTGCGTCCCTTTCAGGAGGTCTGACTGGTGGAGGGGGTCTACTTGCGGCTTGTGCATGATGATCTCTGGATCAATCCCATGCATGTATGCGTGAGACCACGCGAAGCAATCGGAGATAGACTTGACGAAGCCTATTAATATTCTTCTTAATCCCTCGGTTAGCTTGTGATAGACTATGGATTTGACCCATTTTCATCCATAGTTTATAGGTGTTTTTACTAATATTTATATTATTATAGAGTCTATTTATTATATTTATAAGATCAGGAATGTTTTGGAGATAAGTGATGATTTTGGAGCATTTTGGAGATATTTGGAGCAAGCACCTGAGATGACCATCGAGATCGATAATCGGTCGATATTGGAGAGCTAGAATCGATCGATACACAAGTCATGGTGTCGATCGATAGCAAAGCGTGCAGAAAGCCCGTTTGGTCACAGCCGACTTGAAGCCCAAGATTTCACTATTTTACAAGTTGCCCCTGACGTGTTTTACCTTAATTATATAAGCTTTGCCGCCATGTTAGAGGCAGCGTGTGCTTTCTTTGTGTTTCACTGTTTTATTGATTGATAGGAGAGAAGATCCAAAGATATAATTTGTGATTGGAACTCCATTGATATCTATTTTATCTATTCTATGAAGTTTTTATACCTAACTGTTGTTATGAATTGCTTAGCCAAGTCTGAGTAGTTCTCTTGTTAGATTTTAAGGTTTAAATAGGTTAGGAGGGATTATCCCCAACTATAGATTGCTGAGTTGTGATAATCATCATTAATGCATGTTTCTAGATTAGCTATCTAGAACCTGCCCTTGGATAGATTGATAAAAGCCATAGCTTTATTCTCATCCTGAAAACATTCTAATAGAGCTATGTTTCTTGCTATGAGCAAGGCGAGAGCTGATCTAGTGAGCTTAGTAAGCATTCATTCAACCTGCGAATAAAGCTTGACTAGAGCGCGTCGATCGATATTATACTTGAATAATCGATCGACGGTGCAAAAGGTGTATCGATCGATACGCCCATTGGAATATCGATAGACACTTTTTATAGATCAATATAACGAGAGTTGAGATCATAGATCTAGTTAATAGTCAACAAGTCAATGCTCGCAAAGGCCGAAAGACTTGTTGATCAAATAGTTGAGCTTTACATTACCATGCATGCAACTCACTAGACATCTATAGGATTATAATTCCAACTTTCCTGAATAAAAACCCTAAGTCTAGTTATTTCCTTTTTAAGCACCAAAACCCCTAAACTTGCTATTGAACAAATACTTGTTCAATATAAAACTGCAATTTACTTTTAAAACTCTTAAAACATCCTTGCTTAACAAATCATATTAGAATCCCTAGGTTCCCTAGCTCCATGTGAATTTGATCCCTAAGTACTACAACTCGACCTCTTATTTGAGAGAGTATAAATCACTTCTTAGGGTAATTTGAGTGGTATCAGGTTGGAGCCGACCTTGAGGTGGCGGCTCCAGTCCCCTTCGACCAACGGCACACGTCGTCCATCTCTTCGACCTCTGGTTCTTTTGTGTGTCGAGCCGGTGGTTTGTTATGTAATTGCTATAAGACCTTGGTCTTTCCCTTCAGAGTTGTCTTGTAGCAGGAGCGGGAGTTCTCTTGATCTCCTCTGATTGCTCTTATGCCCCAGGGTGTAAGGAATTTCACCATTGGTAAAGAGTCGAAGGGACGGCTCCCATGTCGTGAATCCAGGGCCGTCCTAGGATTATTTTGTAAGATGATTGGCAGTCAAGGACGAGGAACTTGGTTGACATATTGATCCCTTCAGCATACACTGGGAGGACGACTTCTCCAGCGGTCTGCTAGACTTCTCCGTTGAATCCTATGAGTGGGGTTATTCTCCGTGTCAGGGCGCTTTCTTCCAACCCTAGATCCTGATATGCGGTTTGGAAGATGATATTGCTGGAGCTCCCATTGTCCACCAATATCCATTTTACCAGGGAATTTGCTACAGTGAGCGATATGACCAGGGCGTCGTGCTGTGGGGCTAGGAACTTCTCTTGCTCCTTGGCTGTGAAGCTTACTTAGTCTGTACCCAGGAGCAAGTGTTTTGGTTTGGCTGCCTCTAGGTAGTGATCTTCTTCGCGGCCGCGTGGCTTACGCCACTAATTTTCGAGCCTCCAGATATGACATGGATTACTTGGTCATGTCGAGGTGGCGAGGCAGGAACAACTTTAACGGGCTTTCCGGGCGTCTCTTTGTTTAGGTGGCCTTTGGCCATCTCGGAAAGGAACTCCCGGAGGTATCCTTTCTTAAGTAGTTCGGTGACCTCAATCCTTAGTGCGACGCCGTCCTCCGTTTTATGACCGTGGTCGCGGTGAAAGTCGCACCAAAGGCCAGGATTCCGGAAGGAATCTGGTGCTTTCATCTTCTGAGGCCACTTGACCTGTTGGTCCATCTGCCTTAGAACATTGACCAGCTCCGGCTTTGAGATAGAGAGGTGAGAGATGTCTGGCCACGTGGACACTGCCATCCCTTCTGCCTTCTCGAGTGGTTGGTTCTGGTACCTGCCCTGGTTCCTGTTCCTGGGATCCTTTATCTATCTTGGAGAGGGTCTCTCGTCTCGATCGTTTCGGTCTGGCCTGACCACCTTTTGGTCCTGCTTCAGCTGCGCCTTAGCGCGACTTGCAATGTCTTCTTCTTATTTAACTTGTGCCCAGGCCCGAGACAGCACGTCTTCCATGGTCTTGCACTGGTATTTGGTAAGTTCCTTGTAGAGGTCCCCGTCGGGGAATATGCCTCTCTTGAAGGCAGAGATCGCAGTACGGACATTACACTCGGGAATCGCAACCTTTTTTTACTGAAGCGGGCTATATAGCCTCGCAAGGGTTCAGCCCGATGCTTAAGGATCTCATACAGGCCATCTGAAGTTTTCTCCATATTTCTTCTGCAAGCGAACTGCTCCAGGAACTTGTCGCTAAGGATCGCAAAAGAGGATATGGACCTGGAAGGTAGGTTGATGTACCATTGCAGGACGGGTCCAATAAGGGTTGAACAAAATCCCTTGCACATAGTAGCTTCGCGTGACTCCTTTATGAGTGCTACAGCGAGCATCCTCTGCTTGTACTGAGCGATATGGTCATCTGGATTGTCGCTACCGTCATACCTCATTATGTTGAGAAAGGAGAATTTCCTCGGCATCTCAATTATTTCCTCGGCATCTCAATTAGAGTGATCTCGTTCGTGAAAGGAGTACCGGCGTATGAGTCGGGGTCGCTTTTCCGGATTGGGGGAGCTACCCTTGGGAGCCTTTCCACCATAAATTGCATGGCGTCGAACCTCTTGGAGAACATCTGCTCCAGGTAGGCGTTTACAGAAGACCTCGTCGCCATTCCTCCCTTGGTACTTCCTTATCGGGTTCCGGCTCGGACTCGCTGTCTTCTACGTCGTAGGTCTGCGTACCTTTAGCCTTGTTGCTTGTCATATTGAAGGCTTGATATTTGTCTAGGAGGACAAGATTCTCCGATTCTAGCTGGTGGAGTTTCTCGGCGCTTTGCTCCAGCTGCTTGGAATGTTCGTATAGATTCACTTTCAAGCTTCGGACTTCTGAGGAGAGCTCGGGGTTCTTCATAATTTCTTCTCGAGCCCTGTGCAGCTCGGTTACTTGACTTTGTAGACCGTCGAGTTGCCTTTGGAGTTCGGCTTCTCTTTGGGTAGCTTCGGGTAGCTCGTTTTGCTCATCCACCGCCATCGTCAAGTAGTTTAGATTACTCCCCTCCTTCTAGCGCCAAACTGTTAGGGGACTTTTTTGTGTAGAATCTTTGTGAGTACCACAGAACGATGGACAAGCTTTGTATTTGGAATGGGTTTATGAGTAAAGAGACTGAAAGAGACATTTTATTAGATCAAAGAGCAGGAACTACAATAGATTGGTGTACAAACCTTAGTTCTAGCCGCCTAGCTCTAGTCTCTTAGTCTCGAAGGGTCAATCCCTTGTTCTAGGGTTTGAGCTTTCCTTATATAGTCATCTTTAGGTCGTTCTTAGTCGGCCAATAGGGTTAAACTCTTCTATATTTTGAAATATGGAAGGATCCCCGTATCGGAAGATTTTCATTTCTCCCGGAGGAAGTAATGGTGGCGAGGATCGGACCCGGAGCGTCTCCTAGCGGGGATCCGGAGGCCGGTGTCCTGCCCGGGGTCTGGGGGAATTCAACACCTGAGTATTTTTCCCCAACAAGTATTACAAGCTACCATGGTGTATAGATCTATAGATAACTTAACAATCCTATAATTAAGAAGTTCATTCAAAACCCTAGAAAATCTCTAAAACTAGCACGTGAATCTACTCAGACATGATAGTTGTCACAGAAATCAAAAGCTGAATAGATATAATGAAAATCAATAAAGAACCAAAGCCAATGGAGTTCCAAGAAAACTCTGAAGGAGTTTCTCTCTTCTCTCATAACTTAAAACTAAGAAAAATAAATAATATAACGTGTAGCCGTCAACAATGGCTTAGAGAACCCGTAAATAGGATTTTGAGTCGTCTAGGGGTATTCTGGTAACTTGTGGTAACTTCTGGGTTTAAGTCAGTCATGAAATAGGAACGGCCCGTCTTCTGGGATCACCGTCAATCGACAGCAACGCTTTGTCGTCGATCGACAGAAAGGCTGTGTCGTCGATCGACATTCTTTCGTCTCTCCGACAGCTTCTTATCGCGAGGCAGACTGACAATTCTTCAGTAACACGGGTATAACGTCTGCTACAGAAAGCTGACTGACCTCAAACCGGTGGCTTTGGAAAGCTAACTCAAAGCTCTAACTTGTGTCAGAATATGCGCTCAATCGAAGTGTGTGAGTGCCTCCATCCATAGATAAACATCTTATGCATCTGTGCAGTTTTGCACCTCATAAAGCTCCAAAATCACCAAAGTTTTCAAAAACGTACCTGAACCAGAAAACATGTTGGGGTCAAAATCGGTTACGACGGAATCAATGTCTAAAAGTTGCGTTTCCGTACAAAATCTTTTTCTCGACACACTCTCGACAAAAGTTCCTGAGCAAAACACTCGAGAAAAATGGATCACGGAACCAAACAAGCAGTCCAACTCGTTTGTTGGGACCTTCTGAGGTGCATAACATCACATACGCGTCAGATTTTTAGCTATGGATGAACACCTTCCCATGGTTTGATTGCGCCCATCTTTTGACACAAGATAGAGCTTTGAGTTAGCTTTCCAATGCCACCCGTCTGAGGTCAATCAGCATCATGTAACAGAAGTTGCGCCCGTTTTATTAAAGAGTGACCAATCACACTGTCCAACTCGCCGATTTGGCGAGTTGAACCGACCGAAGACGTCCAACTCGCCAAATGGGCGAGTTGGACCGACCGAAGACATTGAACTCGCCCATTTGCCGAGTTGAACCGAACATACTCCCTTCATCCCATTCTCGTAACTCCCTCTTATGTCATCGGATCGAACTGGCTCTTGTATCGTCTCGATCGGAGTCACCATCGGAACTATACAACTGGGAAACCGCAAAGAACTCGTTCTCTCAAAGGAAATTTGGATTTCTCGTATAAAATGGCAACGGTAAACTAAACACCTCGAACTGCCTACGCTATACGAGAAGTTCGGATGTTCTTCGGAAACGACGTCGTTCCGAAAAGGTTCTTTCCATAAAACCCACTGTGATCTTATGCGAAATCGAGCCCAAATCGTTATGACGGTTTACTCTTTTTTTGCAGGAGAAGATAAATTTCAAGTTCGGAGGATAAATTTGAAGTTTCCGAAGATAAACATGAAGATCGAGGAAAAATTGAATATTTCCGCGAAGCGATAAACTCGGGCGATGGCAGAAATGGAAAAAGCAAACCGCCTCTTGGAGAATATATAAGGATGACGAAGTTGGAGGCACAAGGAGACAATTCTTTTTACTCTTAGAACTCTCTGCAGTGAGAAACTTTAAGCATTATTCTCGACATGTTTTGTTTCTATGACTGGCACCCGATTACCAGACGTACTCACGCAGGCAGTTCGATCTCTTGGTTCAATCTTTCAATCGAACTACGTTTGGCTTGATCCTCGAAAGGGGTACGTAGGCAGCCTTGCATAAGGTTCAGTCCGAAATCAAATCAAAACCTTTTTTGTGTCTTTTTCATCTTTTGTTATCGAGCTGCGACTCAACTAGCTTTAAGGTTTTAGGTTGCTAGAACTATGTAACTCGCTGACAGCTCTTGCGGCCAAAGCTTTTATCATCTTTTGTAATGATCGCAACGCTCTTACGCGGATTCGAAATAAGATCGATTTTTTCTAAACTAGTTTATTGTCTTTACATATTTTCTGCATGTATTTGGTTACTTGCCGTTGGCTCTCGAAGAGAATCCGGGACCTCTAGGAAAGTTTGGGTTTCTTGACTTTCCTAATTTAAATGGAAATCAACGGTGTGAATTTTGGTTCCCACAGTTTGGCGCTAGAAGGAGGGGTACGAATTACTCTAACTCATAGCCGCAAAACGCTTGATCCAAACGATGTCTGGAAATACGAAGGACAAAATCTTAGTTCGCAACAACGCTGGTAAAACAACTCCAGCAGCGACTGCTCCTATGGCCAACGCTTACGCAAACGCCGTAGTGCTCGAAAAAATTGAAAACCTAGTCGCTACTTGTCGTCACGGGAAGAGAACCAAAACAAGTTCACGATTTCTCCATCTAAACAGAAAGGGCAACGATAAAATCTATCAAACCCCGCAAAACTTATCTTATTACCGAGTTGGAGAAATCTCAACGCATAGGAGTTTGAGCAAAAGACGTTTTCCGAGAACTTTTCGGAAAAATACAATTTTGTTCTCCTCAAGACCTCGGGAAAACCTTACGTTACTCGCGGAAAAAGGAAGCACAGCAAATCAGGTTCATAACTCACCGCTGAACGTTTTCCAAAATAACTTCCGTAAAAGCCTTCTGAGATCGCTTCGACTTCCCGAAGTCGCCGAGAAAATCTAGGTTACTCGCGGAAATAAAAGAACGGAAAATCGAGTTGCTGATTTCCCACTGTTGTGTTTCATTCGAAAAATTTTCGAAGAAACGAAGTTGATCCCTACTGAATCACTCGAAACCAAAACGGCTGACGAAGACTAAACTATGCAAAACAAGAGATCATATTCCTCACTGCTAAACGTCTTATGAAACCTAATGTTTTGTAAAAAATCAAGCTTTGATTTTATAGTAACATATTCAACGAATTCTCGATACTTGCCTACCAAGCTTATTTCGGAAAAACTACTCAATACTCTCTCGGATCGATCCTAGGGAAATGAGGATGTTTCCAATGAAGTTTGACCGCAATAATAACTCATCACAGCAAAAGTTTCTGATACTTGAACCCAGAAACTAAAGTTTCTGATACTTGAACCCAGAAACGAAACTTTCGGAAGAGCTGCAAAACATGACTCTTCTACAGCTGAACTCGAAAACATGTTTATGAAACAGCTTTCTTAAAACTAACTCATGACATTTTGCAGAATAACTTTCATAAAAAGCTCGACAACATTTTTCGAAACAGCTTTCGTAAAATCAAACTCGACAATGTTTTATGGAACATCATTCGCAAAAGTGAAACAAGTCAATATGTTATGATATGACTTTCGTAAAATAAAATTGACAGCATTTACGAAACGACCGGATCAACGTACCAACAAAACTCAAGTTGGACCGACCAAGCCGTCCAACTCGCCAAATGGGCGAGTTGGACAGACCTCAAGGGCTCCTCCTTTCCGTTCTCTTTTGAATTCCGATCATAACCCTTTTCGTTTCGTCTCAACCAGAGTTTCCGTTGAGATTTTACGATAAAAACAAGTTGGAGGACTTGCTAGTTGATCCAACTCTCCGAACAGTCGTCTTACTCACCCATTTGGCGAGTTGGCCAGTTGGACCAGCCCCGAAAGGCTCCTTCTTTGCGTTCTTTTTCGAATCCCAATCGAAACGCTTTTCGTTTCGTCTCAATCGGAGTTTCCGGTTAGAATTTACGATAAAAATAAGTTTGAGGACTTGCTAGTTGATCCAAATCTCCAAACGAGTCGTCTAACTCGCCCATTTGGCGAGTTGGACAGTTGGACCAGCCCCGAAAGGCTCCTTCTTGCGTTTTTTTTTGAATCCCGATCGAAGCGTTTTTCGTTTCGTCTCAATCAGAGTTTCCGTTGAGATTTTACGACGAAAACAAGTAAGACTCGTCTAAACTCCTTGGCTTGCTCCTGCTCGCCTCTTGGGCATCCTACTCGCCCTTATCTCCATCTTTGCGTTCTCCTTCGAATCTCAATCAAAATGTATTTTGTTTCGTCTCGATTGGAGTTACCATTGGAACTTTACGATAAAAACCGCAAATATTTGTTTTCTCGTATGAATTCAAATTGATCGTATAAAACAACAACGGTTAACTTAACACCTTAGCTGTCTCAACTATATGAGTAATTTGAACCTTTTTTACAAAAATTGACGATAAAAGTCGAGTTCAAAAGATTATTGTCAACTTTCAAAGGATAAACACCAATATCGAAAAGGGCGTACATACACGAGAAGAGGAAGGGAAAATGGGCAAGCAAAACGGAGAAGAGGTAAACCCAAATCTTCGAGAGAACTAAGGTATGTCTGACATGGTATCTTTTGAAATCAGACTTGGAATTTTTGTAGGAAAGTACTAAGAAATAAAAACGCTTTTGAGACTGCCATAGAATTTTAGGGAACTTTAAACCTACGTGGATAGTCTAGCGAACTAAGCCTTAGGCGATTTTTCCTGTCTCGGTATATTGTTCCATGACTGTTCAGGCAGATCTTGCAAACCGATCTAAACTCTCTAAAAATCGAGAAACGATCACCACACATATTCAGATCACTTCCTAGAAAAAGAAAGAACTAGAAACACGAACAATCGTCTTAAAACTGATTCCTTTGTAGCAATTTTCCTAAAACCGACATATTCCAAGTCTTCAACCTGAAAACAACCAAATCACAGTCCCAGCGTCGTATTTAAATCGACCAAGATTGTCGATCATTCCAATCCTCGGAAGAAAAAACGTACACAACCCTTCAAAATATCGGTTCAACCGTTTTCTTTCGCAAAAAAAGAGGGAGCAGGTACGTATACTATACTCGTATACTCCCATACTTCAAAAACTTTTTGCCTCGGCATCGAGAAAGCGCTTTTGACAAAGCAAACTCTCGCAGCAACAGGCATAAAAACACTTAGGCAAAGCGATGCCTCATTTAAAATCATCCCAAAAAGGCAAACGACAATCCAAGATTCGTCTAAACACTAGTAACGTATCCAAACCATCACGAACATAATATCTCCGCTTGTTGACTAGATCTACCGCCGGTTGACCAATTCGTTATGATCGAGAGACGAATATGTCATGAGAATTCTCTCAAAAGCCTACAAAAACGTTCTGCGACTAGAACGTAGCAAAATAAACTTCAGCAACACTCCTTGAATAAATCTAAGTAAATTTCACCAAAGATCGAAATCAAAGCAGAAACGTTTTTCGTAAAATCTACAGAAACAACACTACTTTGACATGTGTATACATATCTCTGATTTACAACCTTCGTCACCCATTACTTACACAAAAAATCACTCGTACAATCAGATCAAGAGTCATACGAGGAAACTTTCAAAAGTAAACATAACAGGTTTTACGAAGAAGTATTTTTCGTATAGCAAATACAAAGCTCCCTGCGGCTCGCTGGCTTCTGCCTTTCGTTCTCCTCGGATACATCCGAGCAGGCAATCATGCCGCAACTGACTCCGTACTGGTAATGTATCAAACCTCTTAGGCTTCGTCTTCCTCAGACAAAAAACGAATCAATTTTCATAAGACTATAGGTAACATTATACGAAACATTCATCGTATAACTGACAACAACAGTCTTGGCTGTGAACATCCACAGACAAACTAAAAATGTTTCTCCGACGAAGGGTTAAGACTAAACCCTTGCAATATCGTGAAACATCTTCAAGCCCGCGAACATTTCAAGCACGAAACGCGGCATACGAAAGAAAAATCAATCTTCATCATTGCGAGACGTTGCAGACGCCTGAAGAACCATTTTTCGACAAACTAATCTTCCTCGATAAAGGCACCTTCTTGGAAGACCAAACAGTCATACATACTAACATCTTCTCAAACACGTATTCTTCGCGAAGACTCAAAAATGGTAATATCCGCCGATAAGTTTGTTGTTGATCACAACAAACTCTTAACTTCCTAAACAGACTAAGCCATCTCATAGAGATAGCTCTCGTACACCCAACACAAGGGTAATAGCACTATATAAAATAATCCAAAATTTTGGTCAGCACTTTCGAAGACTTAAAAATTGTCCTCGAAGAGATGCTCGATTTCTACCATACAAGTCACGTAAGCCGAGAACATATCGCGGACTTTAAAGCGGGACAGAATCAGGTCGAAAACGATACAGGAAACGTAAGTCGAAGTAATCATCGCACCCCCTAAAGCCGTGATTAGACCTAGGTCTTACCCTAAACCCAGCACACTGGTCTTCAACATCTCAAGGCATGATATCAAAGATACGAGATCCTAAAACATGTCTCTTCGTCGATATTTGCGCGTTTATGAGACTTCTCGAACACAAGTCTTCAGACGTTCTCATCTTATGCAACGACAAGTATCACGATCCACATCGTCAAAGAAAATGTTTGATTTAGTACTTGGGCTGAAGCTCTCTCATCGTCGAAGGCCTCTCTGTTTTAGGTAAGATGCAAATATTTGTAATTTTTGACCTTGCATCCAGCTTCCTTGAAGTCAAGAAATTATTGACCAGATCTAGAAGGTCCCTCTTTATTATAGGCCAATAGTGTTAGAAAAACGATGATGTCATTATATTTGGTCCATGAGCTTTCTCTAGATACATCCACTACAAAAAATGTATTGAATTAAATCACTTAAATTGTATCACAAAACTAAGTGATTCTATTTTAAATTAGTTATATACAAATGATACAAATATATATGATTTAGCATCAATTATAAGAAGTGATGTTATTATTTATTTATATAGCATCATTTCCATAAAGTGGTCTAATTTTTATTAGTTTGAATCATTTAAACATAATTGATACTATTATATATATTTATATCAGTTACACAACTGACGCATTAGTTTTTTTTAATTAACATCACTTACAAAATTGATACAAAATGTTACATCAATAAAAAAAATTGATACTAATAAAAAGTATGTAATTATATTTTATTTTAACATCAACTTAATAAACTGACCTAATAAGATGTTATGAAACAAACTCTGCGAAAACCCTAGAAGGCGATCAGAAAGGCGACATAGCATGGCGGCTCCTCAGATCAAGATCTTCATTGAGATTTTGATCTTCCCCTGATCTATATGCTCCTTGGCGCTAGATAACCTGTCACTCTCCCTCCGTTGCTCTTTGGTTTTGGTTCGTTCCCCCATCGTCAAACTCGTTGTCTTCTACCCCAAGTCACCGGTTTCTATCATCTCTGTCTACGAAACCCTTTTGTTTATGGTCTAGCCTTCCAAGTGGTTAGAAAAGCCATATCATTGTATGAGTTCTTCAGATCGTTTCAGATCTACTCCTATGGTAGATCTCAGAGGGAAAGGAATTCTCTATGAAGAAGATGATGAACCAATTCAATTGTTTGACGAAGATGATGCGCACACAATACGAGAGTACCGTATGTCTCTCACTGGAAAGGTTCTTAACCTTAAGAAGCAAAATATGGAGAAGCTAATCCAGTATATGCCAACTCAATGGAAGATGCAAGATCGAATCACGGCGAACGATCTTGGTAATGGAAAATTTCTATTCAACTTTGCATCCGAGCCCGGTGCTATTGTTACACCATCACGCATCGCTCCTGATGATACGAACGTTACGGTTCGCGGACATGAAATTGCACGATCAATGACATTCTCCCCTACGGAGAAGGCAATGCAACAATCCCCCAAAGGTGATGATCTGGTTATAGATGCACTAAAGGATATGGACATTGCGGGTATTGCCGAGAAAGATCAACAAGATATGACGATGGATTGTGATGAAGATGACTTATTGGGAGCGGAACTTGAGATGATGGAAGATGTGGAATGCGCTCCAGAATCATCATCACGCTCAGCTGCTAGGATGGATCGCCCAAGAGCTCGGTCCTCAAGGAGTCGTTCAAGAAGTAGAGTTCCTTTGGGCTTGCAAAGCACAAAGGCAAGGCTATTGAGCAAGGGTTCTCCAATGAAAAGGCAACAATCTTCGTCAAGGTTTTCTTCTTATGAGAGAACCGAACATAATAAGAATCGTCGTAGCGAATCGAAAAAATCAAAAGCTAGTTCTAATTTGGAAAATGATTTGGAGGGGTCCAAAAAAACCCCAAAAAATTATCCATGAAGACAATCAGTTGGAACTGTCGAGGGATAGGGAACGACCTCACAGTTCGACGCCTTACGGAGATGTGTCAGAAGCATCGCCCAGGACTTGTGTTCCTTTCTGAGACGAAGAACAGAAGGCTGCTGTTGCAAAACATTCAGGCCGACTTAGGATTTGATCATTTGTTTACTGTTGAGCCACTTAGACTCAGCGGAGGTTTAGCTTTATTTTTTATGGATGAATTTCAAGTTAATGTTTTATTTTCAAATAATCGTATGATTGACATTGAGGCAGTCATAAATGGAATAAAAGTTTATATGACATTTGTTTATGGGGATCCTGTACTAGAAAGACGAGATCAAGTTTGGGAGCGTCTTACGCGTTTCTCAACAACAAGAAATGGACCTTGGTTCATGATTGGAGATTTTAATGAAATAACATGTCACAATGAGAAAGAAGGAAGAAGACGACGCCCTGATAGTTCATTTCTCCCTTTCAAGCAGATGCTTCATGATTGTGGGATGCTAGAGTTTCCTTTCACAGGGGACATGCTCTCCTGGGTAGGGAAGAGAGCAGGAGGATCAACTGTTCGATGTCACTTAGACAGGGCAGTAGGAAATGCAGACTGGAATGAGAAGTTTCTCCACTCGACTGTGAAGTATATGAGTTTATGGGGATCGGACCATCGTCCGATTCTGACAGACATTCTCATAAAGCCAATGAGAAGATCAAAAAATTTCAAGTTTGATAAAAGATGGCTGGATAATGAGGAGCTAAGGCAAATTATCCTTGAGGGATGGAAATCTCCTAATCTTCCTCCCAATTCAACGATTATGGAACATATTACCAGTTGCAGAAAAGCCTTGAGTGAATGGCGGAAGCAACATAATGTCAACTCAGCGAAATTAGTGGAGGAGCTTAAAGAAAAAGTGGAGGGCTTATATGCAGATGATAATGCCACAACTGAGGAAATTGCAGCAGCTTTGAAGGAACTCTTTGATGCTCTTAAAGCTAAAGAAATATTCTGGAAACAGAAAAGCCGGGTGTTCTGGCTGAGAGAAGGAGATAGAGACACAAAAAAAATTTCATGCCTTGACAAAGCAAAGAAGATCAAGAAATAAGATCACACAGCTCTCAGATGAGAATGGAAATATTGTTGAGGATGAAGAAGGGCTAGTAGCTATTGCTACTAGCTACTTTAGACAGATCTTTGAATCATCAAATCCAGAGGACATTGAAGAGGCGCTAGCTCAAGTTCCTACCACGATCACTGGTACAATGAATGACAATCTTACCTCCCCGGTAACTGAATGGGAGGTCAAATTAGCGCTTTTGCTATGCATCCAGAAAAGGCCCCTAGGCCAGATGGGATGACTGCGCTTTTCTATCAAAAATTTTGGGATATAGTAAAGGAAGATTTAACTCTTATGGTTAATAAATTCCTTTTTGAGGGGACAATGGCGAGTGGACTGAATGATACAAATATATGCCTCATCCCGAAAACAACAAAGCCTAATGCAATGGCTCAGTTCAGACCCATTAGCTTGTGCAACGTCAGCTACAAGATAATCTCTAAGGTCTTATGCCAGAGATTAAAGAAAGTGTTACCAGGCCTGATATCAGAAACCCAGTCAGCCTTTGTTGCTGGGAGACAGATCTCAGACAACATTATGATCGCACAAGAGATGTTTCACGCTCTGAGAACTAAACCAAGTGGGCGCAGTAAAAGGATGGCCATCAAGACTGACATGAGCAAAGCATATGATAGGATGGAATGGTCTTTTATTGAAGCTGTCATGCACAAGATGGGTTTCTCAGAAATTTGGATCGCCTGGATAATGCGAAGCATTACGTCGGTGAAATATAAGGTCCTCATGAATGGAGAGCTAAGAGGAAATATTGTTCCAGGTAGAGGTCTACGTCAATGAGATCCTTTATCTCCTTTCATTTTTAGTGAATGTGAAGAAGTAATGAAAGTAGTCAGGAAGTATGGTAAAACTTCAGGCCAATGTATCAACTTTGATAAATCGTCCTTACTCTTTGGTAAGCGGATTAATGCAACAAGTAGACAAGAGATTAAAGATGTGCTGGGAATTCAAAACGAAGGTGGAATGGGTACTTATCTAGGGATCCCGGAAGACATAAGTGGCTCTAAGTGCAAACTTTTTGCGTTTCTAAAGGATAAGCTGATGCATAGAGTGAATGGATGGACAGGTAGATGGCTCTCAAAAGGAGGAAATGAAGTGTTGATTAAATCCATTCTGCTAGCTCTTCCGACATACGTAATGTCTACTTTCCTGCTCCCTTTGGAGATATGTGAAAACCTTGCAAGTGCCATTGCTAAATTCTGGTGGAGTTCAAATCCACCAAAAAGAGGAATACACTGGGCGAAATGGGAGAAAGTCTGTTTACCAAGGAGAGGGTGGGATGGGTTTTCGTATGATCCATGAGTTCAATTTGGCATTATTGGCAAAACAATTATGGAGACTAGTTCAATTTCCAGACTCTTTGGTGGCCCGGGTTTTACGGGGAAGATACTATAGGATGAGTTCACCACTTAGAGTAATCTCTGCTAGTAGCCCATCGTACGTGTGGTCTAGCATTAGTGTTGCGCGAAAGTTGCTTTTAACGGGAATCAGACAGAAAATACATTCAGGTTATGAAGTCAAGGTGTGGGAGGATCCATGGATTCCAACGACCCCTGCGAGACCAGCTCTCCCTATAGCGCCGATAATGCATCCTAATATGAGAGTTAGTGACTTCATTAATCCGAAAACGAAGGAGTGGGATGTTGGTCTTTTGGAGAATTATGTCAATCCGGAAGACATACCACTTATAAAGAGTTTGGCCACAAGTTCAGCACATTGTCGCGATACATTCTGTTGGAATTACACAAGGAATGGCCAATACACGGTTAAATCTGGATATTGGGTGGCTCATAATGTGTTAAAGACAGAGGGGGAGAAGGAAGTCCTAGAACCGAGTATCACAAA
>NC_027755.1:12019277-12022982 GCF_000695525.1 Brassica oleracea var. oleracea
GAATTTAGCAAGACGCAATATGAGATGTGATAACTACTGCCCAAGATGTGGAGAGCTAGAAGAATCTGTAACCCATGCTATATTCGAGTGTCCGCCAGCTCTACAAGTCTGGACCTTATCATCAACTCTGTCAAGCCCATGTTTATTTCCACTACCAAGCATTTACGCAAATATGGATTACCTATTCTGGAGGAAAAACAGTATTATCGAGCCGGAACAGGACAAGGATCCTTATCCCTGGATAATTTGGGACATTTGGAAGGCTAGGAATGACAAACTTTTCAGGGGGATCGACAGAGATCCTTTGGAGCTAGTTCGACATGCAGAGAGTGAATGTCAAACCTGGTTTAATGCGAATGAAGTGGTACAATCTGTGGTACAAGAAGTCATTCCTGACGAGCCCCAAGTCATAAGCTTGGGTAATATTTGCTTGCTAGATGGATCTTGGACAGCCTCGGCTCAGTATAGTGGATGTGGATGGGTCTGGCGGGACAGTGGAGGAAACATTCAATTGTTGGGGACAAAAAATTTCAATCGACGTGAATCAGCTTTGCATTCGGAAGTAGAAGCTTTGCGATGGGCAATGGAGAACATGCTTCAACACTCAACTTGCCAGAACTTTGGGACAGACTGCAAGGAGCTGATAGCAATGATAAAGAATCCTCATGCTCAAGAAGAGGAGAAAGATACCATCAAACCGGTTTAGAAATTTTAGAATCGCAATATGTTGCTCTATCTGATAATATTCATGCACAAAGAACAGGTCCGGTTCGATCTGATTTCATAATAATGTTAGCAAAATTGCAGCCTCCACGAAATTAATCCAACTGAATCCTAAGAGGTCTTTACTTCAATTCTCTATACCAACATTCAACTTCTATTCCAAAAAAAAAAAAAAAAAAAACTGACCTAATTTTGTTTTCTTAATTTGCATCATTTAAAACATTTGTTCCTATATAAAACTTATTAATTTAGTCTATTTTTTTTTAAAAGCCAAATATTACGATTTTGTTAAGATTTTGTTGCTTTAGTTTCATTTTGTGGCACTAATTTAATTGAATTTTGTTCTTAGCAGTTTTTATCCAAAAGCATATTCTTTGCTTAAGATCTAGATCCCCACTTCGTCTCCTTTTATTTTCTATTCAAACTCCCACTTCGTCTCTTCTACTAGACTTCTTTTAGGAGTTTACTTGTTATTAAAAACCGATAAATCAACAAACCATCAAACTTTTTTTCTTACGTGAGTAATCGTCCCATTGGCACACCATTGGTGGCATGGACCATTTTGTTTCTTATATGATGACGACGATTCTGTTTCCAACGAATTCGATGGCAATATTTTAAAAGGTATTATTTTTCTTTTTCTTTCTCTTCTCTTCTGATTCTTTTTATTTGTATTCATTCTCTTCTGGCCTTTTATGTTTCCAGAGAAATTGACTTCAACAGAAGCATAAGGCCTTTGGAGGAGGAAATTACTTCTGGTCAGGTGTTGATGTATTCTCCAGGAAAAATGGCTAATCAAGAGCGTCCATAAATATATGAGTCAAAGAGAAGATGAAATTATACAAGAAGAAAAGAAAGAAGAATCTCGAGTGAAGAGTTTTCATTGCTTGTTTTACAATCTTTTTCTTTCTTTCAGTTCATTTTTTCTTGAGACTTATCTGTATATATTTTAATGTATATATTTTAATGTTTTTTGTCCTTTATATTTGTATTTTCAATAAAAAATTATGAATACAAAAATATTTTATATACATCATACTTTATTGACTTAATTGACATTAGTAAATTACAAAAAAAAAATATTAGCGTTAGTAATAGTTAGTAATTTAAAAGTGACAATAATATTCCAAATTAAATTTCATAATTATTAAATTACTTTTAAATTGAAATCAATTTTATTTTATTTATTAATAAATAAATAATTTAAATCATTTATTTTAACTGTTACTAACATTAACATCATTTTAAATTAATTGATGTATGTATTAATATCATTTTTTGCAATTGATACATATTAACATCATTTACAATAACTAATGTAAATAAAATAAATTTTTTATATCAGTTGTTAATAAAATGATGTAAATTATTTGCATCACCACTTCTAGAGTCATTTAATTAAATGATGCAAAACTTTTTTACATCATTAATAAGTAATACAAATATACAAAATAAGTGATGTTAAACAAGTGTTACACAAGGATATGACCAATATACGGTTAAATCTGGATATTGAGTGGCTCAGAATGTATTAAAGCCAACGGTAGAGAAGGAAGTTGTAGAGCCAAGCATGTAGCATCCCCGATCCTAGATAGGATCGTTCGGACGAGCCATGGTGCGAGGAGACGCACCAGTCAGGTTATCAGACCTAAGGACAAGCGTATCATGGCTCAATGACAAGGTTAAGGGCATCAGGAAGCTGAGACTTAACCAGGATGAAGTAAAGGGAAGCTTAAGAGAGCTGGGCGAGTGAACCGGTAGCTGGACAAGGCCGAGAGCAAGCTCAACCAGCTGAGGATAGTGTGGAGTTAGCTCACTCAGTCTTGGGTAGCTCACTGGAGCTGATAGACTAGCTCACTCAGCTGGGAACAGTTGGTGGCCAGTTCAACTCAACTCGGTGGAGATTTATGGTCCGGGCCGGTATGGTCGGGTCATGGGCGGTTATGGGCTGGTGGGATCTTGACATGAACCACCACGGGTCCGTGGGTCTTTGCCTCAGACAAGGGACCCAGGATGATGTTCTGGGCCTGGTTTTCGGACAGCCCAAAGGAGAGGAAGAGCAGTTGGGCAGTTATTTCCGAAAAGGTGCAAAAGGGGCAGTTTGGTGCCCTTTCTCTTTATCTGCTTGTGCCGGTTTCTCCAGGGCAGTTGGGGCTCGGTATCTCTATAAATAAAGAGTCCCTGTCACAGAAAATGGAACGAAATTCCTTAGGCAAAGCTCTGCCAAAATCTTACCAGAAAGATAAAGAGAGAGAGACCGGCGGTTAAGAGAAGAGAACCGTGTGGAGTGGTGTTGTCTTGCCGGCGTGTTCTGATTGTGGGAAGACCAGGCCGTGGAGATGGATACTAGACAGAAAGACAAGGAGAAAGAGAAGGAGAAGGACGTGCCTCCAGGGGAAAGAACTCCTAAGGTTAGTGGTGTAGATTGGAAGAGACGGCCCCGGGCCTGCTGATGATCTGTATGGACTTGTGGTCGGATTGCTTGGAAAATACATCCATTCTCTTTACTTCTTCTGAATCTTCTTTTCTATTATGTCCTGTGATGTTATTGGATTGATGGAGACAGGGAACGCTGAACCCAGGCCTTGGCCAGTTCAGAGACTAAGCCTTAGGCCTTGGCCGGGCTGTTCTATGGTCGGATCTCATATCTCGGGTTGGATCTGTTGAGATCTGATTATGGGGATCTATTAGTTGGGAATTATCATGAATTTTCATGGTTTTTATTTTGTTTTTGGGAATTTATTTGAGTAAGTCCATTTTGGACAGATCCTAGTTCTTAGGGTCGAACCATGCGATCTTAGACTTGATGTTTAGGTTATCGGCATGTTGTGTTTATCTTGTGGTTTGTGTGGTTTCAGGATCGGACCTGGACCGTGGTAAAGGAAAGATGCCGTGAGGATTCAAGCCAAGGGAAGATGTGTGGTGAATGGGTCATTGTAGATAAATGTGAAGTATTGATAGCCCTGTGAACTTATGATAGAC
>NC_027755.1:12023055-12046963 GCF_000695525.1 Brassica oleracea var. oleracea
TATATATACAATCCGATTTGCCTTATGTTCACTTGATAAGATTGTTTGTTCATGAAACTCACTTGAAATGGAATTGAACTTAGTATTTAAAAGACCTTAAAACCGGAATCAGACATTTAAATGTTGGATTGTAAGGTCGTGGATCAGTTTGGGCTTAGAGCCGGGATTGGGCCTTACAAGTTGGTATCATAGCATGCTTGATTCTAGGATTTGTTGGGTTATGTGTTCACCACACTTCTGGCTTGGGTCTCACGGTAAGATTGGGTAGTAAATGATGTTTTACTAAACCATGTGTGTTGATTGAGGTGTAAACAAGTTCATGGGACTAACTGGTTTGTGTTTTCAACTCCTAAGGGGACTAAGAGGACAAAGTCACGGAAGGGCAAGGAAGCGGCTGGTGCTTCTGTACCGGTTGTTGGAGATGGGACCAATCTCACCCAAGTGTTGCCAACCTTAACGGGGCTGGTTAACAATGAGACCGGGGAGCCCTTGAAGCCGATCCTGCCTACTGAGGTTCAGGTAGATAACCTGGGCGAGCAACAGGAGTTGGGACGTGAAGAGGAAGGTGAATCCTCCCATGCAGGAGACCAGACGGGTCGTGGAACAGGTGCAGTAGAGTTGGCCGAGCCGTCCATGCGCGAGGTGTTAGACGTGGTTAAGGCCATGGGCACTCAGATGTTGGCTTTCACTCGAGCATTCACCCCCTTGGTGAATTCTTCTGTGGGCCAGGTCACACCAGCTCAGGCCACGGCTCAGGCAACTCAGAGAGCAGCTCAAATAGCTGGGACAGCAGCAAATGTAGCGCAAGCAGCTGCACGGGTAGCTCGAACAGCTGCTAGGACAGTTGAGGATCAAGCTACGGTCGAGGCTGATGTAATGGAGATCGACCCACCAGCTCGTCCAGCTAGGAGAGTGGATTATTTGAGCTTGTTAGCTCACATCTCCAAGCTAGGTACGAAGCAGTTTGCTGGTAGTGCTGATCCTATTGAGGCAGACGAGTGGAGGAGCAGGTTATCTCGGAACTTCAGCTCAACTCGTTGCCCAGAGGAGTACAAGAAGGACATTGCAGTTCACTTCCTGGAAGGTGATGCACACAACTGGTGGTTAGCTCTGGACAAACGCACCAATGGAAGTATTGAGCGTTTTTTAGATTTTGAGGTGGAGTTCAACCACAAGTACTTTCCAGCTGAAGCATGGGATCGTCTGGAGCCTCAGTTCCTGGCCTTGACTCAGGGACGCATGTCAGTACGTGAGTACGAGGAGAAGTTCAACAGGCTCAGGCGTTACGTAGGTAAGGAGCTGGAAGAAGAGACGGTGCAGATACGTAGGTTTGTCCGAGGCCTAAGGGTCGAACTGCGAACCTACTGCTCAGTTGGTCATTTCCAGACAGTGTCTGAACTCGTGGAGAGGATGGCTATGGTTGAGACTAACCTGGCCGAAGAGGCTAAGCTGAAATCCAGGAGCCATGCGTCTTCTAGTGGTTCCGGGAGTGACCGGAAGAGGAAAAGGGACACGGCCGAGGAGAGTAGAACCTCAAGTGGTAGGTCTGAATGTCCTAAGTGTGGGAGACATCATGGAGTCGAGTGCTGGAAGGCTATGGGAGCTTGTACTCGTTGTGGCAAGATGGATCACTCAGCTCGGGACTGTCCAGGGCCGGAACAAGGCCGCAGACAGGGCTCAAGTGGGGGTGATTCCAGGGGATGTCACCATTGTGGAAAGGCAGGACATTTCAAACGAGAATGTCCCAAACTCCATGCAGAACAGGAGAAGGGCCGCGGTGAGGCAAGCAAGCCAAACCAGAGCCGGGGCCAGACCTCTACGCCAAGGGTTTACGAGCTGTCCAAGAACGGGGACGAGACTAAACCGTTCAAGTCGATCACTGGTAATGATTCTAGGCTTATACTTTTTCAATTCAGTAGAATTGCATGGTACGGAACCTAGAACGGATTAGATACTTAGATTGAGTCTTTGTAGGGACCCTAAGTATTGGTGGTGTGGAAACACACGTACTTTTCGACACTGGAGCTACACACAGTTTTGTGAGTCCAGGGTTAATCGGAAAGGGTTTGTTCCAGATTGGGACAGGGGGTGATGGATGCATAGTATATGCAGCCGGTGGCCAAGTGATGCATTCATTGGGACTGGTTAAGGACATCCCAGTGATGATCCAGGACAGGGTAATGCCTGTGGATCTGGTTGTAGTCCCCCTTAAGAATCACGAGGTGATATTGGGTATGGACTGGCTTGGAAAGAATCAGGCCACCTTAGATTGCCACTGGGGTAGGGTGCAGTTTGAGAGTGGGTGTGGACCCCCGATCAGGTTCCAGGGTATTAAGCCGGCCTCAGGTTGCTTAGTGGTATCAGCAATCCAAGCAGAACAGATGTTTGAGAAGGGTTGTGAGGCTTACTTGGCCACAATCACCACTAAGGAGGTCGTGGGGAGTGGTGACCCAGATGGGATACCGATGGTCAGTGAGTTCAAGGATGTGTTTTAGACGCTACAGGGTGGGTAACTAGTATTACTACGCCATGTACGGCCTCTTCATCATACTCAACTACTCATGTCTTTCTCTTCCCATATATTGATCTCATCTCAACACAGCCGAGATGGCCGAGCTAAAGAAACAACTTGAAGAGTTGTTGGACAAAGGGTTTATACGCCCGAGTGTCTCGCCTTGGGGAGCACCAGTCCTGTTTGTAAAGAAAAAGGATGGTAGCTTCAGGCTGTGTATTGATTACAGAGGGTTGAATAGGGTGACTGTGAAGAACAAGTACCCATTACCCAGGATTGATGAGTTTTTGGATCAGCTTAAGGGAGCCAAGTGGTTTTCCAAGATTGATTTGGCCTCAGGGTATCATCAAATCCCAATAGAGCCCAATGATATCAGGAAGATGGCATTCCGGACCAGGTATGGCCACTATGAGTTTGTGGTTATGCCATTTGGTCTGACCAATGCTCCAGCTGCGTTCATGAAGATGATGAATGGTATCTTCCGAGATTTTTTGGATGAATTTGTAATCATCTTTATAGATGACATACTTGTATATTCCAGAAGCAAGGAAGATCATGAGAGGCATCTGAGGGCAGTATTGGAACGGCTAAGAGAACAGCAGCTCTTTGCTAAGTTAAGCAAGTGTAGTTTTTGGCAGAGGAGCATTGGGTTCGTTGGACACATTGTCTCAGACCAAGGAGTGTCTCTAGATCCGGAAAACATCCAGTCTATCCGGGCTTGGCCGCAACCTAAGAATGCTACGGAGGTCAAAAGCTTTCTAGGGTTGGTCGGCTACTACAGAAAGTTTTTCAAAGGGTTTGCGAGTTTGGCTCAACCCATGACTCAACTCACAGGCAAGGACATGAAGTTTGTCTGGACAGGGGAGTGTGAGAAGTGTTTCACGGCCCTGAAGGACATGTTGACGAGTGCGCCAGTCGTGGTACTGCCTGAGGCGGATCAGCCTTATGTAGTGTATACGGACGCGTCCATCACAGGGTTGGGATGCGTTCTGACTCAACATGGGAAGGTGATTGCCTATGCTTCAAGACAACTGAGAAAGCATGAAGGGAATTATCCAACCCATGATTTGGAGATTGCGGCCGTGGTATTTGCATTGAAAATCTGGAGATCATATCTATATGGTGCTAAAGTGCAGATCCTTACCGACCATAAGAGCCTCAAGTACGTATTCACCCAACCAGAATTGAATTTGAGGCAGAGGCGATGGATGGAGTTCGTGGCCGACTATGATTTGGACATTGCTTACCATCCTGGTAAAGCAAACTTGGTAGAAGATGCTTTGAGCCGTAGGAGGGCCGAGGTATCAGCTGAGAAGGAAGCGGATGTGCTGGAAGGGATGGTCCGGTCTTTGCATCTGAACAGTTTGGCCAGCGAGGACGAGCCTTTGGGTTTAGAGGCAGTAAACCAGGCTGATCTCCTTACCAGGCAGGCAAGCACAAGGCTTGGACGAGAACCTACAAAAGGTTGCTCGGAACGAACTGGCTGAGTACCAGATCACATCAGATGGAACCATTCTGGTACGAGGGCGAGTCAGTGTACCCAATGATAAGCATCTGAAAGAAGAGATTATGAGGGACGCTCATAAATCCAAGTTCTCAATACATCCTGGTGCAACAAAGATGTATCAAGATCTTAAGAGGTATTATCATTGGATACGAATGAAGGTAGACATAGCTGAGTGGGTGGCCAAGTGTGCTACTTGCCAGTTAGTCAAGGCGGAGCATCAGGTTCCGAGTGGGTTGTTACAAAGCTTACCCATTCCGGAATGGAAGTGGGATCACATCACTATGGATTTTGTGACCGGCTTCCCCACAACCAGGAAAAGGAATGATGCGGTTTGGGGGGTAGTAGATAGACTCACCAAATCAGCACACTTCCTGCCCTTGAAGAAATCAGATGGGGTCGACCAGATCGTGGTCAACTATATGGACGAGATCATGTGGCTACATGGTGTTCCATCTAGCATCGTGTCTGATAGGGACCCGAGGTTTACTTCACGTTTCTGGAAGGCTTTTCAAAAGGCCTTAGGAACGAGAGTGAACATGAGCACGGCGTACCATCCCCAGATGGATGGGCAATCAGAAAGCACAATCAGAACACTGGAGGATATGCTAAGGGCATGTGTCCTGGATTGGGTCGACTCATGGGAAAGGCATCTGCCATTGGTGGAGTTTGCATACAACAACAGCTTTCATCGTAGTATTGGCATGTCCCCCCTATGAAGCCTTATATAGGCGGCCATGCAGGACACCATTATGCTAGACCTAAGTGGGGGAGTGCAGCATGATAGGGCCGGATATAGTTGAGGAAACAACTGAGAAGATCAAGTTCATTTAGGACAAGATGAGAATAGCACAAGAACGGCAGAAGCATTATGCTGACAAACGTCGGAAAGAACTTGAATTCAAAGTTGGTGATATGGTGTACCTGAAGATGATAACCTTCAAGGGAAGGGTGAGAATCTCAGGCAGGAGGAAGTTATATCTGAGATACTTGGGTCTATTCCGGATTGTTGAGAGAGTGTAGATAGTGGCGTACAAGTTGGATTTGCCTTCCAAGATGGATGCATTTCACAATGTGTTTCATGTCTCTCAACTAAGGAAATGTCTGTCGGATTAGGATGTCTTCATTCCAGAGATTCCTTCTGATCTAGGGACAAACCTCACCTTAGAAACAAGGCCGGCTCGGATCATGGACAGAATGGAGAAGGCAACCAGGAACAAAACAACCCAAATGCTCAAGGTGATTTGGGAGTGCAATGGGCGAGAAGAAATAACTTGGGAGAGAGAGGCAAGAATGAAAGCTGAGTTTCCTGAGTGGATGAAACAATTCGAAGAAGAAGTACTTGGTGCGGATTCGAGGACGAATCCATATCAAGTGGGGGAGACTTGTAGCATCCCCGATCCTAGATAGGATCGTTGGGACGAGCCACGGTGCGAGGAGACGCAACAGTCAGGTCATCAGACCTAAGGACAAGCGTATCATGGCTCAATGACAAGTTAAGGTCATCAGGAAGCTGAGACTTAACCAGGATGAAGTAAAGGGAAGCTTAAGAGAGCTGGGCGAGTGAACCGGTAGCTGGACAAGGCCGAGAGCAAGCTCAACCAGCTGAGGATAGTGTGGAGTTAGCTCACTCAGTCTTGGGTAGCTCACTGGAGCTGATAGACTAGCTCACTCAGCTGGGAACAGTTGGTGGCCAGCTCAACTCAGCTCAGTGGAGTGTTATGGTCCGGGCCGGTGTGGTCGGGTCATGGGCGGTTATGGGCTGGTGGGATCTTGACATGAACCACCACGGGGCCGTGGGTCTTTGCCTCAGACAAGGGACTCAGGATGATGTTTTGGGCCTGGTTTTTGGACAGCCCAAAGGAGAGGAAGAGCAGTTGGGCAGTTATTTCCGAAAAGGTGCAAAAGGGGCAGTTTGGTGCCCTTTCTCTTTAACTGCTTGTGCCGGTTTCTCCAGGGCAGTTGGGGCTCGGTATCTCTATAAATAAAGAGTCCCTGGCACAGAAAATGGCACGAAATTCCTTAGGCAAAGCTCTGCCAAAATCTTACCAGAAAGATAAAGAGAGAGAGACCGGCGGTTAAGAGAAGAGAACCGTGTGGAGTGGTGTTGTCTTGCCGGCGTGTTCTGATCGTGGGAAGACCAGGCCGTGGAGATGGATACCAGACAGAAAGACAAGGAGAAAGAGAAGGAGAAGGACGTGCCTCCAGGGGAAAGAACTCCTAAGGTTAGTGGTGTAGATTACAAGAGACGGCCCCGGGCCTGCGGATGATCCGTATGGACTTGTGGTCGGATTGCTTAGCAGATACATCCATTCTCATTACTTCTTCTGAATCTTCTTTTCTATTATGTCGTGTGATGTTAATGGATTGATGGAGACAGGGAACGTTGAACCCAGGCCTTGGCCGGTTCAGAGACTAAGCCTTAGGCCTTGGCCGGGCTGTTCTATGGTCGGATCTCATATCTCGGGTTGGATATGTTGAGATCTGATTATGGGGATCTATTAGTTGGGAATTATCATGAATTTTCATGGTTTTTATTTAGTTTTTGGGAATTTATTTGAGTAAGTCCATTTTGGACAGATCCTAGTTCTTAGGGCTGAACCATGCGATCTTAGACTTGATGTTTAGGTTATCGGCCTGTTGTGTTTATCTTGTGGTTTGTTTGGTTTCAGGATCGGACCTGGACCGTGGTAAAGGAAAGATTCCGTGAGGATTCAAGCCAAGGGAAGATGTGTGGTGAATGGGTCATTGTAGATAGATGTGAAGTATTGATAGCCTATTGTGCAAACTGTGAACTTATGATAGACTAAGTGTGTAAACCTATTAGTATGAATCTATGGATGATGTATGGATCTCATTTATTATATATACAATCCGATTTGCCTTATGTTCACTTGATAAGATTGTTTGTTCATGAACCTCACTTGAAATGGAATTGAACTTAGTATTTAAAAGACCTTAAAACCGGAATCAGACATTCAAATGTTGGATGGTAAGGTCGCGGATCAGTTTGGGCTTAGAGCCGGGATCGGGCCTTACAAAGCATCACTAAGCTCCAAGCCTTTGCTTGGCAGTTAAAGGCACCGAAGAAGATATGTCATCTTATATGGCAACTGTTAACTGGTCATGTGGCAGTAATGAGGAACTTAACAAGATGCAATATGAGGTGTGACAACTACTGTCCAATATGTGGAGAACTAGAGGAAACTGTAACCCATGCCTTTTTTGAATGTCCGCCAGCTCTCCAAGTTTGGTCATTATCATCGACTCCAACAAGCCCAGATATATTTCCAGTATCAAGCGTCTACACAAATATGGACTATCTGTTTTGGAGGAAGAATAGCATTATCGAGCCAGAACAAGACAGAGATCCTTATCCCTGGATAATATGGTATATTAGGAAGGCTAGGAATGACAAACTTTTTAGGGGTATAGATAGAGATCCTTTGGAGCTAGTTCGATATGCAGAAAGTGAATGCCAAGCCTGGTTTGATGCTAACGAAGTGGTACAACCAGTGGTACAAGATAATAATCCTGAGGTATCCCAAGTCATAAGCTTGGGTAATATTTGCTTGTTAGATGGATCCTGGACATCTTCTGCTCACTTTAGTGGATGCGGATGGGTATGGATGGACAGTGCTAGGAACGTTCAACTTATGGGAACAAGGAATTTCACTCGACGCAAATCAGCCTTGCATTCGGATGTAGAAGCACTGCGATGGGCGATGGAGAATATGCTTCAACACTCAACATGTCAGAGCTTCGGGACAGACTGCAAGGAGCTGATTACAATGATAAAGGACCCTCAGGCTTGGCCAAGCTTTGCGACGGAATTGGAGAGGATAGAGACGTTACAGATATGCTTCACGGACTTAAACATCATTCATGTTCTACGGGCGCGTAACAAGATTTCAGATTTTTAGCTAAGACTGCTAGATCATTCCATAGGGAGTTACTTGTTTTTTTGTAGTGATCATAAACAAAGCTTGTTTTACCTCATCCTCTGTCGCAATCCGTATTAACCTCTGATTCATCTGATGAATAATATTTGGTGTGATCTCATTCAAAAAAAATTCAAATTTTGAGGGAGAAATAGTATTGAATAGATCATCAGAATAATCCACTGCAACCTTTTCTACTTTTTGCTCTGTTATCCATTTTCCAACATTATTATATAAATCCACAATCCTATTCTACACACGACATTGTTACGTTAAGACATAATAAAATTTGGTGTTAAGATCCATGATGAATACCACATAATTCGGTTGTTCTGTTGTCAATACTCCTTTTTATCCTTGTACGCTTCCTCGTGTTTCCTAGAAACTTCCATAATTTCCTCATGTGTTCTACTAATATATGTTTGTACTTGTTCCAAAGCTTGTTGAAGCTCGCTAATTTTCTCCTTGTCATATAGTGGATTATTCATGTGCCATCTAGTCATGTCATCACGACAATTATTTATTTTCAACGAAATCCCTAGAACTACCTTCAAATATCCCATTGGTTGAGTCATCCCAGCCCCTGTCAATAATCCATTAACGCTTTCTGTCCAATCCACTTTTTTATCAAACTTAAACTGTCCTCTCCATCGGGACACTTTTATTTAATGTAGTGACATTTATTTTATTTATAAATTCAATATTTTATAAATTATTCAAAAGTAAATAAAAATTATGTATAAATTTTTAAATTAGTGTAAATGTTAATATCAAAATAGTAATAAATTTGATGCCAAAACTAATAGTAATAAATTTTCCTTTTAATTATCTGATTTATTTGATATCATATCAGACATGTTTTTTACCTGGACCGGAGGATCCGACCGGAATTTTTTTGGTTCGGATAGGAATCGAACCGATCTTTTTACCCTATTGGGTCTTGTTATGGAGGACCTGCCGGTCTTGGACCTTGCCCAAATCCGAGACCCAAAAACATACCTAAAATATCCGAAATTTTTGGTATATCTTAGGTATGTATGGGTGTTTCAGTATATTTGGTATTATGGGTATTTTTTAAGTTTTGGATTTGGGTTTTTGGGTTTGTTTTTGTGTTTCAGATAAAATTTAGTTTTTCAAAAATATAATTCGGATAATCGGATAAAAATTTTGGTATTTTTCATAACTTCGGATCAGATTTTAGGTAAAATATATGTTTCGAGTATTTAAACATTTTCAGGTATTTTATGTGTTTGAGTATTTTTTGGGCTAGACCAAACAACACCCGAACCAAATTCGAACAGAAAAATTCTAGCTATTCTATTGGGTCTAACCATCTTAGGCCTGAACCGATTCAGACCTGACAAGACTTGAACCGAACCATAACCGACAAATTTAATTATCTTATTGGGTCTTAATATAAAATCCGAAAGATCCGGACCAGACAAACTTGGCCCGAGGACCCAAATGCACAGGCCTACAGGCCTAGTATAATCAATAATATTAAACGGTAACCAAATTAAAATGCTTTTCATATTAAATGTATAAATTTTTAATTTCAAATAAAATACTTTAAAATAAAATTAAAAAATTAGCATAAATTAACTAAAATAAAAATTAACATATATAAATAAAAAAAGATAAATTTACATAATTTTTATAAATAAATATAAAATAAAAATATGATTAGTCAATTATAAATAACTAATATGTTAAATTACCAAAACTAAGAAAATAATAATGAGAATATTGGCCCAATATACCAACATGGGTCGAAAATTTGGAAAGTATTCAAATCATAAAAGAACCCACCAGCACTGTTTATATTTGTGTGCCTTCGGACGTTTTTGCCCCTATGGGAGTACACGTAAGACAGAAGGAACGGAGCAGATGGCTTTTGTCCGAAGTACAGATTGAATCGGCGTCATATCTACAAGTACAAGTTTAGGTTCCTGTTGCAGGGTAGGTCTCCAGCTATCTCGTCCCCAGCCACTCCTTTTGTTGGAGAGGCGTGTAAGGTACAAATCGATATCTTCAGAGAATCGGTGAAAAGATCTGGTCATAATAGAGAATGTAGGTTCGTAAATGTTATCCTCCAATGTTTAGGGTTTCCGATTTTCTATTCAAAGGACGCCTGCAATGTCATAAATGGCAACCTGATTGGGTAGAGAGAGAACGGAGACTGTTAAAGAGAGGAACTATAAGTTGGAGAACTCCTTTTACAATAGCCGTTATCCCTTCGATTAAGGTTTGCTCTTTATCTTTTGTCTTTTGTCATTAATGGTGATTTGTATCTAATAACGTTTTGAGTTATATACTGCCCGTTTCCGTTAGTGTTTTGTATCTGGTACTGTTTTGAGTTATATACTGCAACCGTTTCCGTTAGTGTTTTGTATCTGGTACTGTTTTGAGTTATATACTGCAACCGTTTCCGTTAGTGTTTTGTATCTGGTACTGTTTTGAGTTATATACTGCAACCGTTTCCGTTAGTGTTTTGTATCTGGTACTGTTTTGAGTTATATACTGCAACCGTTTCCGTTAGTGTTTTGTATCTGGTACTGTTTTGAGTTATATACTGCAACCGTTTCCGTTAGTGTTTTGTATCTGGTACTGTTTTGAGTTATATACTGCAACCGTTTCCGTTAGTGTTTTGTATCTGGTACTGTTTTGAGTTATATACTGCAACCGTTTCCGTTAATGACAATGACATTGTATGATTTTCAGGTAACTAGATTGGCATGGGGCAGCTTGTTAATCTGGTCGTTGGCGTCTGGGAGCAAGTTAGTAGTGGTGGATGGCTGTTCTTAGAAGATCCAACAGAACGGAAATATGCTGTCATGGTTCATGAGAACCAGACATATGCATCGTTGATGGATCTTGTATAGGCATATTTGTATCTCTATTTGTAATCACTATATTGGTACTTGTACTCTCATTCACAATGTGTGTTTTGAACACCTAAATATACCGCAGCTTCCAAGATGGGACCCATTTTAGAAGGGTTGCGCATCATGAAACATTATTGAGAACATTGTTCACTGGCTTGTTTCATTACGCAAGCTCTATATTTATATGTATGGACCACATTGAGAGCTATAAAAGTTGTTTAGTAAAGCTCACCGGAATTTCGGGTACAAATCGATATCTTCAGAGAATCGGTGAAAAGATCTGGTCATAACAGAGAATGTAGGTTCGTAAATGTTATCCTCCAATGTTTAGGGTTTCCGATTTTCTATTCAAAGGACGCCTGCAATGTCATAAATGGCAACCTGATTGGGTAGAGAGAGAACGGAGACTGTTAAAGAGAGGAACTATAAGTTGGAGAACTCCTTTTACAATAGCCGTTATCCCTTCGATTAAGGTTTGCTCTTTATCTTTTGTCTTTTGTCATTAATGGTGATTTGTATCTAATAACGTTTTGAGTTATATACTGCAACCGTTTCCGTTAGTGTTTTGTATCTGGTACTGTTTTGAGTTATATACTGCAACCGTTTCCGTTAGTGTTTTGTATCTGGTACTGTTTTGAGTTATATACTGCAACCGTTTCCGTTAGTGTTTTGTATCTGGTACTGTTTTGAGTTATATACTGCAACCGTTTCCGTTAGTGTTTTGTATCTGGTACTGTTTTGAGTTATATACTGCAACCGTTTCCGTTAGTGTTTTGTATCTGGTACTGTTTTGAGTTATATACTGCAACCGTTTCCGTTAGTGTTTTGTATCTGGTACTGTTTTGAGTTATATACTGCAACCGTTTCCGTTAGTGTTTTGTATCTGGTACTGTTTTGAGTTATATACTGCAACCGTTTCCGTTAGTGTTTTGTATCTGGTACTGTTTTGAGTTATATACTGCAACCGTTTCCGTTAATGACAATGACATTGTATGATTTTCAGGTAACTAGATTGGCATGGGGCAGCTTGTTAATCTGGTCGTTGGCGTCTGGGAGCAAGTTAGTAGTGGTGGATGGCTGTTCTTAGAAGATCCAACAGAACGGAAATATGCTGTCATGGTTCATGAGAACCAGACATATGCATCGTTGATGGATCTTGTACAGACATATTTGTATCTCTATTTGTAATCACTATATTGGTACTTGTACTCTCATTCACAATGTGTGTTTTGAACACCTAAATATACCGCAGCTTCCAAGATGGGACCAATTTTAGAAGGGTTGCGCATCATGAAACATTATTGAGAACATTGTTCACTGGCTTGTTTCATTACGCAAGCTTTATATTTATATGTATGGACCACATTGAGAGCTATAAAAGTTGTTTAGTAAAGCTCACCGGAATTTCGAGAATTTTATTGATTATGAGAATGTTTAGCACAACTCATTGTAATGTAAAAATCTAAGCAGAGGTAAGATATGTAAGCAAATGTACAGATTGAGTAACGAAAGAGAAGAGAGGGTATTTAACATCTGGACTCAACCGGTGTTATTACATATGGCAATGTGAGACAATGTTTGAATAAGCACATGCTCCTCCTTATCTGCTAATCTATTTGTTAACAACCACGTAACTTTGTACCGGGCATCGTGTCCAAAGTAGAGAATAAAAACTTATGTGCTGAATCACTACTGTATATATCATCTGGAATATATGGATGTAATTGCATATGTAATTGTGTAACTGTTAATCTGTTTGTTAACAGCTACCCCACTTTTTAGCGGGTATCGTATGGAATGTTTATGATAATAATGCATCTTACTGAGTAATAAACTTGATACATCATGAATTATTTGGTAGCAGTTAACAACATGCATAATGAAGAACTAGTTCCACACTGAAAAGAAAGAGAAATGTTTTACACGACATGTAGGCCCGTCGATCGAGATAGATGGTACTCAAACAACATAATACTTGGTTGATGTCACGGTAGACAAGTACAGCCAAATGTTTGGCAGCTACCGACAGAGTAGCAGCGTTGACCTCTTTGCATCCCTCCATTCCATTCGCTGCATGGGCTGTAGGTGTAGAACTGTCATGAGAGCTGACTCCGGAAGGTTGGTGTTCTGCAGAATGCTCTTATCCCTTATGAGACAAAGGGTTTCCGTGCGCCGTCTTGTTCTCCCGTCCATTTCCGGAGAATCGGCCTTGTTCTCCCGCTCTTTTTCTCTTTCGTTTCTTTTTCTTTTGGTTTCTTCTCTGCTCTCATACGGGCCAGGTCAGCTGCAGTGAGACCTCCAACAAACATTGATTTCTTGAATGTGAAGCCTTTCCTTTAATAGACATACAAGTTCATCAGAAGTCTCGTCTTCAATATGGTCATCCCAAATAAGATCCTCAGGGGAGTGTGACGTATCCCCGGTCATTGATATGACCTCAATCTGCGAACCAAAACAAACATAATGATATCAAATTCTAATGTAATCGTTATCGGTTATTACCAGCGTTATCGGTTATTTCCAGCGTTAACGGTCACCAAGCATGATAGCTCACATTTTACGGACAAGACATCTAACCAACCAAATAGTGCTAGCATATATAGATAGTAAAAGCTAAGTTATAGAATAGTTGTGCAGGTCAGGCTATATATATATGCTACTGAAAATTAAAACAATCAGTGGCCGATTAATGTCTAATCCAAACATTAACCGTAATTGCTAGTGTTATCAGTTACACTGATATCTTGGCAAGATCCTCGAACTCAAGAATGTGATCTAGAAGTTCAAAAGCTCATTCATTTACAAAAGCTAGCTAATCAATTGCTGCCAGATTCTTTTGTTGACCCGAAAAGTGTGACTAAGTCATACATACCAGCTGCTAATGCACCAATAAGAATTGATATTCAAGAGGGACACAATCAAGTTGCTACAGAGTCTAGACAACGTGTGAAACGTGGTAGACCAATAGGTTCCAAAGATAAGAACCCTCAGAAAACAAAGAAAGGTGCAGAAAATGAAACTGAGGTTCATAAGACACCAGACATGGCCGCGGCCGATCCAGCCCGTGATGTGGCCGCGTCCAACCCTACGGCTTTAGACATGGCCGGACCTGATGCCACTGATGTGGTCGGCCCTGATGTACCAAACAATGATTCTTGGGACGCCAAGATTCATGGTACTGATGGTGCAGATAATAATGAGATCTCAATAAACTATGTCTTGTCTGGAAAACAATGGAACAGAAAACATGTCGACATGGATGATATATTTGCTTATGAAGTAGCACTTGAACTTATGGATAACGAGGATTATGAACCCACGTCTATATACGAATGCACGCAACGACCAGATTGGCTTAAATGGAAAGAAGCCATAAACGTGGAGTTAGAATCATTGAGAAAAAGAGGTGTATTTGGCCAAATAATCTGGACACCTCATGATATCAAACCAGTGGGATACAAATTGGTTTTTGTGAGAAAGAGAAATGAGAATGGTGAAGTCGTGAGGTATAAAGCCCGACTTGTTGCACAAAGATTCTCACAGAGACCAGGAATAGACTATGAGGAGACATATTCCCCTGTGGTGAATGCTACGACCTTCAGATTTTTAATAAGTCTGGCCGTGAGAGAAGGTCTAGATTTACGGTTAATGGATGTTGTAACCGCATACCTATATGGTCCACTGTATAATGAAATTTACATGAAATTCCCAGAAGGTATCGAATTGAAAAACAAAGAGAGTTCTCGAGAACAACATTGTATTAAGTTGAATAAATCTCTTTATGGACTGAAACAATCCGGACGGATGTGGTACAATAGACTAAGTGAGTACCTAGTGAAAGAGGGATATAGAAATGACCCTATCAGTCCATTGTATTTTCATTAAGAAATTCGAAAATAAAGGATTCGTGATCATAGCAGTGTATGTTGACGATCTGAATATCCTAGGAACCTCTGGAAAGATTTCCTAAACGGTTGAATACCTTAAGAAAGAATTTGAGATGAAAGATCTCGGGAAAACGAAATTCTGTTTGAAATTATAGCTTGAGTACATAAATGATGGTATCCTTGTGCATCAAATGACTTATACAGAAAAGGTACTCAAGAGGTTTAATATGGCCGATTGCCATCCTCTGACCAGTCTCATGGTCGTGAGATCTCTCGGTCTGGACACTGATCCATTTCGTCCCAAAATGGACAATGAAGATGTCCTAGGTCCCGAAATGTCATATCTCAGTGCCATAGGAGCTTTAATGTACTTGGCAACTCACACACGGCCTGATATAGCCTTTGCCGTGAACCTACAATCTAGGTTTAGCTCATGTCCGACCCAAAGGCACTAGAACGGGATAAAACATGTTCTTCGTTATCTGCAAGGAACGAAAGACTTGGGTCTATATTATACTAACCATAACAAAGATGGTTTAGTTGGCTTTGCTGATGCAGGATATCTATCAGATCCACATCAAGCTCGATCACAGACAGGATATGTCTTTACACATGGAGGTACGGCCATATCATGGCCTTCCATGAAACAAACCATCGCGGCCACATCGTCTAATCACTTGGAAATATTGGCCATTCATGAGGCCAGCCGCGAGGTCGCCTGGTTGAGGTCGATGACCCACATGTCCGAGCTGATTGCGGGATGTCTGAGGAAAAAGAGCCAACCGTGATGTATGAGGACAATGCTGCATGCATTGCTCAGCTCAAGGACGGCTACATCAAAGGAGACAGGACGAAGCACATATTACCTAAGTTCTTTTTCACGCACGAGCTTCAGAAACCCGGCGAAGTCCTGGTCGTCCAAGTAAGGTCCAGTGACAATTTAGCTGACCTATTCACTAAGTCACTCCCGACTTGCACGTTCAGGAAACTCACGCATCAGATTGGGATGCGTAGGCTGAAAGACCTCCACTGAGGTTCACATCAGGGGTTGTACTCTTTTTCCTTCATCATGGTTTTGTCCCACTGGGTTTTCCTGATAAGGTTTTAATGAAGCAACATTAAGCGTATTACAATCCCTGTATGGTTATGGCATCCAAGAGGGAGTGTTATAAATCAATTGATGGATGTCCATAACCGGCCCGGTCCATAACCGACCCATACGCTTAGAGAGAGAGACGGCCCAACCCTAGAGAGAGAGGCGGCCGCGAGACTTAGAGAGAGAGAGAGGCGGCTACATGGTTTAGGAGAAAAGGAAACTCAATTTTCTTTTCCATGTATGATTAGGATTTCTCTTTCCTTTTATCTGTCTTGTAATCCCCTATATAAAGGGAACACTTTATGATTAATACAACACAGAAACTTACAGTTCTAAATCCTAAGTTTCACAACAAGAATATTATTTTAGTGTAGAATTTGATGTTATAGTTGAAGATGAAAACTAAAGTTAAAACGAGAACAACAAATTTGGTGTTATGGTTTTGGGTCATGTTCGAAACTATGCTAGGCGCTAGTCGGACGGCAACCCCGGGCCTAGCGCCTAACGAAAAAATCGGGGATTACGCGGGGATTAATCGGAGCCTAGTTTTATAATTTTTATATAGTTTTTATAGATATATATTAGATATTTTACGCATAACCATGGGATTCTTAATTGCCCAGCGGTTAGCAGGCTTTATCCATGTCCAATACACTCGGGTTCGAGACAGGGAATGATTTTTTTAGTTGTTTTTAATTTTAAAACATTAATGAGGGTATAATAGATATTTCGTATTCATCTTCTTCCTCATATGTCTCCGACCCAAACCCTAACAATGGCTACCACTTTTTTTTCCGTTATTTCCATTGTTTTCTTCCGTTTTCCTTTGTATATATAGGTACAATTGATAGATCTACTAAAGAACCTTTGATTTTTAAGTTTAAATGAACAAAATCTGGAGTTTTTATGATCCCCGAGTTTTTGTCTGATTAAGACCAAATCGCGGCGGCCGGAGGCCGACGAACGATTTTTTTCCGGCGACTAAGCGGTCTTGGGCGCCGGGTTTTTGAACAGAGGTTTTGGGGCATATACAAAAAGCTTTCGAGTGTTCACAAATCCTATTGATAACACCCCAAATCATGGAATATTCTACTAATCTGATTTCAGAAGAATCTCAACATAAACATGAACAAGGATTAAAAGATGGTATCTACGGTTATACTGAGAAATCAGAATACTTTTAGCAACGTATGCAGGATTCCACTACGCCTGATGATCTTAAAAGCTAATATATACCAAAAATTATGAGTATCATTTACGTTAGAACTTATACAACGACCTCAAAGGCACTACAAGCTTCACATGTGATGTACAATGCCTTCAAATTATAGAGACTCTGAACACTGAACTTTGGTTTCAATCTGCATCCTCTCTCAAAATGTTCAGCGTGCACTTCCGCTAACCGTTCTTGCAGAATGTTCAGATTAACCTGATGGAAAAGAATGGAATCAGATAACAAAACGCAAGGGCAAGTTCAGTGGGTGACTCAGATTAGAGAATAGAATCTGCACCTCTTCGCCTTTGATCAGCTGCATTTCACAGATGCTGCAATAGATATGTCGCTGATTCTCCATAACCTCGCCTTGCTTGCAGATCGGACACCATATCTGGTTTGGCTCCTGACAAACACATCACACCAGTGTAACTGCCTTGTCAAGATTTGGAAAGACAAGGATCCTCGGTGAAAGGAAACCTACCTGTTCAGTGTTTAAAAGCATATTCTGAGAAACTAAGGTGGCCAAGTACTCATCTTCCTCGTCATCCCATGTTTCAGCCTGAGCATATGATCCTGGAAGAAGAAGTAAGTAGCCACAACAATGCATCAAAATCCAACTCCTCCAAATCGGAAGGAGAGAGAGTAAATGGTTTACCATTTATGGTGGTCTCTGAAATCAAATCATTGTAAAACAAATGTTGCATTTCTAGCAATATCTCTTCACTATCACCTTCATAAGCATCTTCTGGGCCTCCATATTCCCACAATATATCGTGGGAATCCTCAATCTTTTTTAATTCATCAGAAACAATGTCCTGGAAAGCAGAATTGATAATCTCCTGAAACACAAAAGAACGTTAAAGTCACTGACAAAGAAAGTTTCTTTCAAAACGGAAGAAGAGAAACAAACCTTCTGATCTGAAGATTCACAATCAGAGTGCCTCAATTTCCACAGCAGACGTGTCCTTTCTTCTCTAACTCTTCTGAAGCAACTTTCTCTGAGCTACATTTCATAAATTTTACATTAAAACAAAAACGCCCAGAAACTAGTAAAAACACAAACCAAGCGCTTGTGGTCGAGTGGCGCGAGCCGAATTCGTTGGTCCTAAGGGCCGCGGGTTCGATCCTCCCCCTCAGATATGCCCAAGTGTTTGGCCAGACAATTGGGCATCTAATTCCCATAGTAACAAATGGGCTGCCTCGCGCCGAGGGGTTAGTCCCTCGGGGTTGAGATCGCTCCAGGTTAATCAAAAAAAAAAAAAAAAAACTAGTAAAAACATTCTTTTAATCGAATACAAACGAAGCAAAAATTGAAAACTAACGAAAGCCCAATTCAGAACAACTACTAATAGAAATTGAAAATAAACTTCAACAGAGAGATTCAGGTATAATAAAACAGAAATTGAATGGGACAATTGAGAAAGAACCTTTTGCTTGCGGATAGAGTAATCGAAATCGGGTTGGGACTTTATAGAAGCTCGTCTCGGAATTGTCGAAGCTGTTGTTGTCAATTTCTCATCCATCGAAGAAGAGGAAGCCGATGAACAAAAGCAAGAATTTAGGTTTTCTTCTGTCTCGCGAACTCCGGTTCAAGTGTTTAATAACGGGCCGAATGATCTCACAAGAAACCCTAACCAGTTTTACATCAAAACGTCGTCGTGTTATGAACCACGATCTTTTTATTTTATTTTTGTTCAAACCGAGATAAGATCTTTCTTTTAAGGGGCTTATTTATAGAATAACAAAAAAAAAGGGTAATTAGATTTTTAAAAGAAACTTGAGCCCAATTTTTTTTAAAGTTATTAAGTGAACAAAAAAAAAAAGAATCCGGGAAGATGATTAATAAAACCCAAAACCCTATGCTTAAACCTACGCTCATAAGGCTTAGTAAATTATATTAATATTTTTTTTGTTATTGAGCCCAATTTTTTTTTAAAGTTATTAAGTGAACAAAAAAAAAAGAGAATCCGGGAAGATGATTAAAAAAACCCAAAACCCTATGCTTAAACCTACGCTGATAAGGCAGATAGTATTGTCAGTTGTCGAATCGTCTATGTAACATTTTTTATAATTGTAATATCATAATAAATCAGCAATCAGCAATTAAAAAAAACCTTACTCTTCACATGATTACATAGTTGGTCAACAATAAACAAATAGAAAGTTGGAAACTAGTCAATATGAACAAATGTGAAGACAAAATTTAAATAGGAAGTTCGGAAGTATAAAAGCTAAATTTGAAAAATGTACGAGTAAATGTTTATGCGGTTGATTATTTGACCTCCCATCGACCTAAATCGTTTTTCGCCCACGGCTCCCCGGAGAGTGAAGTCATGGCTAAGATGAGAAAGCTCGATGGTGGTGTCCATAGTGATTCTAGGGTTGAGAAAAGAGGAAGTAGGTCCCATCCAAAAAAGAGAAGAAGTGAAGAAAGATCGTGTGGCTCATATTAAAGGAGAGGTGAGATGATTTAATGGTTGAGAATGCAGTTTCGTTAAGGGTAGTATAGTCATTTATACTAAATAAAATAACAAGTAGTTGTGCCAGTTTTCTAGTTGTACCTCATGTACATAGTTGTACTAGTTTTTGAGTTGTACCGGTTTGTGCATAGTTATACTTTTGCAGCTAAATAAAAAAATATTAGTTGTACCACATAATAAATACAATTACATCAGTTGTACCACTTATTTATGTTTACATGTCTTTGTCCGGTTACAATGAAATCATCAATTTCGTAACCATACATTTTCAAAAAATTAAGTGGACAAACAAGTTAACAAACTTTAAAAGTCTAAGGTAGATCATGTAAATTTGTGGAGTTTTGTAATAATTTTCAAAAAAAAGTTTCAAAACTTCAAATAAATTAAGAGAAACTTTATAAGTACATACCAACTGAAATATTTGATTGTTTTTTTCTCATATAGAATACTAATTTAGTTTTGTCAATTTATTTATTTTTTTTGATCAAATAGTTTTGTCAATTTCTTAAATGTGAAAGTTGTACCAGTTATACCAGTAATACTCATCTAATATATAATAAAAAATATATCAATTGTTTATATGTCTAGGTTTAGGGATTGTACCTATATTTTCACTTCATAGCTCTGTAAAAATATGTTCGATGTTTGTTTATAATGATAATATGACTAATGTAGTTAATAAACCTCAAATAAGAAATGAAATTTTGTCATCATATACCAATTAGAATATTTGTTTTTTTTATTGGGCTTTTTGCAAAAGTGACCCACAACTTAAAGTCAACCACAAAACTAACCTATGATTTTTTTGGAATTCTCATTTTCCCTATTCACCCCACAAGTTCAAATTATTCACAAAAATGCCCTTAAATTTATTTTTCTTTTCGAAATGGGCTTTTTACTCTCTCAACCTCATCATCTTCAAGTACTTACAAGATTGACATTGCCATCAATACACCAACCACCATGAACAACCAATTTGAAGCTCTTAATGCACCTAAAATCGATTTACACTTCCTCTTTTCTCAATTCTTATGAACTAAAACAACATATCTTTACTTTCTCTTCATATTCATCCCAAAAAACCCAAGATTTTGATTATAAAATTTTTATGGTTCATAAAGGCATTGAAGGTCACGATTCTTGGTGGGTCACTTTCGTTTGAGCTTTTGTGTGCTTGGAGAAGAATTCTGTGTGCTAAGGAAGTTATCTCACTAATTTAAGGTACGAAATCGAGTTTTTATCCAGATCTGTTCGCGAAGAAGACTTCTGGGTAAGTCTTCTTCGCGTCGACGACTTCCTTGGAAGTCATCTGGTCAAAGGAGAGGTTAATTTTGCAATTGACTTTTAAATATGTTTCTAGAGACGACTTATATTGAAGTTGTCCATCTTTGTTTGTTTGAAAAAAAATCTCGAGAAACCCAGAAACGACTTCCGTGGAAGTCACGGAAGTCGTCTGGGATAAACAGGTTAGTTTTGCAATTGACCGAATTGTGTCAGAAATTTGACATTCCCTGGACGACTTATTTTGAAGTCGTCTAGTAGAAAATCAAAAATTCAATATTTTATTATAACAAGACGACTTCCATGTAAGTCGTCTCAGGTTAGTTTTGCAATTGGAAAATAAAAATTAAATATTTAATTTACTCTAGACGACTTACACGGAAGTCGTCCGTCAGACGACTTACATAGAAGTCGTCGAGGATTTTATTCCGGGATTCTGGTCAAACCCTTGTTATCTTGGACGACTTCCATGTAAGTCGTCTGGCGGACGACTTCCGTGTAAATCGTCTAGAAGACTTAAATATTTAAGTTTTATTTTCCAATTGCAAAACTAACCTGAGACGACTTCCGTGGAAGTCGTCTCGTTATAATAAAATATTAAAATTTTTATTTTCTACTGGACGACTTCCAAATAAGTCGTCCAGGAAAAGTCAAATTTTTGACACGATCCGGTCAATTGCAAAACTAACATGTTTATCCCAGACGACTTCCACAGAAGTCGTCTCTGGGTTTCTCGAGATTTTTTTTTAAACAAAAGTATGCCAATACTTACAAAGGAAGACTTCCAAAGAAGTCTGCTGTAGAGACGACTTCTATGGAAGTCGTCCTTTGTAAAATTTTAAATGCAAAAATGACCTAGATTGACGACTTCTACGAAAGTCTACTAGACGACTTCTGAGGATGTCGTCTGCGTCAATGTTTAATAAACTTGCATTTTCTCTAAAACTATAAAGAATTTTTAACATTTTCTTGTTAATTCATGTTTATTAATGAATATTTGGGCTACTGAATTAAATTTATAACTTAATTGGTGATATTTATTAGGTTACCAACATTCATGTTAATTAAAGTTTATAGCTAATGTGCTTTTAACTCATACATGTTCTATGTTTGCTAATGTGTTTTGTTTTGCTTTTTTCAGATGGATCGTCAGTTACATGCAGTGTATGGAGAATGGTTGTTGAAAGATGGCTGTTGGAATTTTGTGGTTGATAAGTTCAAAGGAGCGAGACTGTTCTTTTTGAGTGAAGGTTCGACACATGGTGAACTTGTTGCAATGGCTCAAGAAGATTATAACCTGGACACACAGAGTCTGTGCAGTTAGCTTACTCATTACCAGAGGCAATGATGCAACAGATGGCTCCAGACACCCCTCCTATTCATGTTACAAGTGATAGACAAGTTCGGAACTTGCTCGGAATAGCTAAAACGCATGAAGTACGTCTTTGTGTATCAAGCCTTAGCAAGATGAGAGCTGTTTCAGAGGAAGGGGAAGAGGATGATGAATGGGATGAAGCTTATGAAGGGAATAAAGGTGATGAAGGGCATGAAGATGGTGACGATATGGCTGAAGATGAAAATCATGATGGGGAGGAGGATGATGGGGACGAGGATGCTGATATTCCTGTTGTTGCTGAAGCGATTGATGATGCTGAGGATTACAGTGAGTATAGGAAGGTTAAAGATGAGGATGAAGATAAGGAAGAAGATGATGATATGTGTTTTGAAGATTTCAAAGGGACATATGGTAGTGAAGGAGGAAGATCGTATGGTAGCAGGATCAATGTCAACTAGATGTTTGCTAGTAAGGATGCATTGGTTTCAGAGTTGCGGTTGACAGCGGTAAGGCGTAAGTTCTCCTTCGGAATATACAAGTCAACGAAAACTCTCCTTGTGGCAACATGTCGGGTTAATGGTTGTGGATGGAAGATCAGAGCGAGTGTGAAACATGGGACAAACACTTTTTGGGTAACCAAATATGTTGAAACTCATACATGTTCTGTGGGAGACAGAATCGCCCAGCAGAAACACTATACTCCGAAGTATGTTGGTAGGCTTTTCATAGATCGTGTTGGAATCATTGATGGGTTGAATCTGCAGCATATCAAAGATGCAACTAAGAACATGTTTGGCATGACACTTGATTACACCACTTCATACAGAGTATTGTTATATGCGCAAGATTTGTGAGAAGATCAGCGGAAGATGGGTATGAGCGACTGCCTTCATATTTGGAGAAAATCTCCTTAGCAAATCCTTATCAAAGATGCAACTAAGAACATGTTTGGCATGACACTTGATTACACCACTTCATACAGAGTATTGTTATATGCGCAAGATTTGTGAGAAGATCAGCGGAAGATGGGTATGAGCGACTGCCTTCATATTTGGAGAAAATCTCCTTAGCAAATCCTGGTTCTATCACTGGTCTAGAACTTGATTCTCTGAATAGATTTAAGTATCTATTTCTCTCCTTTGGAGCTTCAATCCGAGGTTTTCAGTATCAGAGACGGGTCATTGTGGTGGATGGGACTCACCTAAGTGGGAAGTATGAAGGTGTTATGTTAGTTGCAGCCGCACAAGATGGTAATTTTCAGATATTTCTATTGGCTTTTGTGATCGTTGATGGTGAAAATGATGAATCTTGGGAGTGGTTTTTCACAAAATTGGCGAGTTGTGTATCTGGTCAGTATCCTCTGGTGATAGTTGATACACTAAAAATGAATCCTTGCTACTGTCAAGTTAACAGTGGTAATTATAATATTTGAGATTCAATCCAGAGGACCAGTTTACTCTTTACTCTTATGAGTTCAATATTAAGCTGGGAAACAAGTGGAGTTTTAAAATCAGTGGTGACGCAAGTAACTAGAATACCTAGAGATTCAAATTTGATTTAAATGAAAGCCGGCTTAGGGTTGTTCATCGGGTGTCAATGCGGAGCTAAATAACTATTCAAGTGCAATGGGGTGCGGTCTAGAACTCGGATCGCTCGGCTAGAACAATCCACTATCGTGGACTCGTTCCCTTTGCTGATCGGTCTTGATACCTAAGCTCTCACTTGGAACAGGACGCGATAGCAAGCCTTAGAGATCAGGTCCGATTAGTT
>NC_027755.1:12046969-12053025 GCF_000695525.1 Brassica oleracea var. oleracea
AATATCTACTCTCGCTGATTAGGGATATGAAGCTCATTCAATATATGTCAATTTATCTCCTAAGCGGTTAGCTAGGTGATTAAACTAGAGATCGAACATTAAGTGATCAATTCAATGCAACCAGTAAGAACAATATGAATGAAGAACAATCAAAATCACTTATTTGCGTTTAGTTCATGCGATCGACACCCTAAAACCCTAAGCAAGCTTAGCCGACTACTCCAAGATGACACAGACATGATTTCTGAATAATACTGCATATAAAATAGAGTAGAAAGACAAGGGTTCAGGATGATCTTCTCGTGAAAATGAGAGATGAAGCCGTCTCCCTTACAAGTTGCTCGATCCAAAAATCGTTCTAGGTCTCTTGTAAAACTAGCGTCCTTCATTAGAAATGATAGGATATGATTTTTATATGGAGGCCCCAGTGGTAACGAGAAAAGGACAGAAAATCTAGGGCAAACCCCTGAAATCTTGGAGGTTTCCTTAATAGTCGGGAACAGTCAGTCGCTTGCTCTCTTTGGGAACAACCTTCGGATTGATCTGACTGGCTATTCTGCGTTAGATATTCCAAAATTGCATCTTCCTTCATGGCACTCTCTTCTTTACTCTTTCACCTGCTCCAAACCTGGAATGATATCGAATAAGCACGAATTATGACTGAGAATTAACCCAAAGAACACATATAATGGTATTAAAAACACCATATATCAATTCCCCCAGACTTAAATCCTTGTTTGTCCTCGAACAAGGCCAAGCCTCAAGAATAAGGAGAAAGGTTTGAAAGAGTGGAAACTCGCTTGACCCCAATAACCATACTCTTACCAAACATCTTTGAACCATACAAACTATAGACTCAGACCACACACCCTTACCAGAACACCCGCGATCGCTGTTCGAAAATCAACTTCATACTCTGTATCTCATACCTGAAAAAGGGTACACTATCGAGACAAAACTCCTTAAATTCAATTAAGAACAGCGTGAGCTTCTCATCACAGGCACTACTCAGGGTAGACGGGCTAGGTAAGGAACAGACTATTTCATGGTGGAGCTAAAAGTGTTTATGGGCTACCAAATTTAAGTGGATGCAGGATATCGCGCAAAATAGTAGGAGAGGACGAATCCATTGATGTCCACAGCCCTTACTCGTTTCTGCTTCACGGGTGCAGTTGTTCTCTCCTTCGGATCAACCGTGGGACAGTTCTTCAGTCCTTGACTTCCTTTGCCTACTCCTCAAAAATTGGTACCAATTCCTTTCCCAACCTTCCCAGTGGTGTGTATTTTTCGGATTCGCCTTCCCCATCTCCATCACCATAAAATAGATAAAAATATATATTCAGAACTTTTTTTTTTTAACAAGGTGATTGGGTTGCGAGGGTGAAGCAACAGGGTGAATGTTTTGCAGCCACTGGTGGTATATTCTTTTGTTTCTCAGTAGTCGCCATTGTTCCTCTGGTTAGAACATGCGCCCATAGACTGTTCTCTTGTTAGAGCATGGTCTCATCGACTGTTCTCTTCATGTTTGATCTCTCTTCTCTGAGTGTATGGCATTAACGAGTAAGAGGCTGCGTCGATCCTTTCCTCTCTGATCCTTTTGCACATATCTGCACATATGACATTGAAAAACAGAGCGCATGAGGGTAAAAATGAAGGCTTAGGCGCAAGGTGGGAACTAGCTAAAGATGAGCCAGCCACTCATGATCAGCAAGATTGGCAAAAGGAGTAAGAAGTCCTGAGTGTAAGTCTCGTTTCCGTGATCTAGTGCCCATAACAAGAAGAATTTCAGTCAAGATTAAGTTCAAGTTAGGTGGAGTTGAGTCTACCCAGTGTAACCTGATCGGTTGAGAGCTTCTGGAGAATCAAATGAGATAAGGCAGGGGTGTTCCAGGGCCAGGTGTGGGTCTTTCATTACTGCTAAGGTCACTGGATAAGAGTGTTAGGGCACGAGGTGGTTAAAAGATTATCACAACACAAGGTCCTAATTCCCACAAGAGTTTTAACTGACTCGATCCTAAACTGACTCAATAAAACATCCAAATGACATAAGGACTGACTCAGAAATAAAAACATAGAGTATTAGCACATAACAAGTGCTTCCCCCAGACTTAATTTACACCATCCCTGGTGTGAAACCAAATCGAGGTCAGCCAAATAACAACACAAAGCATAAAAATAAAGATTTCAGATGGATGGAACAATGGATAGAGAATAGTCCTTGCGGACTCAGTCGGACTCGCCGCTCTCGGCCGGATCAAAAGAACGCATGTTGCGCGAGCGATGAACCTTCTCAGTTGAAGGGCCTGTTCCCATAGGCGCCTTTCCTGGACGGTGCGATCGTGGAGTCTGCTCTGCTGGTGACTGGCGCTGGTTACTTCCGCCAATGCAGCCGCCGGTAACGAGATGGAGGATCCTCCGCATGAGACTGTTGTTCTTCCGCTACGAGTCAACCATCCAGCGTCGGTAAGCCTGGTCATCTGTCACATCCGCCAGCTCTCCGAGGTCGTATGATGGGTCAGCTTCTGAGGTAATGTCCTCGACATCCTCCATATCCGCGTCAGGTGCAGCAGCACTAGGATCAGTGCATAGGAGCTTGGGCGGTGGGAGGAAACGTATGTTGTCGAACACGCTGAGCCTGGTGATCTCGGGGTGAGGCCGCTTGGTGAACAGCTGGGTACCCTCCTTGTCGAAGAAGCTGTAGGTATCCTCATCTCGCATGATGTGGCACGCCATAAGGTACTTGATGTCGAGGTACTGAATCTCCGTGTTCACCTTGTATTTGCTGAGATCAATGCTGAAATGCTTGAAGAGCGGCGTGAGCAAGCTACCGCTTCTGTCCTTCATGTTCGTGTTGTGCATCAGACAGAGCCTCCTCTCGCAAAGCATGGTGATGAAATGAAAGCTTGGGTTCGCTTTGACCTTCTAAATTTGAATGCCAGACCCTGAAGCGCGGATCTCATCCTCAATACTTGCATACAGGGTTTTGCAGCTCCCCGTTTGTCACTTTGGAAGTCTGATCCTTGGCGAACAGGAGGTTTGAAATGATCTTTGCAATGACTCTAAGTGCCGGGTTCCTGATCTGCGACTGGTAGGCTTTGCCGGGTGTGAAGTTCCCAGTCGCGATGAAGTCCCAGAAGGTGTTTGATGGGGCGAACTTTTTTGCCACTGCTACCCCTCTCGGCTCATTCGGGATCTCATAGATTTCATTGAGTTTGTCGAGGGACAGTGAGCAATACTCTCCATCAGCCATGAATGAGCAGGGGCAGTTGGCGTAGGAAGGAGCAGAGAAGTCCTCATAGCTGATAGTGGCAGTGGCGATGAGTTGTTCTTGGGTCCGGGACACTTACCTGGAACAGGCGATGAGTTGTTCTACTAGAAGAACAGTCCTTCGGTTGTTCTGACTGAAGTGTTTGGTTTTTCTTGTTTTGACCTGCAAACTTAATCTGAAAAGAAATAAAATAGACTATAGAAAACAATATATACACTCACCAGTGGGTTGACTCCCACCAAGTGCTTAGTTAAAGTCATTAGCTTGACTTGGCTCAGCCGATCAGGTTGATGGGGGATAGCTTAGGGGAATTTCTTCACCCTCTGCGATAGTGGAGTCAGCATGGTAATGCTTGATGCGCTGACCATTGACAACGAACTCGTCTCCCTTTCGGTCCAGCAACACAATTGCTCCGTAAAGTTGGACTTCCTTAACGGTGAAGGATCCGGACCATCTAGACTTCAGCTTGCCTGGGAACAGCCTAAGTCTGGAGTTGAAGAGCAAGACCTTATCATTTGGTTTGAAACGTCTGGCAATGATTCGCTTGTTATGGTAGGCTTTGGTCTTCTCCTTATAAATTTTGGAACTCTCATAGGCGAGGTGTCTTATCTCTTCCAGCTCATGGACTTAGATCATGTGCCTCTCAGTTGCTGGCTTGATGTCAAAATTCAGTAACTTGACCCCCCATGCAGCCTTATATTCGAGCTTGACAGGAAGATGACAATCCTTACCGTAGACCAGGTGATAGGGAGTGGTTCCTAGCGGCGTTTTGTAGGCTGTTCTTAGGCCCAGATAGCATCGTCCAGCTTAAGCGACCAGTCCTTGCGCGAGGTATTGACAGTTTTCTAGGGAATGTTCTTGACCTCCCTGTTGGAAACTTCAACCTGTCCACTCGTCTGGGGATGATAAGCGGTAGCCACCTTGTGTTTCACACCATTTTTCTTCAACAGGCCCTGAAATGCCTTGTTGATGAAGTGTGTTCCGCCATCGCTAATGACCACTCGAGGCACCCCAAATCTCGGAAAGATGATGGAGCTGAACATCTTAGTCACCACTTTTGCATCATTAGTGGGACTCGCCACTGCTTCTACCCACTTGGAGACATAGTCAACGGCGACCAGGATGTACTCGTTTTTGAAGGATGGAGGGAATGGTCCCATGAAATCTACTCCCCAACAGTCGAACACCTCAACTTCTAAAATGTAATTCTGAGGCACCTCATTCCTTTTGCTGATGTTCCCCAGTTGCTGGCATGCATCGCATCGAGCTATGTAGGTGTGAGCATCTCTGAACATAGTTGGCCACCAGAAACCTGCCTGGAGGATTTTGGAAACCGTTTTGAATGTGGCGAAGTGCCCTGCGTAAGAGGAACCATGGCAATGATGTAGAATCCCTGGAATATCTGCCTCTGGAACACACCTCTTCAATATGCCATCCTTGCAATGTTTGTACAAGTACGGTTCATCCCAAACATAATTCTTCACTTCTCTTAAGAATTTCCTCTTCTCGTTTCCAGTGAACTTAAGTGGTTCCTTTTCAGCAGCTAGGAAGTTTGCAATCTCAGTAAAATAGGGGAGGTGAGAGTACTGCTTTTGGATCGCGGATACTGGTTGTTCCGGTACGCGAGAACAATCGGATGTTATGCTCAGGGGTTGTTCCGCGAAGCGCAGACCAATCGCGTTGACGTGTTCTACTGTGTGTTCTTCATCGAGAGTTGTGTTGTCCTCAATATTCATTCTGGACAAGTGGTCTGCAACCCCATTCTCGACTCCCTTTTTGTCTTTTATCTCGAGATCAAATTCTTGGAGAAGAAGAATCCACCTCAACAACCTCGGTTTTGCATCTTTCTTTGTGAGCAAGTACTTAAGAGCAGCATGGTCTGTGTGCACAATCACCTTCGATCCCACCAGGTAGGATCTGAATTTCTCGAAAGCAAAAACAATAGCCAGGAGTTCATTCTCAGTCGTAGCATATCTGCATTGAGCTTCATCCATGGTTTTGCTTGCGTAATAGATCACATGAAGTTTCTTATCCTTGCGCTGCCCAAGGACTGCTCAAACTGCAAAGTCGCTAGCATCAGTCATGATCTCACAGGGGAGATCCCAGTCTGGTGGTTGTACATCAGGTGCGCTGACTAGAGCTCCTTTGATCATATGGAACACAGCTAAACACTCGCTGTCGAAATCAAACTTGATCTCCTTGCAGAGCAGTCTGGTGAGTGGTCTAGCTATTTTTGAGAAATCCTAGATGAACGTCCTGTAAAACCCCGCGTGACCCAAGAAGCTTCTGATAGCTTTCACAGTTGTTGGTAGCGGATATCTGGGCATCGATTTGTTAAGCCGTATCTTCCATTTTTCGCAGAACGCCTCGAACCGGGTGGAGATAAACTGAGATCCGCTATCGGTTTTGATTTCGTAAGGAACTCCTTGCCTGCAGATGATGTTTCTCCTCACACATTTTGAGTACCCTGCACAAGTTTGACAAGCATACACTAAAGGAGCTTCCATAGACATTGAAATCGTCCATGAAAACCTCCATAATGTCTTCAATCAGGTCAGTAAAGATCGACATCATGCAGTGCTGAAATGTTGCTGGCGCATTGCACAGGCCGAATGGCATTCTCCTGTACGCATACGTTCCGTATGGGCATGTGAACGTCTATCTTCTCCTGATCGTCTTGATGGATAGGGATCTAAAAGAAACCTGAATAACCATCTAAAAAGCAGTAATATGGGTGGTTAGCCAATCTCTCAAGCATTTGATCAATGAAGGGAAGTGGAAAGTGATC
>NC_027755.1:12054905-12056704 GCF_000695525.1 Brassica oleracea var. oleracea
TTCTGCGGTTGGCTTAGAACATAGGTCCGGGGTTGGTAGTTCTTCTGATACCCGACATACTGACCTTGGTTACTCTATGCAGGATCAGCTGGTTTGTCTTGCTTAGGCCAGAAAAGCTGTGGGTTGTTCCTCACGTTAGGGTTTGGGTGGTAGTTTTTGAGATGCCATCCTTGCCCATTCACGTAGCTCACCTCTTGCTGATCGTCTCCTGATATTTCAACATCAAACCCCAGGTCACCGGCACTCTTCTCAGGAGCTGCTTCTTCCATTATGAACACTTGGCTTTGGTTTCCCTTGAGCAGTTGGTCCACCTTTGCAGCGAGATCATCTATGCTGTTCACACTCTTCGAGCGGTCATGCTCCTTGTTCTTGTTTAGTGAACTTGAAGCCATGTTCTCAATCAGCTCAAACGCACCACGTGTGGTTTGAGTCATGAAGTCTCCATTACTCGAAGAATCAAGGGTGTTTCGAAACTCATAGCTCACTCCATCATAGAACACCTCCAATATATAGTCATCGTCAAACCCATGGTGCGGGCACTCTCTCTGGTACTCCTTGTACCTCTCCCAAGCTTCATGAAAAGGTTCATCGGACTTCTGATTGAAATTGGAGATCATGTACCGTTGAGCCGCAGTTTTAGACTTCGTGTAGAAGTGGCTCAGGAACGCTGATCGGACCTTGTCCCATGAGGTAAGAGAACTGGTCGGCAGAGATTGGAGCCAGCGAGAAGCTTTTCATTCAAGAGAAAATGGGAACAGCGTGCTTTTGACATAGTTTTGACATAGTCTGGTGGCACTCCGTTAGAGCGAGAGAAATTGCAGATTCTCTCAAAGGCTTCGATGTGGTCCATCGGGATGTCACTAGTGAGACCGCTGAACGTGCTCTTCTGTACCAGACTTATCAGTGCAGGTTTGATCTCATAATCTTGCTGAGTGCAAGGAGGAGGGTTGATGGGGGGAGCGGTTAGAAGCGAAGTTCCGCGGAAGGTTCCGCTCCCCAATAGGAGCACCACGCTCTTCTCGCGCGGCGTTCTCAGCTGCTTCTTGAGCAGCTTGTTGCTGATTTTGGATGGTCTGCTGCATCTGCAACATCTGTTGTTGCTGAGCCTGCATTTGTTGTTGAATGATTGCCAATGCCGCAGTGAGGTCATCCTGATGGCCGTGATCACCCATGTTGGTGTCGGTTGTTCTCGGTTGTTGACGATTTTGTCTTTCTAATCATGTGAGTTCGTCGTTGGTCAGTTGATGTAGTGGTCCTTGTGCGTTGCTCCGAGTATGTCTCCTGGTCATGCACTTGGATCATCTGTTCCAACAATGAATTAAAAGCAAGTTAGATATCTCAGACTAAATATTAAATCGAAAAATAAAGGTAAAAGCATGGTCCCCGCTGCAACGGCGCCAAAACTTGATACACTAAAAATGAATCCTTGCTACTGTCAAGTTAACAGTGGTAATTGTAATATTTGAGATTCAATCCAGAGGACCAGTTTACTCTTTACTCTTATGAGTTCAATATTAAGCTGGGAAACATGTGGGGTTTTAAAATCAGTGGTGACGCAAGTAACTAGAATACCTAGAGATTCAAATTCGATTTAAATGAAAGCCGGCTTAGGGTTGTTCATCGGGTGTCAATGCGGAACCAAATAAGTATTCAAGTGCAATGAGGTGCGGTCCAAAACTCGGATCACTCGGCTAGAACAATCCACTATCGTGGTCTTGCTCCCTTTGCAGATCGGTCTTGAATCCTAAGTTCTCACTTGGAACAAGACGCGATAACAAGCTCAGAGATCAGGTCCGATT
>NC_027755.1:12056882-12064871 GCF_000695525.1 Brassica oleracea var. oleracea
TTCCTTAATAGTCGGGAACAGTCAGTCGCTTGCTCTCTTTGGGAATAACCTTCGGATTGATCTGACTGGCTGTTCTGCGTTAGATATTCCAAAATGGCATATTCCTTCATGGCACTCTCTTCTTTACTCTTTCACCTGCTCCAAACCTGAAATGATATCGAATAAGCATGAATTAGGACTGAGAATTAACTCAAAGAACACATATAATGGTATTAAAAACACCATATATCAATAATCTCTGACCGGCACATAGGCATTAAGAATGCGTGTGATAAGGCGTTTCCGTGGGCTACCCGAGGAATATGTTATTATCACCTTCAACAGAACATTGTGAAAAAGTATAAAGGGAAGCATATCTTGTACTTGGTGAAAGGTGCTGCTTATGCTCATACACTTTACGATTTTCACCGGTAGATGGATGAGATAAGGAGTGCAAACCCGGAACTTGCAACCTACTTGGAGAATGCCGACGTGACCCCATGGTCAAGGGTTCATTGTCAGGGAGACCGGTACAACATAAAAACTAGCAACATCGCTGAATCTATTAATTCCGCACTGAAGCGAGCTAGTGGATTTTTGATTCATTTCCTGTTGGAGTTCATAAGGGATAAGCTATCAAGGTGGTTTTGGAAAAGGAGAGAAGATGCTTTGAGTCTCACAACTCAACATAGTCGGGGGGGGGGTTGAATACTTGCTTGTTGTTCGATCGGAGATAGCAGATACAATGTATGTCCAACAAATTGATTGATGGCGATTCTTTGTGCAAGGTGGCAAAAAGGACTGTGTTGTTGATTTGGAACATCGAAAGTGTGATTGTGGTGTCTATGGTGTCGAGAAGATACCTTGCTCTCATGCTATAGCAGCTGGATCATATGATGGTTTGCATATCTCCACACTTGTATGTCCAGTCTACTTAAAAGATACTTTGTTTGCAGGATACTCATTGAATATATATCCTTGTGCTGGACAACAAGTTGAGGCACGCACATGCTTTCCTCCGGAAGTAAAGCGTGGTCTGGGGAGATAGAAGAAATCAAGATGGCAATCTTGGTTGGAGCTATCTAGGATGAGAGGACACACGCCCCGGAAGCAACACAGCGTTTATAGGTGATCGGTTTGCAAAGAACCTGGCCATACGCGTCCACATTGTAAGAACTGACGTGGACGACCTTCTCGTAAGTCGTCAGAAGACTTAACTTCTGGATGACCTTCTGATTAGTCGTCCAGATGACTTAACTTCTGGACAACCTTCTAGTAAGTCGTCCAGAAGACTTAACTCCTGGACGACCTTCTGATTAGTCGTCCAGAAGACTATCTATCTGCGTATCTGTTTTGACTTTGTGTTATGAACTTCTCTGTATTGTAATTTATCTGCTTTTGTTATGACTTTGTGTTATGAATCTGCTTCTGTTATGACTTTGTGTTATGAATATGTGTTATGAACTTAATTGCAACTTAAAAAGACAACAACTCCACCATTAGATTAGACCATTAAATTAGATTATCCGAAAGGTTACAACACTACCAAACTAATTTCCTACGAAATGATAGTTTGGTACGAGGATAGGTTACAAAAAACTACATCCTATCCTGACCCTGTTACAACAACATCACCTTCCTAATCTGTCATACAAAAGACATTTCATCCCACAAGTTCAAGTACAAATAAAACATCATTAACCTTGCTGGTCATAAGTTGCAAGGTTCTCATCATTGTCTTCGTTCTCTTTTGCATGGCCTTCAGGAGTCTCCTTAAATATATCCAACGCCATCTTCTCCCTTATAGCCTTCGAGTTCTTGTTACAAAGCGCTGGAGGAAATGACATCCCAAGAGCATGACATTCGATGTACTTCAGAGCGAACACGCCACAATAACCAGCTCAGCACTGAGGTACTCCAACAGTAACTCTCTCATATGTGTATGGCTCCAGTGTGTGTTTGACACGTTCTTCGTCGGAGCCAGTGCACTCAACGAGCAGATAAGGGACCATGTTGACAAAAGGCTCCATGAGCACATCGAGTTCTGCAGCTCTAATATGTGTTAAAATGCTGTCCTAGACCACTATGTGCCTCTTAGGGATCGATATCCAAATAAGAATCCAATGCTCGTTCCTGAAGTTCACTGGCGCATAAATATCATCCACATCCAACCCCGAAACCTTCATAGATGGGCAAAATGATGGTAGAATGCCTGCGTGATAATTCCACGCCCCACCAGGGAGTCTTCTTCCTAAGCCGTTGATGTCGCCCTCGTCGCTCTTAAATTTCGGGTAATGGTGGGACCACTGATGAGAAAATACATGATCAAGAAGGCACAGTCTCTCACTCCTTAAATGATGTGGATTATCTTGGTACCGTTGCCTCAGTACATTAATAAAAGCATCCATATGCTGCATATAAAACAATACAAGTAAGAGATACTTATCATACAATAGAAGACTAATTGGTAAGTTGTATGTTAAGTCTTCTAGAGAAGACATACTACTGGTAAAGGGGAAACTAGAAGACATAGCAGGAGACTTACACCGTCATTCTAAGGGGGTTCGGAGGGTGAAATAAAACCGACTTGGACATCTACGTGGTTTTTTGGCCATATGTGTTTTAAAATAACTGCAAACACAAAATGTAAATAAGCCGGATATTTTTGTATAATAAAGGAAGCCATTATGGGACATTCTCACTTACGGATCAAGTTTCACCCAGTCAGTGAGCACCTTCGATATCTTCTTGTCAAAGGGTGCAAAAGGATCATAGCCTTGGCCAACCCTTTTGTTTGGAATGATCACTTTGGCAGTGTTGTTTCCCTTAAAAGGAGTTTTCTGTGAGGCAGCAAGTTTCCTTGGTCGCTCACTCTTTCCACGGACATGTGCCATAGCAGCATTCATCTTTCTCTGCCTTCTAGTTTCCCCCTTCTGTAAATCTGAATCAGTGGGTTCTTCTTTGTCCAATACAAGAACGCTAGGTTCACCACTCTGTTCTGGAGGTTCATATGCTATCACAGGACCTCGGTTCTTGGGGGTCATTCTGTCCTGCTTTCGCCACATTCTGTCATGCTTTCTCCCCATTCACACTCTCCACTTCAACTTCGATGTACAAAATGTATTTATAAAATATTAACCAAATATCCAATTGAAAGGATGAAACAAAATCCATACATAAGCAAATGATCCAAGCACACTAGAAACAAACACACATGTTCCGACATACAAAAAACAAAGCACATCATTCCTTATTCCTAGCACTTTTTCTAGTCAATCTCTTCTCTGTGATTTTGGGAGAGGTTTTGGTACTAACCCCGGGTTCGTGCACACGCTTTTCCGGATTTGAAGTTCATTAGATGCAGTCCCTTTTTGGTGATTCCCACCTTCTTCTCCACAGCTTCTATCCTATCCCCCAGAAACTTGATCTCCCTAAGGCACATCCCAAACCCATCCCTCATGACATCAGATATGCCCTTGAAGCTTTTTTCAATCTGCTCCTTGGTCATCCCACCAACAGACGTAGAAGCCTCTGAACGAGCATCTGCACGGGTTCGTGCAGAAGGCACTTTACTAGCCTCAACAGAAGCCGCTTTACGAGCTTTCTTCCGAGGTACTTTTTTGGTGATTCCCACCTTCTTCTCCACAGCTTCTATCCTATCCCCCAGAAACTTGATCTCCCTAAGGCACATCCCAAACCCATCCCTCATGACATCAGATATGCCCTTGAAGCTTTTTTCAATCTGCTCCTTGGTCATCCCACCAACAGACGTAGAAGCCTCTGAACGAGCATCTGCACGTGCCTCAGCAGAAGGCAGTTTACTCGCCTCAACAGATGCCGCTTTACGAGCTTTCTTCCAAGGTACTGCACTTTCCTCCTTCACACCACTCTCTGTCTCCGCTGCACTCTCTTCCTTCTTCACTATCGGTTTAGTACCGGTGACTTCCCAGCAATTCATGGTCCAGTTCCAATCATCTTTCGCATTAAACATGACTTTGATTATGTTCTCCGCGACCGGGTCCTCCACATCAAAGTCCCATCGTGGAAACATCTCAGCATAGTCCTTGCAGACGAAGTTGATCACGCTAGTCTGCAAAAATAAAAGATATTAACTCAGATAACAAAGACTGAAATCATCCAGAAAAGACTTCACAGAAGACTTCAAAGTAAGTCGTCTGGTAAGTCTTCCAGAGAAGACTTCGCTGAAGACTTAAAGTAAAGTCGTCTGATAAGTCTTCCAGAGAAGACTTCGCAGAAGACCCAAAGTAAGTCGTCTGGTAAGTCTTCCATAGAAGACTTCGCAGAAGACTTAAAGTAAAGTCGCCCAGACGACATAACTTTAAGTCTTCTACGAGGTCTTGTCTGGAAGACTTACCATACGACTTCCTTTAAAGTCTTCTGCAAAGTCTTAGGGAGTGAAGTTTAATACCTGTCTGCTAATGGCCTATTTAAAAAATCTGCGTCCTTTGCCACCATTGTAAGCCAGCAACAGCGGAGACGGTCTGTGTGGTAGGGGATACCCAATATTAGCACCAAATTCTGGCAGATAAATTCTGGCAGAGCAAAGTACGCCCACACCTGGAGAACTTGACCAAACCCATTAACAGTGTATGAATTTGAATCCAAATTTACACCCTTCACAGACTCCATCAGCACCTTAAACGCCACTCTCCCCCAAGAATAATTCTCAAATCTTTCTAAATCCATCACTAGCCTTGCAAGACTAGCCCGTGTAGCGGTTGAGTACTTTCTCCCTTCAATGAGCCGCATGCGATCTTCCCGAGACCACTCATCGCATCTCCCAAATGCTGCTTTTATATGCTCAGTAGTTGGCCCAGCATCGACATCAACACCCATCATCTCCCAGAAAGCAGCCATCTCCTTAGTACCCTCAACCCTTGGATTTTCCAGGTCCTCGATGTAATCGCAGTTCAGACCAGTGAGGTGTTCAAACTCCAACAGTGAAAACCTCACCGTTGAACACCTCACTGGTTGTGGACCAACGAGACTCCAGGTTTCATACTTCTTCTTGATGTTAAGCTGGAAACTGAACATATAATGAACAAGCCTTGAAACCCAACCAAAATTCAGCTCCTTGAACTTGATGAACACTCCCAACTTTGACTCCTTCAGCTCCTCATATTTGTCAGCGTTTAGAGCTCGCCTTAGTGCAGTAAATAGCTTCGAGTCATCAATGTGTTAAGAAATGCTCTTCAGTGCAGGGGGCTCTTCCCCTAATGTATACATCCGCTGCGGGAGTGCTGGTAAATCCATTTTCCGTCAGGCAAAACAATCAAAAACAAGCATCTCAAACACATAACAAGCGCACTATTCTAAATACAAATACTGGAAGACTTGCATGTAAATTTTAGTGAGAAGACTACTGAGACGACTTCCAGGAAGTCTTCTACGAAGTCTTACACACTGGACGACTTCCAACGACGACTTAGGTCGTCTGGAAGACTTCCAGGAAGTCTTCTACGAAGTCTTACACTCTGGAAGACTTACACTATGGAAGACTTCCAGGAAGTCGTCTGAGTAGTCTTTCTGAATAAATACAAAAACTGTTTCTTTAAAAGATGGATGACTTACAATCGGAGAAGATATGGTCTCCAACGACACCAGCGGTTACAGATCTGGAAAAATCGACGGGAAAAGAAGAATCAAGACTACAATTTGTAGGGTTTTACGGCGGCTAAACGCCTTAAGACAAGAGAAATAACTTACCGGCGGCGGAGTTCAACGAGACGCGGTTTCAGATCTGAAACAAAGGAAGCAGATGGTCAGTTTAAACTACTAAAAACTCTACGCCATGAAAGAGAAACAAGATTTGTCGTAAGAGGAGAGGTTACCGGCGGTGAGAACGATGGAATACGCGAGATTACCGGCGGTGAGAAATCTGAGAAAATAACCGTCTTCGAAATCGCCTCTAGAGAGAAACGGCGCTAGGGTTTTGGAAAGTTATGAAAAAGTGAAAAAATGGTATTTATATGTCCGGTAAATGATCCGGTTAAGTTTAAAAGTAAATTGGTAAAATAAAGGATTCGGTCCGATACGGACGACTTCCCTGTAAGTCGTCCATCTAAAATTATTCACCAAACGACTTCTATGGAAGTCGTCTAGACCCTAAACATAATCCCTAAACTTAATTAATTAACGAAACACTTCATAAAATCAAATTAAACTTCAAAAATGTTTCCTATATACAAAAATAAACACGTATAGGTAAAATTTGAATTTTCAAAAAAACATTCAAGCTTTCCAAAATCTAACCCTAAGAATACATACAATACTACAACATATGTTGCCAAACCCTAGACCAAAGAATACTATGATTCACTACCTACACTCATTATGTTGAAAACAATTCAATTTTGTTATATTTTAATTTATATCACTTAAAACTGTTTATAATTACATGATTTTAATTTTTCGCTTATCAAAATATTTTTTAAAACATTTATAAATTAGTTTTAAGATCAGCTACACCAGAAGACTTACTTTGAAGTCGTCTAGACGACTTCTAGCATCTCAGACGACTCAGACGACTTAATGAGGCTATATTCGTAAAAATGGCTTCTGTTTTTTTATTTAGTCACAAGAGGCTGGCTGTAATTTCACAAGGCTTTTAGGTTAGTTTTGCATTTGATTCAAGTTTGGGTATAGGTTTGTGTTTAAAATCAAGTTATGAGTCATATTTGGCAAATCCCCCATTTTTATTTCATATGTAAAAATATGATTTACTAGACGTGTTAATTATAGTAGCTACATATTCTATATAGATTATAACATTTATATCGGTTATAAATAAATTAATATGTTAAGTTGTATGAGTTATACAAGTTTTACCCAGTCAAATGAAAAAAAAAATTAAATAAGAAAGATTGTGTAGCTGTAATTGAAGAAGGAAAAAATGATTATGTGGTTAAGATTAAAAGAAAAGAGAAAAAAAAATATGGATGTAATCTTGTGGCCAAGATTAAATCGTAGAGAAAATGATCTAATGGCCATGGTTGATACTTCATTAATGACATTTTAGTAAATATCATATCATATTCTCTTATTTCCTTATGATCTGATGATTCAGATTTAAACAAAGAGAAAAAGATCTGATAGCTTCTATTGCTCTTTCGTTAAGGGTAACATAATAATTTTCTAATTATTGTCTCCCATAGATTAAAATAGGTGGTTGTAGATTTTTTTTTTGTCCCATGTCCCATCTAATCTATTAAAATAGGAGTACAAATTTGAATTACCCCTTAAACTTACAACTTATTTACAATCATATGCCACTGAAATAAATAATAAATCTAATGTTAAGTATTTATTGTATTTTCCTTATTTATTTAAAATTAAAACTATTACTTCCTATAATCTAGCTAACCAAACAGTTACCATATATTGATACTCTTGCAATCAATTAAAGATAAATTTCTATTATTGTTATTGTTTTTATGTTGTAATTAAATATACTCCTAATTTTTATTGTACAATATTGACAAACACACGCATTCTCTTTATTTAAATCCAGTGTAACAATGTAAAACGTTAGATAGACCAAAATACTTGAAGAATGAGTAATGGTTATTTACGTTGTTGTTGTTTTAGTACACTCAGGGCCTGACTGGTTCAACCGCAGCGGTTGCGGTTGCGGCTGCGGGAGTTTGCGGATGCGGGTGGTTGCGGTTTCTAGCGGTTTTAAGAGATTTATACGACTGGTTCTGCGGTTAGAAATTGGTGCGTTTGCGGGATACTTATGACTGGTTAACTACCAAACGCAACAGCGGTTAAATAATAAATTAACAATATTTACATTTTATATCATTATAAAATATCAAAAATAATAATATTATAATAAATATAAAATTTATATTTAGAAAGTTATAGTTTAAACTTTTTAAAAATTATAGAAAATATTTTCATTTTAAAGTTTTATAATATTAATTAAAATATAATAGATATATTTTAGTATTTTTATAATTCTAATTTAAATTTTTTATTGAATATTTT
>NC_027755.1:12064988-12104604 GCF_000695525.1 Brassica oleracea var. oleracea
TTTAAATATTTGTACAAAAAATAACCATATTATTCGAGTCGGTTGATATATTTTGTATCCAAACTAAAAATAATCAAATAATCAAAAGTAATCATATTATCCGTTTTGGTATGGATTCGATTATGATGTATAGAAACCTAAAATATTCAAATAACCAATATACATTTAGTTATATAGTGATACATCTAAAATATATGATACTAATTATGAAAAATAAATATCAATTTTAAATTAAAAATAATCAAAACCTGCACGGGTGTGCGGGTCAAGCTCTAGTAAGAGATTAATGTCCCTCTGGACAACCCACTGACTGTCTTGGTTGAGGCTCTTTGGTCTGGTCTACCCAATTTTTTCGTTGGCCCATCTTTGGCTAAACCTCATTTTGGGCGAAGATTTGTTTTTCTTTCTTAGTGTCCAAACACAAGTCTTCATGTCATTTTTTCGATCCCGACATCTTCTTCTTTCAATTCGCCAAAGTGCTAGACAAAAACTGACAATGCCTTTTTAAGTGACATGGTCCTTGCTCTGGTCATGGATCCCTAAGGTACAAACACGTAATCATCTTCCTTGGTCGTGGTCAGGTTAGAATCATTTTCTAGCTTCACTATTACTGTACTGCAGCTAGAACACAGGCTGTGTGGTCCCTATATCCATCACGCTATTATCGTCTTTTTCTTTAAGCAAGGCGAGCTTGTCAGCCAATTGCTTAGCCTCATCGATCCAATTATAGAGTTCCTTTAAATTTTATTTTGATCTTATATTATATAATACATATGGTATATAGGATACAATAAAACAAGGCTATTTTACAAATATGATAAAATATACTCTTTCCATCTCACATTAAATGGAGTCGTGGAGTAAAATTTAGTTACAAAATAAATATTGTTTTAGAATTTTAATACAAATTTTTTTAACTTTATTTTTCAATTAACTTTTCTAATTAGTTGAAATATAGTTAGTTATATACGTAATGATACTTCTATTTAGAAAATAAACAAAATTAAATATATATTTTAATATGTATGCACAAATCTAAAACAATACTTAGATTGAAATGGATGGAGTAACAAGAATGAATTATAACTAGTATTGTGTACCGTACGTGATGAAGCAATGGTGAAGAACGCTATTTTGGGACATGACAACAAGAAGAAACAGAGTAGTAAACTAAATAAAGAAAATAACAAGAACGATTGTTTTCACGAAAAGCACGCTATAGAAACCATCAACATGGATTGTTTTGATCTGGCATCTCTCTCTATTTAGCGATTGGGATTAGTTCATTGTCTTTTCGCATTCTAAGAAAGAAGGGGTAATTGACACTAACACAGGAGGAGATTACATCGCGGGATATACCATTTTCCTCCACGTCGGAGGTTTGGTACAAAACGTCTCCTAAGTATTGTCCTTTAAGGTATAAATGTCCTAACAAACTTCATTCAAGAATAGGAAAAAGATCAAAATAATGGTTTCTGCACTTTTTCGTTGACCATGATCAAGACATTCTTTGTTTTTTTAATACATGTAATTCTCCCTTCAAGATTTTGAAGAATGGAAGGTTCAGGCAGTTTATCCAACGCAGGAAATTTTGGATCTGTTGGAAGACAATCACAAGCTTCCCAAATGAACAGGGAGAATAGTATTTCTCCTCCAAGTAATATGCACCATCACAGTGCTTCTTTAAATAATCTTCTCATAGATGAGCAACCACCTTGGCTCGATGATCTCCTAAGCGAGCCAGCGTCACCTAAGATCAACAAAGGTCATAGGCGTTCAGCTAGTGACACATCTGCCTACTTGAACTCAGCTTTTATGCCTTTTAGAGAAGATGACCTTCTGAATAGTCATTTTTCTGGGCCATCTGGGCTAGTGCAGAACATTAATCGGCATGATGATTTGTGGCAGCCTAACTCTTACGACAACCACGGTAAATTGGGATGGGAGTTTTCTAACAAAAATGGAACTAATTTCCAAACACGTGTGTCCTGGGGAGCTGTAAATAAAGCAGGTACCTCTGCCTCGAAATCAGCTGAAACACAAGTAAGTAAAATGAAAGAAGGCTCTTTCACAAAACCAGACGGTCCTGGATCAAAAACTGACTCTAAACGTATCAAACAGTAAGGGGTCTTATTCTTGTACATATATACATACAACTTAGTACTAGTAGACATATATTTCATTTACCACAAATCTGCTTGCTTTTTTCCTGATGCGGGTTATAGTCATCCACAAACAAAATTGGTTGGGTTTAAACGTTCGATTGCTTGTACTCTAATCACCTATTATTGTATTATGTAATTCTCACTTAAACTGCAGCCAAAATGCTCACCGGGCACGTCTAAGGAGGCTTGAGTACATATCAGATTTGGAAAGAACCATCCAAGTGCTACAAGTAAGATTTAAAAATGAACATATTCCATATAGTCTTTAATTTCATGAACATCAGTAAACGCTATGTACATCTATGTACATTATACATAATGAATTTTTTTCCAACAGGCTCAAGGATGTGAAATGTCATCTGCCATTCACTACTTGGATCAACAGCTAGTCATGCTTAGCATGGAAAATAGAGCATTAAAACAACGTCTGGATAGTTTAGCAGAAATCCAAAAGCTTAAACATGGTAAGTAATCTTCAATCAACAATAAAGTTTCTCACTAAAATCCCAAAATATATTTTTTTCTTGCGAAATTGTAATTTTGGGTGGTTGATACAGTGGAGCAACAATTCCTTGAAAGAGAGATAGGAAATCTGAAGTTTCGAAAGCACCAACAACAACCACAACAAAATCAGAAACAAATGCAGCAGAACCGATACGACAACTACCGCCCACCCGCCACACAGGAACCCGAGTCCCAGTTTGCAGCCTTGGCAATATGATTTAGGAAATTCTGGATCCAGTTCCAGTTAAATTTCTCACTATGCTCTATAATAAGATCTTATAAATCTTTTTCTCAATGTTCATATACGATAGGTAACCCAGTAAAGTTTGCAGTCTTGAATGAATGCCTGAGAAAAGTATAGTAGTAACATATATTATAATGTGGATGTTCAAGTTCTTCTCTTTTTATTTAATTATTTTTATTGAAGATGTGTAAGAGAATTTCGTCTATGAAACAGCTCTACCATGTTAATTGTGTTGTAATATATATATATATATATATATATTGAAGCCCTTTCTCGAAAAAAAAATACATATATATATTATTTATAATATGATTTGTCTACACTTTTAAATCGGCCAATTCTTACATCAAACGAGGACCGCGGTCCCGATCAGTAAATAAACACGTACCATGTACTAAAACATACATCAACAAAAAATATATTCAAATTTCATACATGTACAAAGATATTTAGCTTATTTCATACATTGACCGTCTCTCTGTTAGTCACATGATAACGGATGCTGACGTGACTTTTACATTTTAATTAATTAATAAAAATAACACAAATCATTTGTCGTTGGGTGGAGTCGAAACCGGGTTCAAACAATATTGAAACAAACACTGAACCATTGTGCCAAACCAGATTATTGGTTATGTTATCTATTGTGGCTTATTTATATCTAATATGTTATGTTCTTATATTTTTAATTATCTAACATTAGTTCTACAAATAAATAAATTCTAAGTAATTGTGTTTAATTACCTTAATTATTATTATTGTGTTCTAAAAATATCAAAATTTCAAAATATAACTTTTAAAAATCAAAAGGCATTTTTCGAAATTTAAAAAGAAAATATGAAAACATATTTTTTGAAAAATTGAAAAAAACTTCAAAAATTATTATAAAAGGTTTGAATCTGAAAACATATATTCAAAAATAATTTTAGATTTAATTATATATTTTTTTATTTAAATAAATTTAAACAATTATTTAAATATAAATAATTATTTAAATAAATATAGCTCTATAAATATAAATAATTATTTAAATAAATAAAAATAAAATAAAAATATTTTTAAAGACATTTTTGAATTATCTGTTTTCAAATTCAATTTTTTTAAATAATAATTTGTTAGAAATTGTTTTTCAATTGTTTTTTTCATATTTTCTTTTAAAATTTTTAAAATGTTTTTTTTTTTTCAAAGTTTTATTTGTATTTTAAAATTTTAAAATTTTTTAGAGCAAAATAACAATTATTTTGGTAAATTAACACAATTTCTTAGAATTTATATATGTTTTGTGGAACTAATTCTAGATAATTAGAAATATATGAACGAAATATATTAGATATAAGTAAGACACAATAGATAATTCATTCATTAACCTTGTGTGGCACGGTGGTTGAGTGCATGGTACATAATGGGTTGAACTCAGGTTCGATACCCCCTAACATCCGATTAAATTTTTTTTTTTACATATATGATAGCATCCGTTACCATTTATTTAACGGAGATACGGTCAATGTATGGATAGACCTAAATATCTTTGTACATATATGAAATTTGAATATATTTTGTGTTGATGTATGTTGTATCATATTGTACATGTTTATGTACTGATCGGGACCGCGGCCCTCTGTTGATGTATGAATTGGCCGATTTTCTGATAATTAGAAATATGTAAACATAACATATTAGATATAAATAGGACACAATAGATAACATAACTAATAATCTGGTTTGGCACAATGGTTCAGCGTTTGTTTCAATATCGTTCGAACCCGGTTTCGACTCCACCCAACGACAAATGATTTGTATTATTTTTTATTAATTAATTAAAATGTAAAAGCCATGTCAGCATCCGTTAAAGCCACATCAGCATCCGTTATCATTTGACTAACAGAGAGACGGTCAATGTATGAAATAACCTAAATATATTTGTACATGTATGAAATTTGAATATATTTTGTGTTGATGTATGTTTTAGCACATGGTACGTGTTTATATACTGATCGGGACCGCGGCCCTCTATTGATGTATGAATTGACCGATTTCCCCCTATTTAGAGTATAAGCAGTGGGAGTTTCTTCCTCTAATTTCTCAGTAAAATAACTAATTAAATAATGCAAAAAAGAGAGACAAAATAGAAAAGAAGAAAGACGTCGCTCAGGAAAGAAACGTTAAATAAGTTTTGAAAGATTAATATGCTATGTATCTCTTTTTGTTTGGTACATCACATAATAAATACAAAACTAAATAAAATAAAAATCTATATCTCTATATAAAGTACGGATTACTTCTCTCCTATGGTGTCCACCTAGAATTTCAGCTCACTAATTCGTGCATCCTAGAGCCGCCACGTGTCCTAATCTCTAAAACACATCGTTTCATTTAATTTGGTAAACAATATTTGTGGACTTTCATACAAATTGGGTTTTATGTTTTGCTTAATAAAGTTCATTCCCTACAAGAAAAAGAAGTGATACATATTAAACAAAACTTTATCGGGAACGAGTGTTTCCTATCATTTTTCGACAATCCTAATTTCATCGGAGTTTGGGTCTAGAAAATCACCATTTGTTGAAAATTTTCGGTAAGTTACGATAACATATATTGTCGGAAATTTTCATTAGGAAATTATCTGAATGTACCGATGACTTTTTGAGTAATCCACCTCCGATTAGTTTTCGGCAGCTGAAAATATTTATACAAAAAACAATTATTTTAATTAAATTATAACAAATATTAAAAATCTTCATATATTTCATTGCATAATAAATGTAAAAATTCAATAACAAAAAAATCAAAAGGAAAGAACGGATCTCCTGTTGATAATAAATTTGATAAAATTGGTGGTGTATGATGCAACGGTGGTGGTAGCGGATGAGAAGTGAGCGGAATTGAAGTAGTGGTAGACAGAGTTGTAGCGGTGGTCGTGCAAGGAGTTGCGGTGGTTGGATGCAAAGAAAGAGGCGTGGCGGTGCAAGGAGTTGCGGCAGCAGCGGTGAAGAAGTTGGGGGTAGCAGCGGTGAAGGAGTTACGGCAGTAGCAGTGAAGAAGTTGGGGGTAGCAGCGGTGAAGGAGTTGCGGTAGCAGCGGCGAAGGAGTTGCGGTAGCAGCGGTGAAAGATGTACGGACAGTGGTGGTGCAAGGATTTGCAGCAGTTACGGTGGAACCAAGAGTTTCACGGTGGTTCTTTTGCACAAGAAAGTAGATCTAAAAAGAAAAGAGAGAAATATTGGAAAGAAGAAAAAGAAAGATATGAAATTAAATAGATAGTGCTGACAACTCTTCTCCACCATTCGTTTGATATATAGATAAAAGTAAAGACGATTAATAAAAAATAATTTTATGCTCAAACACAACCATTTTGTCAAGAATCTTTTTTCCATTATACGTTCCAGTTTGATCAAATTAAAACAAAAAAATTATATGTATATTGTCGATTGCAAAACAGTAAATCTAGTTAGATTGATAAATCTATTTAATCACTAAACCAAAAAAACTATTTATATTTCTGTTTGTTTTTAAGATTGGAGACGATAATTCAATTATTCTAAAGCTCTTTTTTTTAAAAAAAAAGTTAGTTGTAAATTAATTTAATTTTTACCTAAAAATTCGAATGAACAAGATAAACAACTATTTTGATCTTATCTAACGTTTAATTAACTTTTATTCGTATAGCTTGCTTTCTTGAATATAATTTTTCAGTTATGGAAATTAAATAATATTAGTACAAATAATTTTAGTTCGTTCATAATAAATAAATAAAAATTATTTACCTACCATAATATATTTGTGTAACCGGTTCATTGTATATTTAAAATATATTTAAATTCATATGAAACCAAAACTTAATTTAAAATTATAGAAAACAACATAACCTCCATTAGTACAGTTTAATATAGACTCAAATTATTGTAAAATGAGACAACATGAAGACCATTTAAAACGTTCACAGTATATCAATACTACAACTTTATAACATAGAGACAACTATTTTTTTGGACAACATAAACAAGAATTGTAAACAAGAAAAATATATCTTATTACATATAATATCTCCTGACTTAAAACTTTCTAAAAGACAAAAAATCATTATCATACTCATTTCTTTCAAATGAAATCTTAAAAGACAAACCACAAAATTATACAAAAATAATAATCTAGATCACAAGTAAAATATATCCCGCCCCAGTATTAATTCAATAAAGGCTATAGACTCATTTTATGAACTGATCCGCTGCTTATGCTCTTATATACTTGAGACATTTACACTTACTTTCACTTCTTATTTTAATTTTAGGACAATTTTAACTATTAACGCACTTTTGTTTCTTCTAACATATTTTCTCTTCTTCACCTTCTTAAAAACTCATGTAACCAATTCTACCTACAAAAATAAAATCTAACTAATATTTAACTAAATTACAAAACTCTAGTTAACCACAAATTTGTTCTCTTTTTCTCTCTCCTATCTCTTCTGCTATAGTTGCAAAAGCTTGATTTGTGAAAATATGAATGAAGATGATATAGAAGACAAAGAGAAATAGAAGCTGAGCAGCATATTCATCAGTTGTATCATTTGACTTGAAGTTTGTGTGTTCTCCGCCACCGTTCTCCGCGGCTGCATATTCGTTCTCCCGCGGCTGCACATTCGTTCTTCGGTGTCTCTATCATCGTTCTCCGGCGTCTCTGCCACAGCAGTCTGGCGTCTTCGCCAGAGGATCCAGATATGTTTCTGGGACATCCATCCTCTGGCGCATTCACCGTTGTTGTATCCGTCTCTATCTCACTTTCATGATTCTTACAACATTACTAGAGTGTACTTACAAACCTTTCTTGTTTATATTTAAGTAAAAGATATTTGATGCTTGAACTCTCCATTTTACTTTAATCTTTACTTATTGTTTCTTTAATGTGTTATTTAGTTTGGTAATAATAAGTTTCTTGTTTTTGTATACATAAAATTAATGTTTTATCATCCAAAATGAAACGAAAATGACTTAAGGATTCTAGTTATCATAGATTTTGGAATTTTTTTGTTTTTTTTTACAACAAAAGGCTAAGACGAAGCTAGCGTGAATCCTGATCTAAGAGCCAGTTTGGGGGAATTGAGTCAACATAAACCATAGCAGAATGCTGATTTCTAGCACCTCGTGCCAGCTTATCCGCCATTGTGTTTTGTGCCCTCGGAATATGTTGAATAGTAAAGGGGTGAAAAAATTTCTTACATCGCAGAAACTCCTCCATGTGTGTAGTGAATGCCGGCCATTATGTAGGTGTAGACACCATCTTCACCAGTTGAGAGCAGTCAGTTGCAAACACCACTTCTGAGATTTGTAGGGTCTTCATGCGCTCTATCGTCCATATCAAAGCTTCACATTCAGCAAGTAAAGGCGATAGAATCTTGCGAATAGCCATTGCACCCATCATAGTATCAGTTGATCAACCTTTTTGTAAACTCATCCTTGTCATGCACAAGAATCATGTTCCCTCCATGCCCCATCAATGTAACACTTATCTATCGCCAAAGCATCATGGTTCTCCACAATATGTGGGGGAGCCCGATTTATTAAATTTTTGGTCTAAGATTCAGCCCACAAAACACTTTCAATTTCCGCAGTCCGGAGAAGATCTAAAGGATCCTTTATCTGATTTTTATAAATCTTAGCATTCCGATTCTTCCAAATATACCATAAAATCCATGGAAAATAGCTCAAATCTAATTCTTTTGGTCTCCGCCAAAAGAGATAGTCCATATTTGTAAAAAGAGATGGGGTCGGAAAAATCCTAGGGCATGATGGGATATTAGATAAAGCACAAATTTGAAGTGATAATGGACATTCAAAAAATACATGATTAAATTTTCATATTAAATTGCGAGGCCTTTTTTCTCTCCTAAGCACTCTTTCCAAGTAAAACTTTATGCGGTCCCTCCGTTGATTACACCCCTTTATCCAACGGTTTATTCCCCTTTTCAGCCTATTATTCTCTGTTCTACTCTGCTCCTTTTCAAAAAGATTACCCTTTTCAGAAATATCCATCAGTCAATAGACAGCTTCGCCGCTTGAACAATACTCCTGACCGGATCCTCGCCGGGTTCAGCCCCCGACGACGTCGGCGGGCCAGCCAGGTTCGCCTGTGCCGGTGCTTTGCACTCCCTCCCCTGAGGATTTCCCTAGCCCCTCCTTCTGCTCATTGAGAACTGAGAAGAGATATGGCGATAGAAAGAGAGACCTAAAGTTTGGTTGTTATAACCTTGGTTCTTAACTCCTAGCAACAACGATCCAGAGCATTTATTACCAAGCATTTATCTCAAGCCCCATTTACTATCACGAGAGAGTCCTATCAGAAATCCAGCTTAAAGATTTAGGTTGTTATAACCTCGTACAAGATCTAGCTGCATTAACTGCTAAGCCAATCCAACCACAAAGATTCAAAGTACTCCATTATGAAATGGAGAGAAGGTACAGTCGCTCAGAGAAAGGAAAATGGCAGGCGCCATCTGAGCTCCCAACAAAGAAACCTCCGGTGCGGATACCGGCAAATGACAATGAAGACCTAATAGAAGCTATCAGACTCACTATTATTGGACGACTAACTAACCCACAGATCAAGAAACCCATTCGAGCGGTTCTCGAATTTATGACCCAGATCTGGAACCTTGAAGGTAGAGTGGTGGGTAGAGCCTTAGGTTTGGACAAATTCCAACTTAAGTTCGAATCAGAAGCCGAGCTCCTCCAAGTTCTTGACAACGGACCCTATCACTCTAAGAGGTGGATGTTGATTATGCAACGTTGGGAACCAACTGTGTCAGACCGATTCCCATCAAAGATCTCTTTTAACGTAAGGATCCACGGCATACCACTCCATTACTGGCATGAAGGAGCGATCCTTACAATTAGTAAAGAACTTGGAAGCTGTTATGTTAAAGACATCAAGGAGGCTAAGATCTGGGTTGAGGTCAATGGCCTTAAACCCCTGGTGATGCAAATGGAGATAGAACTGCCTACTGAGGATAATGATGTAATGGAAGTCGAATTTGAGTATATTAAGATTGAGAAGAATTGTTTTACATGCTTCTCCTTGTTCCATGAGGAGGTGGACTGCCCTCGTAGACACCCAAATGCACTCCCCCCGAAGGAAAGGGCCCTTGGTATTACGCAGAGTATTGCGCTTCAAAGGATCGAGGCTGAGAAAAGGAGGCATGATGATAGACGCGGTTACAGCTGACCTGAAGACTTACGAGTCTCATCCAGAGGGTACTATGGTAGCTATGCTCAAAGAGGGAGAAACAATACAAAAGACAGGAACTACCATATCCAAAGAGAGGACCATCACAGAGAGCAATCTATTCTTTCAAGAACTGCTCGGTTAAGCTCTCACCACCCAAGAAGTAAAGCGCCTTCCCTACAATACAGAGTGGTAGATAAGAGTAGAGCTAGTGCTGGATCATCTGCGCCCCTTCAAAATCCTGTCAGACAATATGAAGATAGCGCGAACAGAGTAGTCCGCTATCCTCAGGCTGAGAAAGATCTCCCTTCTGAAAATACCCAAGAGGTACCCTCAAGGAGAGGCTAGGAGAACCATCCCGAAATGAAGTCTCTAACTCGGGATCAAAGGACAGAAGATCAGCGCTAGAAAGGTTACAAGAACCAAATGTGGTTGATAATCACCCAGTGAGAGTATCACCTAGCTTTGAGTCAGGTAGACTGCAACTAGCCGGTTTAGATGTTGAAAATGATGACCTCTCGGAAGAAGACATCGAAGAGCAACCTCTGGAAATAGAAAGGGTACCGGCCTCACTTTGGCTTGGAGAAGGAGTAGATGTCAGTTCTAGAAGGGGAACGATACCAATCTCGAACCAACGCAAAATGACTAACAAGAGAAAGGTAGCCAAGACCCCCATAAGAAAGCGTGTAGTAAGAAGCCCACTCTTGGGTCTTAACCAGAAGAAGACCAGTACAGTGCGTGCAGCTACTGCTACTAGGAAAAAGCTAATGGTGGAGAAGGACCCGAAGTTACCTTGTAATAAGGCAGGCCCTAGTACACAACGAAAGAAGAATGGCCAACCAAATACGGTGCTCATACCGGGAAGTACTCGAGGTGGGGCGGTTTTTCGGCCCCATCTAAAACCTCTTCCTTAGCTTTACTAAGCTGGAATTGTCAAGGACTTGGCAGCGTCCAGACAATCCGGCGTATTAAGGAGATCCATAAAACTATGGCTCCTAATGTAATGTTCTTAATGGAAACAAAACAAGATGATGAGTTTATCAATAAGAAACTTCAAGGTCTGCGCTTTTCCCATTATTTCTCAGTTCCTCCCATTGGTTTAAGCGGAGGATTATCTCTCTTTTGGAACGAAGACACTGAGATCACAATTCTTGAGTCCTCTCCCAATTTAATTGACACGAGAATTGTGTATAAAGGGACTGCATCTTTCGTCTCATTTGTGTACGGAGCACCGGCTGCGGAGAACATAGCTGAATTCTGGAACAAACTAAGTGCGGTCGGACAGGGTCGAGATGATCCATGGCTACTGACAGGGGACTTTAACGACATCCTCAACAACACCGAGAAGATAGGAGGCCCGGTCAGGCCAGAAGGTTCTTTCACTACTTTCAGATCCTTTGTGGCCCAAAACGGATTATGGGATCTCAAGCATTCCGTAGAATCTCTATCTTGGAGAGGTAACAGATATACCCATTTTATCAGATCCAGACTCGACAGAGCAATGGGTAACTGCTCGTGCTCTGAGGCTTTTCCAATGGGAAGATGCCGATATCTGAGATTTGAAGGGTCCAATCATCGTCCTCTCATGTCTTACTTCAACTCTGAGAAAGCAAAACGGAAAGTTATGTCCCGTTTTAACAGAGCATTAACGGAACAGGAGGAGGTGACAGAACTGATTGATACAGCTTGGCATTCCTCTCCTCTCGATTCCGTGATACATAAGCTAAATGCGTGCATAAGGAGAATTATAAAGTGGGCAAAGGAAAAACAGAGCCAAAGCAATATGGAAATCCAACAGAACCAAAGGGACTTGGAAGCAGCTCTATCGAACGCAACGCCTGATCCTGCACTCATCGACAAGATCAACCTGGAATTACGCAAAGCTTACCTGGCCGATGAGCAGTTTTGGCAACAGAGAAGTAGAATTCAGTGTCTCAAACAGGGTGATAGGAATACCGGTTTTTTCCATGCTGCTACTAGGACCAGGCGAACAATAAACTCCATTCCCGTCATAGAGGACTCTAAGAGAGGCGTTGTCTATGAAGTAAAAGACATTGGTCGAGTGATCTCTAGCTATTTCACTCAGTTGTTCACTTCCAATGGCAACACAAACTTCGATCAGATTAAGGGACTACTTCCTAGAAAAGTAACTCCTGAGATGAATGCATCACTAATTTTGATACCGAGTGGTTCAGAGATTCGAGACGCTGTGAATTCTATTAACGGAAGTAAGGCTCCGGGACCAGACGGATTCTCAGCCACCTTCTACCAGTCCTATTGGAATATAGTAGGACCTGATGTTATTAGAGATGTACGGAGCTTCTTCCCGACGAACATCTTGAACCCGCAGCAGAACGAGACCCATATTAGGCTCATTCCGAAGGTTACAGGGCCGCGCTCAGTTGCAGATTACCGGCCGATTGCCCTGTGTAACACTCATTATAAGATCATAGCGAAGATCTTAACTCGAAGACTCAAACCACTGCTGCCTTGCCTTGTTTCAAACACGCAATCAGCCTTCGTAGCGGGACGAGCGATCACGGAAAACGTCCTCATCACAAACGAAACCCTCCATTACTTGCGCACGTCAGAGGTTAAGAAGTACTGCTCCATGGCCGTGAAAACGAACATGAGCAAAGTTTACGACATAATCGAATGGAGCTTTGTCAAAGAAGTTCTATCTCTGCTCGGTTTCGATCCGCTTTGGATAACATGGATTATGAGCTGCATTGAATCTGTGTCGTACTCTTTTCTGATTAATGGATCACCCCAAGGGCTTGTCAAGCCTTCCCGCAGCCTTAGACAAGGCGACCCTCTGTCACCACACATCTTCATACTTTGCACGGAGGTTTTAGCGGCCCTTTGCGCAAGAGGCCAAGAAGATGGATCTCTTTCGGGCATACGAGTTTGTCGTAACAGTCCCTTTATTAATCACCTACTCTTCGCCGACGATACCATGTTCTTTTGCAAGACCAAGCCATCATGTGTCACAGCGTTGATGAAGATTCTCTCTATCTATGAAGTTGTATCTGGTCTGAAGATCAATACTCAGAAGTCTGCTATTACATTCTCTGCTAAAACACCAGCGACAGTTCGTGCTCGGGTTAAAGAGACAACGTCGATTGCAATGGAGGGAGGTATCGGAAAGTACTTGGGGCTGCCGGAACAGTTTGGTCGCCGAAAACGCGACATCTTTGTGTCCATCTTGGATAGGATAAGGCAGAAATCACACAGCTGGACAGCGAGGTTTCTATCAGGTGCTGGCGAACAAGTCATGCTGAAATCAGTCCTCTCGGCAATGCCCTGTTATGCTATGTCGTGCTTTAAGCTCCCGAATTCTTTATGTATGCAAATCCAATCGATACTCACCTGCTTTTGGTGGGACTCGATCCCCGGGAAGAAGAAGATGTGTTGGGTATCATGGGAGACAATGGCTCTGCCAAAATATGCTGGCGGCTTGGGATTCAGAGATATACAAACCTCCAACGATGCGCTGCTTGCAAAAATTAGCTGGAGGATACTCAAAGAGCCACAATCTTTACTCGCCCAAGTGCTTTTGGGAAAATACTCTCAGCACACGTCATTCTTGGACTGTTCTGCACTAGCGAATGCATCACACGGATGGCGGAGCATCCTAGCAGGGAGAGACTTACTGAAAAATGGTTTAAGCTGGGCGGTGGGGGATGGAGAGAAGATAAGCGTGTGGAACGACCCTTGGCTATCTTCTCAAACACCAACCTGACCGATAGGCCCTGCTACGCTGGAAAGCTCTTCCCTAAAGGTAAAAGATCTCTTATGCCCACTCACAAATAAATGGGAAGTGGAGAAGATTAGAAGCATTATCCCTCAGTATGAAGACACTATTTTGAGAATAAAAACAAGTTCCACACAAGCTCAGGATACTCTGTTCTGGCTACCGGAGAAATCGGGAGATTATTCTACCAAAACTGGTTATGGCGTCGGAGTGACATTTGATAACCCGTTGAGGAATGTAGATGAGCCAGTTAAGTGGCTGAAGCACATTTGGAACGTTAAACACTATAATAAAAAAGGGTATTGATAGCACTACGGGATAGCACGAATTTTCAAACTGCTATAGTTGATTAATTTTTCGATTTGGGAACGTATTCATAGCATTAACTTAATGCTATCATGAAAAATTAGCAAGCTGAAAAAGAAAAACACAGATACCGCCTATACTTACTAAAATTTCGACAACCGCGAAGAACTTAATTAGTTCCCTCCTTACTTTAAGACTTAGACTACATAAGGAGAAAAAAATCAGTCTTCACATAGAAAAAAAAATATTAGAGTCACGGAGAGAACTCTCTCTCGAGAACAAACCCTAATACCGTCACCGTTACCCTATCTCCCACTGACGAAACTCTCTGTCGACACCTTGTAGCCCGATTTCGTGCTCTGTAACTCAAACTCAGTTGAAAAGAGGAGGATGACCTGAAGTTGTGAACAGATCCAAGCTCAGTTGAATCAGACGAGGAAAAAACCCGACTCTCCACCATCCGCGAGGTCCTCGCTCTCTCTCTCTCTATATATATATATCTCTATCTATATCTCTCCCTCACTCCCTCTGTTTTGAATCTGACGGCATTTTGACAGAGGCGAACACAGTTCCGGCGGAGAAGACTGAGGAATAGGACGACGGCGGTGAAGATATAGGTTAGTTTCGTGTTATCTTTCTCCCACTCTATTAATTGGACTGAATATTTTCTAGGGTTTGTGATTTCTGATCTTTGTTTCCTCATATGTATCTGAGCAGATTATGGTTGAGTATGTTCCAGAGCAGCCCGAGTTTGAAGATGGTTTTAACGTTGAGTTCAAGCAAATCTTTGAGAAGTTTAACTTCAGGGAACCTGTCTGATTATCTCTGTTTAAGAGACAGTTTTAGTATCGTGGTAGGCATTAGCTTATGATTATAAAAAGTGACTCAATTGTGTTAATAAAAAGTTCCTGTCTTGCAGGTTGAAGTTTATAAGTTAAATGAAGAAGTTTTACGGTTGGAGCAGATTGTATCTTAATGGAGGCTTTTCAGAATTTGAATATACTCCTTCTCTTTCTGGTATGACTTGCATATATCTCTTTTTCTTATTGATTTTCTTGTGTGCGGTTGTTTAGTACACCTTAATTAAGCCATTGGGAGATTGGGTTTTGTTTAGGACCTAACTATAGTTTCTCTCAGTTTTTTCTCTCTCCAGGTCAAGATTCTGAACCATCATTCACGCTATACTCTTTTTGCGTTGTCAATTTGAACTGAAGTTGATATCGTATATGTTTAAATATTGTCTGAATGGAATATTTTGAAAACCACGTTAAGCTTTGTTTCTAGATTAATTTAATGTCCTCGTGTTAGTGGAGTCTAGTTTATTAGAATATACAATATTGATAGGCTTGGATCACTGAAACTTAACCTCACATCCTTTTCTTCAGCTTGCGAGGTTTTGAGATGCATCGCTTTGTGTTAAGAGAAGATCTACACATCAGATCCAGACTCTCTGATTCATCATCTGCAATGGCTCTTGGGTTACTTCAGATCCTGGTTATCAAGAAGAAGTAAGTACACATCTCTTAAACTTATAAACTATGAAGTGAATGTATTATCCATTCTTAATTCAGAAGCTTAGACAGCTGAACCTTTTTGATTGTTTTTTTAAATAGTATTCATGATCGTTCAATCATTTTACCCGTGGTGTACATGATACTGCTCATTGGACACCAAACTCTGGAGACAAGACCCTTCAATACGATGAAGAGAAAATGCAGAAACGGTTGGAATCATGTTCCTCTAGCACAAGCGCAGTGACTGGTGAAATGGCTTTACATTTGGTAAATGGCACAGACTTATGTGATTTGTATTTCAGAATCCCGATCAGGTTTATGTTTTCTTCACTCTTACAATATTGATCATCTATTTTGGTTTATGTTAAAAAAGGATCATACTTTATGAACATAAGCAATTTGTTGGCATGTGTGATTATGTAGTGGTGTTGTGAGAACATAATTGCTAGTAATGTTCCTTTCATCGTTGTTTATTGATTCCTTCTGGTCAATTACAGATGCTTCTTGGTCCCAATGGCTGTGTGGAAAATGGTACCCCTTCTAAAGGTCTGTCTCCTCTCTCTCTCATTAAAAGTCTATTAAAGTAATTTAGCTGATCTTAGTCAGGGAAAGGTCTGATCTTTCGATACTGCTTGTGTGTGTGTGACACCTCATTATATTTGCTTGCAGATTTTAGTCGGTGTACTGAATCCAAACCAGCGGAATTGTCTGTGTAAAAACCTTAAGAATTTTTGTATTTCTGAATCCTAATCATCAGGTTTATCTTTCTTCCTCTCATCTATTTTGGTTTTATGTTAAAAAAGGATCATATACTTTATGAACATAAGCAAAATTTGTTTTTGTCCCCACTGCTAAGACAGATCAGTTAACCGGAGTCTGGTTATCCTTTCCTCTCTGCCTTGCATAACGGGAGCCTAATTCCAGCTATCTTGCAGCGTTCTGGTATTATATATATTTTTTTTGTAAAAACATAAATGTTAATGGTACTCCGTTCTTCTTTTTTTTGTTCATATTTTCGTAATCATGTTGTCTCACAGACCTTTATTTGGATTCACGGCTCTAGCTATAGAAGATTTGTCTAATTCGATATGAATACGTTGTTCGTGTGTATTTAGTTCTTGCTGATTCCAGTTGCAGGTAGGTATAAAGTGAATGTGGGTGATTCATTATTAATTCAAAAGCTCAGACAGCTGAACCGTTTTGATTGTTTTTTATAGCTTCTTGGATTACAATTTGGGATATTATTAAAGTGCATCCACTACGCTTTCTCTGAGAGACACATGCTAAGGCCAAGAAGGAAAATAGGAGCTCAAGGTTTTGATTTAGTTCTCGTGTTTTCTTGTCTTTTTATATTTAGTTCTGATATTGTAACGATGTTTGTGTAAGATTTAATGAAAATGTTTACATGTTTGTGGTACTGATATAAAAGTACATTTTGGTTTATTAATAAAATATAAATTGAATATTATTTTTTACGTAAATCTAATTTACAACCAAACATGTTTCTATGAACAAGCTCTAATAGCAGATAATTGATAATAGACATAGCACTGATACATTACTATAACAGAACATACGATAACGTTCAAAACAAAAGCCATCATAAGATTTGACTAACCATAGCAAGTTTAAAACAAAGCTATCATATGCTCTCTATATAATAGCATTATGGGGGACCTAAGATAGCTGAGACAGATTTAGCGGTTTCAATAACGCTAACAAAAACATATTATAGTTGTTTTCTTACGGTAAGAAAGGACATTTTTCTTGTAGTGAAAACAAGTCCCAAGCGGAAGGAGTTTCTATGGCGGCTGGTGAAGAGAGCAATACCAGTCAGCTCCAATCTGGAAAAGAGAGGAATCGCACGTTTAAACTGCAAGAGATGCGGTGCTTATGAGGATGAACTTCATGTCTACCTCACATGCCCAGTAGCGGAGGAAGTATGGAACATCACTCCCATTGCACTACGGCCGTCCAATTGTGTCCCTTCCATCGCTGAATTGATTAAGCAAGGTGAGTGCTTTACCCCATTGCCGCCGTTAGGCTTTACCTCTCCACTTTGGCCTTGGGTTGTTCGGAACTTGTGGAAGGCGAGGAATAAACTTGCGTTCGAAAACAAAGCTTTCTTAGCACAGAAGATATGTCTGAAGAGTATAAAAGATGCCAAAGAATGGAGTGATGCACAGGTTTCAGGTGTTATAAAAGGCTCCCCCGTAGCCGTTACCACCAATCTCACCAATGTACTGTCTGTTCCCCCCCCCCCCCCGCTGCTTCAAAACGGAGAGCTTGTATGCAATGTAGATGCGGCTTGGGATGAGAAAACAGGGAATTGTGGGGTAGGTGGAATCTTCTCTGGTCAAGTTACTCAGTCCTGGCCAACGTTTCGGAAGCTCACGGGCATGTTTCATCAGCACTTATGGCCGAAGCCATTGCTGTCCATCGCGCGGTCTCTCGTGCCACATATTCAAACGTCCAATCCCTGGCGGTTCTCTCTGACTCCTTATCTCTGATCAAGCTATTGAAGTCAGGTCGGAATCAACCTGAACTGTTCGGTATCATGTTTGATATCTATCACCTTATCCCTCTCTTTGATGTAATTTCCTTTAGTTTTATTTTTCGCAACTACAATTCGGAAGCTAACTTGGTAGCAAAGTCAGCCCTTGCTAGTTATGTAATGAACTCTCCTCCGGGGGAGTAAACTCCTTTATGATATGAAATGTTTGTTTGTACAAAAAAAAAAAAAAAAAAAAAAAAACACATGATTAATCGATTCTTCTTCAGCCCCACACATTTGACATTGCATATCACATTTAATTCCCCGTGAGTGAAGATTCCTGTACACCGGTAAACAGCCAGAAATTCTTTGCCAAACAAAATGTTTCAATTTTGGTGAGCATTGTAACTTCCAAGAGTGCGCCAATAATGGTTTTGTATCCGGTCCCATATCCCTATACTGAGTACCCTTATCAGGATATAATTTCTCTGTCCGATAGCCTGATTTTACCGTGTATCTACCATGATCCGTAAAATGCCAGCCATATGAATCTGGCTTAGGGTGACGACTAATGGCTAAAATCCGTATAGTACTCACATCGTCCTGATGGACATATGCGTTGAGTAAATCCAGGTTCCAAAAAAGATCAACTGGATTAATTAAATCCTCGACCTTAAGTAATGGATTCAAGAATTGATTTGAGAATTTTGGGATTGCTGACTTCAGGCGAGGAGCGGGGATCAAAGGATCATTCCAGACTGAAATGGTTGAAACTGTTTCCACTCTTTTGATTAGCCTTTTATTAGATCTAGCTGATGTGATACTCCTCCACCAATATGAGGGAGAATATGATCTGATAAGATCCAAAGGATCTGAGTTTCGGTAATATTATCTACCTTTAAAAACCCTTGCAAACAAAGAATTTGGTTTGTCGATTAATCTCCACAACTGTTTTGCTAATAAAGCCGTATTAAAATTCTGAATATCTCTAAAACCAATGCCCCCTTCTGCTTTATCCTTACACAATTTGTCCCATGAAAACCAATGCATGCCTTTTGTATTGCCGCTGCCACTCCACCAAAAGTGAGCAATTGTGCTCGTAAGTTTCTTAGTAACCGTTTTTGGTAAACGGAAGCAAGACATAACATGAGTTGGCATGGGGGATTCTACTGCTTTTATTAAGACTTCCTTCCCGCCCTTCGTGAGAAATCGGAGAGTCCAATTATTGACCTTATTATTAACCTTTTCATTGAGAAAACCCAAACATTGTGTTTTAGAACCACCAAGACTTTCTGGGATTACCAAGTATGTTCCCATGCCACCTATTGTAGTAATACCCAATACCTGTTGTACCTCTAATCGTACTGAATCTGGTACCTTATGTCCAAACTGTAGGGACGATTTCAAAAAATTGATCTGCTGTCCAGACGCTCTTTCATAATCTTTCAAAATCTTTACAATGACCTCACATTCTTGCCTATTGGCTTTGCAGAAAAAGAAACTATCATCAGCAAATAATAAATGTGAAATTGCCGGACTGCCGCGCACAATTTTTAACCCAGTTAGTAACTTTTATTCTTCTTTCTTCCGAATATTTTCTATTAGTGCTTCAGTGCACAAAATAAATAAATAAAGCGGCAAAGGATAACCCTGTCGAAGTCCTCTATTTGGTATAATATGTCTTTTTGGCTGACCATTAATTAAAACTTTGTAATGTACCGAAGAGATGCAATACATTATCCGAGATATCCATCGTTGTGCGAAACCCAACTTTAATAAACATACAACTAGCGCTGGATTTCATTCATTTTAAAATAATAAATAGTTCTTAACATTTGATCAAACACGTTAAGGTGTTTAGATTTTTCGAAAACCTTTTGCCATACTCGGAATCTTATCTCACCGAGTTTTGCAAAATTAAAATATAGTTACTATTCCTAACGATTAGGCAAATTCGGTTATCATATTTTGTATAATTGTATTGTCTATGTTTCTATTGACCGAGATTGCTTTAAATTCCAAGGATTGTAGTCCAGGTTAATAGTTAAAGAATTAACCTGGATAGAAACAAAAGAGGTTGTGTTTTCCATATATTGTATCTAGCAAATCGTTTGGTTTGTTTTTACTAAATCTATTTTATTAAAATTGAAGTATAAGGCGATCTATATTATTAAAGCATAATCTCTTATAAGATTTTGTCCTTGTTTTTGAGATAATTACCATGCTATTTATGAGTGAGTTACATAATTGGATACTTTTCTCTTTTTCTTTACACAATAAAACATTTATTGCTTGAAGCACATAAGTGCTGGTTTCGATGCTGATTTCAGATCATTATACCCTTGGTCATTTAGTAAACTAGTTGGATTTTGGTTGGGAAATCGAAACAGGTAAGTAGCCTCTTTTGTTAGTATAGTTTAGACATTAAATATTGTTTGGTTTATAGGTTAGTGAGATTGATTATTAACCACATGATTTTATACTATTTTTTTTATGTAAGGATGGTTATAGCTTCTTTGTTTTTGAACAAAAGAGACTCTTGCGGAGGATGATAGAGGATGTATTAATTTAATTATCTTTTTCTATTTGTTTTATTGTTATTATTCATTGATCTCTCTATCTTTATTTATTTGTATTTTAAATTAAAAAATACATAAATAAATATGATTGCTATAATCAATTGTAATTTTTTTGTTTCTACATTTTAACATCTATTTTAATATATTTTAATAATTAACATGACAAATGATGAACAAAGTGTCTTGTGAGTGGATTTGAACACATAATTAGGCTGATTACAAAAGACAAGTAAAAAATTGTACACTAGCGTCTAAGAATTGGTTGCGCCTAACAAAAGCCGGTTGAGGCTACAAAAGAAAGTTTTAGTACATACATTACAAAATTGAGCATCACAAGTAGCTGCTACACTTATGTTTCTCCATTTGTCCTGACAAAGTGTTTCAAGTTTCTATTAACCCTTATCTAATCTCTTTAACGTTTCTTGTTTTTTAATTATTTACCTTGAGATCCACATTTGAGCGAGAGTGCAAAACAGAGGAATACTCAGGGTTTGCGAGAATCGAACGCCATTTTCCGATTCCATGTTCGAGTACTCCTGCCATAAGAGCTTCTTCTTCTTCCGGTGTCCACTTATGCTTTGGAGCTCCCATATTCACAACTTCTTTTTCTCTGTCAAGAGATGAAACCATCACAAAATGAATACTTTAGAAACATGAAATTAAGATGTAGAAGAGACGGTTAAGAGAATTCAACTTCTTCAATTTTATTAATGACTTAGATAATCAACAGAAAACACACACACCAAACATGCAAACACACTTACAAAAAAAAAATTACATTTGCTCAAAATATAAAACCAATAGGTTGCCGTTTACATATCTAAATCCAAATATGAAATATCATTGAAAATTAAATCTGATCCACAAAAGATTCAAACTTTGAATAGCCAGATGATGAAAATTACATAAACTAAGTATGAATCTCAAAATAAATCAAATTTCAAAATAAAAACTCAGATAAGAAAGGGAGATATGTTACTGTCAGATGCAGAGTTCTTGAGTTGTTCAAGAGTAGAGATGCTTAGAGATCAGACGGGGAAAGCTTGCCACGTTCTCTCTGGATGAGACCACACTTGACTCTGCTTTCCGTAGAAGAGAACGAACACTGCCGACCATCCACGAAGATCTTGAGCTCGGAATCCATGGCTGTCTCACCGGCCATCGAGGAGGAGCTTGACCACGGCGACGCGAAGGGACGTCTTGGAGAGGCCCTCCTGGCGGAGCAGCCTCTGAGCAAAAAGTTGGAGGCCGAGGAAGAGGAGCTGGAACATGAAAAAGGAGGAAGATCAGTGTTGGTACTCGAATGAGGAATGAAAAATCGACTAAGCTAGAGGTTCCACCATGGCTTGATAGAAACGCGAGTGACAAGGGTGTTTTGTTTGAGATTTTAGTTATCCGAGCCGCAATGAGTGAGAGAAATTTAGATTTGGATTCTAGGAAAGATTAGGGTTTTCACGTTCGCTTTTGGATTTTAAACGCGTGTTATGATTGGTTTCTTTTAGTTTACTATTAGTCTGGTTTGGTTGAGGGGTGATAAAGTCATTGAACAACAAGAAAGTATGTGTCAAGTGTAATGCGTCTTTTGTTGCAATTGAAAAGTGAAAAAGTATCTATAAGAATAATTTTCTCGCTATTTATATACGAATGCAACAAAATCAATTAATTTAACAAATTCAGTTAATATATCTTGGTTTTGAACCGTAATTTTGTGTGCCATCAATACTATTTTCCTATTTCGACGTAATTGATATTTTGCTTATTTTGTGCCATCAAATATTTACTATTCTATTGCATTTATAAAACTCATTAATGTGAACTCTACGATATTTCTAAAGTGAGTGACCTATATTAATATAAACTTAATAGGTAAAAACCCGCTCTACGGGTGGGTATGTAAATGACTGAATAATATAAAATATCTTAAATTGTAATGAAAATTTGAAAATGTAATTTTATTAACAATCAAAAATTCTCATGCTCTTTCAATTCAAGTCAAGGGTGGTAGCATCAATCGTCGGTGTGGTTGTTTCAACAACAACATCTACAGGATCAGAGCCAGTTGATACCCAGCCTTGTCCTCTGTATTTTTTGAGATTGTGTTTTCGGCGTCGTGAACAACTGCATAAGGTAGAGCTTCCCAATCTGCAGCCATCAAGGGTTTGTTAGCGTTCAGAACATTACGGTCTTTGATTTCAGGCATGTGAGACACATCTTCAGTGGAATTGTGCACTTGTACTATATGGCTTATATCAACTGTTCGAGGATTCCAACACACTACATTTTTCACCAGTAGGCAATGTCAAATACAAATGAACGCATGTGTAGAGAACTCTCAAGTCTCACAAGACAAAAAATATATAGTTATAAGTGCCACAATCGCTAAATCAGTATCTACATAAATTGATAATGTAACTGACCTAGAAGTCGTGATCCTCGCAACGAAGAATACCTAGTCAACATAATTTAGGAAAAAAATTATGGATGCTTGTATAGATTAACACACTGATTTCACAAAAACTAATCAAACAATCTCCTTCACCGGAAGATATAAAATCAAAGAGGCGACACATGTCCGATGGTAGGAGATGATTGACGGCAGCACTGGTTGAAGATGAGTTTCTCACAAAAGAAAAAATTAAAACACTACTGCTGGGATTACCTTGTCGAGTAATAGCATGTCGACACACATTAGCTACATTTTCTGTACATATTATGACATCACCCGCAATTTCTTATGTCATCTTTGTCCTGTATTTGACAATCTTGGCTCTGTCATTAATAGGCTTGGTGGTGCCCGAGCAGCAACAGCCTTTAAGAATATTTTGAGAGATACTTCAGCTTCTTAGCAGACTCATTGGCTTTCTGAATCACATCTGCCATAGTTTCTTACCTGTAATGCATGTTTCAATTCAGAACTTAACAATCAAAGCGTAATAATAGGTACTCTTTGGGTGATATCAGGAAGGCGAATTAACAAATGACAGTTAGCAGCATTCAAACTTATAGATTCATGTGAAAGTGAAATCGACCATGGGATATATAACGTTGGAAAAAATAGTAGCTTCTAGTAGTAACATAGGAAGCACAGACATACAAAACCATAGCTTCTAATACATTGCATATTTCAATTAAAAACTTAAGAATCAAAGTGTAACAAAGAAATTTTCTAGATGATATCATCAAAGCGCATTAAAATTAAAACTATCAGTGTTCACACCGTAGCTTCTAATAGCAACATGGGAAGTGTCAAGGATACGATAGTATCATGAGAATATATCTATCATATATACTTAAGGAATGTAGAGTTATTGGCTTAACCTAGCTCTCACGCTAACCTTTGTATAAATACTTGTGTACATGCTTCTCATAATAATAACACAACATTCTTATATGGTATCAGAGCAGTCTACGATACCCTAAATATTTTTCTTTTTCTTTTCTTTTGCCGTCAGCTTCTTCTTCCTCAAAACACAAACCATGGCTGCACACACTGCGGAAATTATCACCGCCGACAAACAAACCCTTCTCAACGTCAACATGTCAAACGTGACAAAACTCACCACCAGCAACTACCTCATGTGGAGTTTGCAGGTGCACGCCTTGTTAGACGGTTATAACTTGGCCGGTTACCTTGATGGAACCACTCCCCCACCACCTGATACGATCATCACTGATGGTGTTCCCGCTCCCAATCCCGCACTTGCAATTTGGAAGCGTCAAGACAAGCTCATCTTCAGCGGTCTTCTTGGGGGAATCACTATGACCATTCAGCCCATTATGTCCAGATCTGCTTCAGCAGCCGACATCTGGAGAACCCTTGCTGCAACGTATGCAAATCCGAGCCGTGGCCATCTGCAACAAATCAGGCTCCAACTGAAACAATGGGAAAAAGGCACTAAGACGATCGATGAGTTCATCCAGGGCCTGACCACAAAGATTGATCAACTGGCGCTGTTTGGCAAGCCTATGGATCTTGAAGATCAAATCGCTAAGGTGATTGAGGGTCTTCCAGAGGACTACAAATCAGTTGCAGATCAGATTGAGGGAAGAGACGTTGCTCCAACCTTCACTGAAGTTCATGAAAAACTTCTCAATCATGAAGTAAAGTTACTGGCGAACTCAACTGCGGCTGCTATCATCTCAACACCAGTAACAGCTAACACAGCCAACACGCGCGGACGTGGCTATCAGGGACGCTCATCAACTCAGCACTGGAACCAAAACAAAGGTTCTGATCACTACTCTGCATCAAGACAGGACCAATGTGGAGGCAGAGGATATCAGGGTAAGTGTCAACTCTGTGGCACTCATGGCCACAGTGCGCGTCGATGCTACCAGCTACTCAACCGTCAGCTCACGCCAAACAACCAAGTCTCCACACCAACCTTTCCACCGTGGCAGCCAAAGGCAAATATAGCAACTGGAACTGCTCAAACCGACAACATGTGGCTCATGGACAGCGGCGCAACACATCACATGACCAGTGATCTCCACAACCTCTCGCTTCACAATCCGTATCACGGCAATGACCTGGTTCAGATAGGAGATGGCTCAGGACTCTCCATCACTCATACTGGTTCAGTATCACTTTCTTCTCCCTCTCGCGCTTTTCGTTTAACTGATGTTCTATGTGTCCCTAATATTCACAAAAACCTCATCTCTGTTTATCGGTTGTGTAATGCTAATAAGGTTTCTGTTGAATTCTTTCAGGTGAAGGATCTGAGCTCGGGGGTCCCGTTGCTCCAAGGCAAAACTAGAGGCGAGCTGTATGAGTGGCCATTTTCACCGTCAACCCTTACATCCTTCTTTGCCAATACCTCAACCAAAATCTCACCCAAAGAATGGCATGACAGACTTGGCCACCCAGCAGTCCCTGTTTTAAAATCTATTATTTCTTCTTTTCAACTTCCGTGTTCTCAAGTTGTTTCTCAAACATTGTCTTGTTCTGATTGCTCTATCAATAAAAGTCACAAACTTCCATTTTTCCAAACCTCTATTACCTCAAACCGACCACTTGAATATCTTTTTGCTGATGTCTGGACGTCCCCGGTTGTCTCAGTCGACAATTTCAAATACTACTTGGTGATTGTAGATCACTACACCAGATATTCGTGGCTATATGCAATGAAAAATAAATCAGATGTTCGAGACATTTTCATACCATTCAAAAGCCTTGTTGAAAACAAGTTCAATACAAGGATTGGTACGTTCTTCTTCTCAGACAACGGGGGCGAGTTCTTAGCCCTTCGGTCCTTTCTTGCAACAGCCGGAATCTCTCATCTCACCTCACCGCCTCACACACCCGAACACAATGGACTTTCAGAAAGGAAACACAGACACGTTGTCGAAACCGGCTTGTCGCTTCTCACACACGCTGGCATGCCTTCTTCCTATTGGACTTACGCCTTCGCGACTGCAATATACCTAATCAATCGGCTCCCAACACCAGTTCTGAATATGACGTCTCCATTTCACAAACTTTTTGGAGAAATTCCCAACTACGGAAAGCTACGGACCTTCGGCAGTCTTTGCTTTCCTTGGCTCCGACCGTACACTCATCACAAACTGGAGAACCGTTCAACTCCCTGCGTCTTCTTAGGCTACTCCCTCACACAGAGTGCTTACATCTGTCTGCAGCCAGCCTCAGGTCGAATTTACATCTCCAGACATGTCAAGTTCGATGAGAGCTCCTTTCCCTTCAACACTTTAAGTAAACCGGCTGATCCAAGCTCAACCCAACCACCCACAAATTCCTTTCCTCCTGCAGAACAAATCCCAGTCCCAGCGCCACTCGTACAGCAGCCGACAGTCGCGCCTCAAGAGCCTCAGGTACAACCGATCTCTGATTCTAACCAGACTGTTTTGCAGGAAAGTGATACAACGGAGTCCTCTGCAACTCAACCTGAGAGACAAGATGATTCCCAAACCAGAAATAATCCTCCCCTCACACCCAATCAACCAGAAACCAGCCACCAAACTCCACCTTCATCATCAAACCCTACCGTTACCACTACATCTCAACCCATCATCCCTCCGGCTCCACCCACACACAACTATCACCCAATGCAGACCCGTCGCAAAAACAACATAACCAAACCCACAACCAAATATATCCTATCCGCATCCCTGAACCCTGACATACCACCTGAACCACTGACACTTGCTCAAGCTCTTAAAGATAAGCGATGGAGAGGATCTATGTCTCATGAGATCGATGCTTTTGATCAAAACCAAACATTCGATTTGGTACCGCGACCACAAAATGTTCATGTTATCGGCTGCAGATGGCTTCACAAGAATAAATTTAAAGCTAACGGTACTCATGACAGGTGCAAATCACGCTTAGTAGCAAAAGGGAACACTCAGAAACCTGGTCGTGACTACACTGACACTTACAGTCCTGTGATCAAGTCTACAACTCTTCGTCTTGTCCTCGATGTTGTGGTCACTCGATCATGGTCCATTCGGCAACTAGATGTGAACAATGCTTTCCTACAAGGCACACTCACTGATGAGGTTTACATGGAGCAACCACCAGGCTTTGTCGACACAGACAATCCATCCTTCGTTTGTCGTCTTAAAAAGGCCATCTACGGCTTGAAACAAGCTCCTCGAGCCTGGTACACAGAGTTGAAAAATTATCTTCTCACTGTCGGTTTTGCTAACTCTCTTGCAGACACCTCGCTGTTCATTCTTCGGCATGGCTCATCATGCATCTACCTGCTCGTATATGTAGATGACATACTTGTGACCGGTAATGATGAAGCAATGATTCAACGTATACTTCGCCAACTTGCTGAGCGTTTTTCTATAAAAGATCCAGAAGATCTCAACTACTTCTTAGTCATTGAAGCACATCGATCTCCTGCTGGTCTTCATCTTTCCCAAAGGAAATATATTCTCGACCTACTACACAAACATGGGATGCTCGAAGCAAAACCAGTAAGCACACCTATGGCCTCTTCTCCGAAGCTCACTCTCCTCTCTGGCACATCGCTCTCTGATCAGACCGCTTATCGTCAACTAATTGGTGGTTTACAATATCTGGCCTTAACGAGATTGGACATATCTTATGCAGTTAATCGCCTGTCTCAGTTTATGCACAGACCCACAGACTTGCATCTTCAGGCTGCTAAGCGAGTTCTCAGGTATCTGGCCGGTACCAGCACTCATGGTGTCTTCTTCTCCGCCAAAAACTCCCTTACACTTCATGCATTCTCCGACGCTGATTGGGCTGGAGACTCAGACGATTATATCTCCACCAACGCTTTCATCATTTACCTTGGTAGCCATCCGATTTCATGGTCAGCCAAGAAGCAAAAGAGTGTCGCAAGATCATCAACCGAAGCAGAGTACAGATCCGTCGCTAACACTGCGTCTGAACTCCGCTGGATCTGTAACTTACTCACTGAAATGGGCATTACATTACCAGCTACTCCGGTTATCTACTATGACAACGTAGGTGCCACGTTTCTTTGTGCAAATCCTGTCTTCCACTCACGGATGAAACACGTCGCCTTAGATTACCACTTTATCCGAGGTCAAATCCAGAATGGCATTCTCAGAGTAGCTCATGTCAACACTAAAGATCAACTTGCAGATGCCTTAACCAAACCACTTCATCGGAGCAGATTTACTGAGCTTCGAGACAAGATCGGAGTGTCTACCGTCCCTCCGTCTTGCGGGGGCGTGTCAAGGATACGATAGTATCATGAGAATATATCTATCATATATACTTAAGGAATGTATAGTTATTGGCTTAACCTAGCTCTCACGCTAACCTTTGTATAAATACTTGTGTACATGCTTCTCATAATAATAACACAACATTCTTATAGGAAGCACATATATGACAATTACTCAAGATATAGAAAACTACCTCAAATCTTTAATGGTAGAATCTTCCACGGACTTTTTGCTTTTATAGAAGACAACCTTCGGCGGTGGAGACAACCAATCGTCATCACCTGCTACTTCAATCACTTCTTTTTTTTTTTTTTTGAATGAATGTTAAATTTATTCATCAAAAAAGCCTTATTACAACAAGTGCATCCTGTTTAGTATTAAAGAGCAACAACTACAACTCTGATCTACTTCAACTACAGGAAAATGAGGCTATCTACATTCTAGTAGTAAACCAAAACTGCATAAGATCTTCCATCCCCTTTATCCCTTTCATACGTATCAAACTTATTTTGTTTCTTATCCCTTTATCAATCAACCGATTCAGTACAGGCAACGGCAACATCTTATCACCATGTCTGATCTTGTTTCTTTCTCTCCATACTGCATAAAGAACAGCTTGGAACCAGGGGCGGACCCACGTTATAGAATAGGGGGTCATCTGACACATGTTTAATTTTATATCTTTGTGTTTGTATAACAACTAATGAAAAAGTCTGTAGCTGAGTTGGTCTTTTCCTTTACAGCTGACACACCTTTTCCCGGTTCAATTCCAGCCTCTTACATTTTGATTGTTTATTTTTTTCTATATGAATTATGTGACACCCCTTAAAAGCAAAATTGGGTCCGCCACTACTTGGAACGCATATCGGATGCAAAACAAACTCTTCCTCTCCCTAGTTACATCAGTAATAATCTCCATGATCTCTGACCAGACATTGGTGTAAGAGCTTCTGAGAATGCCTTTTGCAATGTACTCCCAGACTTGGCCTGTGTAAGAACACTCGAAGAATAGGTGATTTCTTGATTCAGGTGGTGTCAATGCCTTGGCTCCACTTAGCAATTCTGTCCAGTGTAGACATTCTATCTCGCATAGAAATCCATGTCACAAACGCATATTTTGGGGTAGCTTAAGCAAACCAGACACCTCGAGCCCAAGTACAAGACGGCTTAATCTCTCTTAGCAACATCCAAGTCTCTTGAGTAGAAAACTTCCGACGGAACCCTGATTTTCTTCTCCAAAGACTTATATCTCTGTTTGGTTCCTCTCTATTACCCTCAACTCATCTTCTATCTTATTGAGTATACACGTTCCGTGTCTTCTTCTTCTTCGAGAACTCAACACTGCCTCCTCCACTGTCGCTCTCTTACCCACTCCCAAGTCAACAATACCACAATCACCCAATAAGTCTGCAAGCAAACCCTTATTAGACCAATTATCGAACCAGAGTGAAGTATGTCTTCAATTCCCCAACTTCTTTTTTTTTAAAATTGTTTAGCCAAATATCTCTCAACTTCAACATCTTACGCCACATCCAAGATCCCACTTGTGTGTTAATACTTACTTCCCAGAAGCTCTTTCCTTTAAGTAAATTTGATCGAATCCACTTATCCCATAACGAGACTCCAGCAAGCATTCTCCAAATCAGCTTGAGACCATACACTCTGTTTACTTCTCTTAAGTCCCTAATCCCCAATCCACCTTCACTCTTCATTCTACAAATCTTCGTCCAAGCTACTTTAGCCTTAGTAGCCTTCAGCACTGGCCCTGTCCATAAGAAAGCCGGACATATTTGTTCCACCTCCTTGATGCACTTACTAGGCAATCTGAACACAACAATCCAGAAATTGATGATACTGATAAGCACCGAATTGATTAGCTGGAGACGACCAGCATATGACAAGAAACGACACGTCCAAGTGCTAATCTTGCTTCTAATTTGCTCAAGTAGGGGAGTATAATCTTGCTTGCTCATCGCTTTGGTCATAAGAGGAAGTCCCAAGTAGCGTACATGAAGCTCTCCTTCAGCAAAATTGAAATTCTCCAATATATTACTCTTCTCAGCCTCTGGGATTCCTACCATGTAAATGGTTGATTTCTCAAGACTTATGCTTAGTCCGGACCAGTCTTCAAACTCCTCAAATACTGAAAGACCACCCTGTACAGACTCCTTCGAACCTTCCACAAACACCATTAAATCATCTGCGAAACAGAGATGGGTGAGGGAGAGCTTATGGCAACCCGGATGAAGCTTGAATTTCCTCTCTTCCACTGCTTTATCAATTTTCCATGATAGAACATTCATACACAGTACAAATAAATACGGTGAGAGAGAGCAGCCCTGGCGAAGACCTCTAGAGCTTTGAAAATAACCCGCAAGGTCCCCATTCACTTGCACCGAAAATGATGGTGTTGTAATACAGAGCTTGATCCAATGAATGAACCGCACTGGGAATCCTAATGCACTCAAGATCTTCAAGACAAACGACCATTGTACCGAATCGAATGCTTTAGAAATGTCGATTTTCATAACACACCATTGAGAAACCTTTTCTTTATGATTGTCTTTGACGAGTTCAGAGGCAAGCAGAACATTCTCCATAAGGAGTCTCCCTTGCACAAACACTGACTGATTCTCTAAGATTATCCTCGGTAGCAGCTTCTTCAATCTGTTAGCCAATATTTTCGAGATTACCTGATAAAGAACATTACAGAACGCGATCGGTCTGTAATCTTTCATCTCAAGAGAGTCTAGCTTCTTAGGGATAAAAAAACTATAGTGGAGTTCACACCTTTAGGGAGAAAACCAAATCTGAAGACAGACTGCACAGCTACAGCAAAATCATCTGCTATTATCGGCCAGGTAGTTTTAAAGAACTCTGCTGGATAACCATCTGGGCCAAGAGACTTGTTATTAGGCATAGCAAAAAGTACTTCAATCACTTTCATCTCTCTCCTCCGTTATATTCCTTCTCAGTGAACTTGAAAAGTTTGACCCGGTACACCGCAAAGCCCTCTTACCGCTAGGAGTAGAAGCCATACTCAACGAAGACGACTCGCACGAAGATGACGTATCTGAAGAGTACGATGCGTTCATGGAGATACCGTTTCTCCTCAGAGGCGAACTCTGCGAAGTTTTCTTCGCGGGAGACGCCGTAAAGGTTAGGTTTTTCGTTTTATCAGCAGCAACAGACTTCTTCACCGGTTTCTGCTGCAGCTTGTTACCGGCGGGACTAAGAACTGATCGAAACTCTCGGTCGGAGGAATCCACAGAGTGTACTATTGGTTCGACGCGTTCACAGAAGGTACTCTTGGTTTAGCGCGTTCACAGAAGGTTAGGTTGCTCGCCACCGGGCCGAGTTCGTTGGACCAATGTTAAAGCCAACACAAAAGCGAAGCCCATAACTTTACCTTTTAATGAAACGGTGAGTTTCATTCTCCTTGGACACGTGTCGGCTTCTCAAGATTCGAATTAGTGACGTGTCCGCCTACGTGGAAAGCCTAGGAGGGAAGCAAACCCAACTTTATATATAAAGATTAATCTATAATTGTTTACCTTTTAGTATACAAACGCTTCTATATCTATTTCCTATGTTTAAAAATCGTGTTAATATTATAGTTTAACCGGAAACTAAAAAAAAAAATCTTCTCGCCTTATAAATGTTAAAATTAATTTAAACAAAAATATTTAATGTAAATAAAGTCAATAACTGAATCTATATTACTGCTTATCTCCATTAATTGATATCCAATTAATTTGTTTCAAATTTTGAAACTACTTATCTACTTATTTCAAATTAATAAAACAAAACCCAAAGATTTATTTTTGTCTGTTCAAAACTCAATATTTAAAAAGATTTGGATGTAAACAAAGCCAAAACATTATTATTTTTTATTTTTTTTATTCAAGGCCAATATGATTAAATTAGTAAATATAATATGTATTTTAAATTGATTTTTGAGAAAACAAAGAATAATATAGAAAATTCTATTAGTTTTTGATAATTATTAATATTACACTGCTAACTTACTAAAAATAGCAACTGATAATAAGAATTTTTAAAAATAAACTAAAACATAGGGAATTATAAAATTTATCAATTTGTAATAAATAACGTCGTAAATTTTAAATCGTGGATCATAACCTCGCTTTAAAACATGAATAACATATTATAAAAAATTATTAATCTAGAATAAGATACTTAAAATATCTAAACTCTCAAGTATAATCATAAAAACGCAAAAGTTTAAGTATGAATATGATCTCGGACTTTTAAAAAATGTATACAATTATTATATAAAATTATAAATCGAACAAATTCTCCCGCTTTGAAAGCGTGGGTCAAAATCTAGTACTCACTTATTTTAAGTGATTTCTAACATCCTATTCCTTTATTTTTAACTAATTTAAACCACTTTGTTTATTGTTTTTCCCAAATAATTTGATTTCATTTATTACATAGTAAAAAATATAACTTACCTATTTTTAAGTGTTTTTATTATATTTTTTACATTCATTTTTCACTCTTCCTAATTATTTTATTAATTATATTTGCCATAATAATTCGAGAACATTTATTTTACGTAACCAAAATAATTTCACAAGTTCGAATGAAACAGATTCATTCATGACAAGAATTCAACCGATTAATAGTTTTTTATTTTATTATTTATAGAATTAGTTAGACATGGGCATCTAGGTATACGTTCGGGTACGGATCGGTTTTTAAGTATCGGATTTTGAGTTTAAAATTAAACTTTGTTCGGATATTATAAATTTTCGGAGGGGTTCGGACTTATGTGTTTCGAAAATGTCATTTAATACCCAAATGTCATTTAATAATTTATAAAAAGATAAAATTTAATACCCGCACAAGCGTGCAGGTCAAACTCTAGTGATTGATTAATGGCCATGTTTTAAAATTAGATATCTTCAATATCCAGCGATTTTAAAAAATAACTTCTTAACAAATTTCTGACATATTATGAATGCTAAGAAAATGGATTGGTTAAGGAATACTGGAAATATTATTAGAAGAAAAACAATATTCATATGCTAAAATCAAAGGAGTCAAGGGTCTTTTCGCGGGTTCAATGCCTCAGGAGTCACATTCCCGTTAACCTTTGTTGAGAAATTCTCATGAACGTGGTCGCTATCACGACCGTTTTGATCGCAATGTTCACTTGGGAAAGGAGCTGCGACCTCTCAAATATGGAAATGCTGAGAACGCTTACAACAATCGATCTGGATTCGAAGCTCCACGCCGTGGCCATGTCCCAGAGAGATACTCTCGTAGATCAGATGAGAATAGATGGGGTCGCTCTGGCTCTCGGCATAGCTACCGTTATGCTCTGTATGAGCATAAGAAATCTCAGACATGGCGTCAAAAGAACAAACAAGTGGAGCTTGATGGGGTTAAATCTTCGACCAAGAGTGGAGTTTCAGATCATAAATATGTCTCACGAAGCCTGGGATTACCATCTTCAACGTCGAACAATGATCAAATGGACCAGATACATGAGAAACGTTCAAGTGGTAGAAAGTTAGCAAGTACCATTATCACACCTTCTCGTGATGAGTATGCTAAAGACGACAACGTTACGTTCCGTAATAAGGTTTCAGCACGAGCCATCAATTTCTCTCCTACGGAGAATGTTGTGTCTAATGATCAGGAAGATGGTCAAATTATTGGAGCATTGCAAGATATGGACATTAGAGGTTCGGCTATCATTGTGGCTCCACAACAAGAAGCATGGATGGACTGTGATGTTCAAAGTGATGACTTACTTGGAGACGAGTTAAAGGCAACGGAGGAGATGTCCTCTTCACATCAGGTTGTTCAACGTTCTAGTGATGCTGTTAAAAGAATCAAAGTTAAAGGATCAACATCAAGCAAAGGTACCTCACGCTCTAAAGTTCCAATTGGGCTACCAAGTAAAAAGGCTAAGTTCTTCCGTCGGGGATCTCCAAGGAAACGACATGCCGTTACAGTTGGTTTACCTCCTTCTGGGGAAACCGATGAACATGGTCAAAAGCGTCTCAGTAGCTGGAAGAAATCTAGAGCTAGTTCGCGTCGTGGTAATGGTTCGGAGGTACAAAAACCCCACAAAATTATCCATGAGGGCGCTCAGTTGGAACTGTCAAAGGATTGGCAGCGACCTCACAGCTCGACGCCTTATGGAGATGTGTCAGAAGCATCGCCCAAGACTTGTGTTCCTTTCTGACACGAAGAACAGAAGGCTATTGTTGCAAAACATTCAGGCCGACTTAAGATTTGATCGTTTGTTTACTGTTGAGCCACTTGGACTCAGCGGAGGTTTCGCTTTATTTTCTATGGATGAATTTCAAACAAATGTTTTATTTCCAAATAATAGAATGATTGACGTTGAGGCAGTCATCGATGGAATAAAAGTTTTTATGATGTTTTTTATGGTGACCCTGTGTTAGAACAAAGAGATCAAATTTGGGAACGTCTTACACGTTTTCCAACAACAAGAACTGGACATTGGTTTATGATAAGAGATTTTAATGAAACTACTGGTCACAATTGTAGGTCCTAAAATCTACACTAAGAATTTCATAGTGATCGGAAGTTTAATCAAGGGAAGATAAATGATGTAGGCAACAATATCTTTAGAACACAACGATGTAATCAGTTTCCGGTAGGCAAAAATGTACTTTTATTGATGAATAAGATCAAATACAATGAATAAAGCAAGATCGAATGTTACAATGAGATCGTTAAGAGAAAAGATCTAAAGATGGATGAAAACAAGGTCGAAGTATGGGTGTAGCTCTCTCTAGGGTTTTCAACGTGTCCCTTCCTTATGCGTCGACCTCTTCTTATAGCGGGCTGCTCTCATGATGCTCGCAACCATTCCGTGATCTCCGTAATCGTTCCGCGATCTCCGGATCTTCGAAGTCTCCGTTTGGAGCTCGAGTGCTCGTTGTGGGCTTTAACTCTTCGCAGCCCATTTAATTGACCGTGGCCCATTAACATATTGAACAAAATTGGGTCCAACATTTGTCCCCCAGCCTCTTTTTGGTTTGAACGAAACGAAAAGAGGTGGTTTGCTTTAATCCTGATTTTGTCGCTTGGTAATCGGTACGATTTTGGTTTGAATTTAACGATAAACTTTTGAGGTCGTTGTTCGGCGCGTTTTTATTCTTGCGCGTAACGGCTATATCAGCCGCCGCTAGGGCGAGTCCTAGGTCATCATTATCTTTCTCGAAAATGGCGATAGAGCCGTTGGGGTGACTATAAAAACGCAAGGGATTTCCTTTCTTGTTTCAATTTCGATTCCGCTTCTTCATCTGTTTTGCTATTGCTTTGAGATTTCTTGATCACTGAACCTAAGATGTCTTTGTCGTTCAGCTTTCCTCGCCCGACGACTACGACCGACGATCTCGAGGATCTCTACACAGGATCTCAACACAGTGTACAGAGTCGACCGCGCCGTCGTGCTTGACTTGGCTTCCGCGTCTGAGACTCTTGAAACTGTTCGAGGGGGCTATTGCGGAGCCTATCTCTCTTTCTTCCAATCTTGTGGTCTTACATTCCCGATCCCGGAGCCTGTCCTCGAGATCTTGGCGGAGCTTGGTTTATCGTTCACTCAAATCCTCCCGAATTTTCTTAGGCATCTTATAGCGCTTTTAGTTAGAGCTAGAGAGGAAGGTCTTTCCTTCGGTCTTAGTGAGTTCCGTCACCTTGTTCTAGTGAAGCGGAACATGCAGAGTCCCAAAACTTTCCTCGTGTCTCCGCGTCCGGGTCGCCATGTTATTGAGGACGTCCCCTACTGCGACAAGAAGTGGCGTGAGCAATTTCTTGTTTTTAAGTGGATCGAGCATCCATGGGCGACTTTGATTTTTCTCGACTTCCCCGGAATTGGGCTGAGAATATAGGTTAGTTCCTTCTCGATCTTAATGTCGATCTTTTTCCTTTGGGGAATTTGCGATTCAATTCTTCGTTTTCCCTTAATTGTTTCAGTTCATTCCGGAAGTTCTTTGATGCCAGACGAGATTCGTAGTTTGATCGGGGTTCTCCGGAGAGACCGTTCGAACTGGTCATCGTTTGACCAGTCCCGAATCCGAGCTGCTTTCGCCATGCCAGAGGGGACAAACAGGCCCCAACCGGTCATTGGCAGCTATGAAGATGAGGCGGAGCGTTCTCAGGAAGTCATTGCGACTTCTTCGATCCAAGCTCATTCTTTGGATTGATTGGCTATGCAGATTATGAGGAGGTCGTCGTTTCATACTTCCGAGTCAGCGTTGAGGGGAAGAGCCTCTGATAGACCTCCCTTGATTTTGATTCAGGATACTAATGATGAAGATGTTCCTGGGGAGCAAAGATCTTCTGTCTTGTTGAGCCCCGGCTCAAAAGACAAAGTCGTTGCCGCGACCCTTAAGCGACGTCGATCGTCAAAGGCGGCCTTGCCCGGTTCGTTTTGTTCTAGATGAGAATCGACCGTCAGAGGTCTTGCTTCTTGGGGTGATGATCCTTTGTTTGCGGCTCAGGACGACCTGATCTCTCTCGCCGGCCGCATAAGATCCGCGGGTTTCCGTCTCCCGTCCCTTACTTCTCTGACCAAGAAGGAGGCCTACGCCAGAGTGGCGGTCGCGAGCTCTAAGGTCCATTTCTTGCTTTCTTTCCTTCTCGAAGATGTTTTGAGGTTCTTATTTGTCAGCTTTGTCTTTTTTAGGTTATGGAAGCCTTCAACGAGTATGTTCTAGCGATGGAGGATCGCGTTGAGGTTTATCGCAATGACAAGGAGATTGAGAGCATCGGTTCTGAGATCAAGAGGCTTTAGGCGGACAAGGGATGCTAAAAAGATCGAGGCCTTGAACGATGACTGAAGGAGGACTTGCCAGGAGAACGCGACTCTCGCGGCCCAGGTCGTCACTCAGAGGGCCAAAATCGCAGCGCTCGAGGTCGATAGGGATCGAGATATCCGTCGTGCTTCTCGTGTTGCTCGTCGTGACGTCGCGGGACGATGTCGAGAGATCCTAGAGTTTTTGAAGGAGAAATGGGAGAATAAGAAGAAGGAGGCGTCAGCTGAGATCCAGTCGCAAGAGGTGGTTGCCAACATCGACCTTCTAAACGAGCTCAAGGATGGGGACTTAAATGAGGACGCTGAACTTGCTCGTTTGAAGGAGATGGAGAAGGACTGTGAAGGTCTTGTAGCTTTGGCTGCTGTATCGGATTGGTCAATCTCCGGGTTCGATCTTTCTCAGGTTTCCAAAGATTCAGTGGATCAAGCCGGAGGGTCGTTTGTTCCTGATGGAGCCGATTCTAGTTGAGCTTTCTGTTTTGATACTATTTTTTTTTTGTTTCAGACTCTTTTGTTTTCTGCGATCTTTGGTTGTGAAGTTTCGATTTGAATGAAGAAACACGGTTTTCGGAATATCTTTTGCTCCCTTAGTTTTCGAGATTCTTTTATCTAGATTGTTGAGATATGGGGATGCCTTAGTCTTTATAAAGCCTTACTTCGTTTAGGGTTTATCACAGTACTTCCGCTAAATTCTTATTTCCTTCTACCGAAAAGATATGGCATCGAGAAGGACGAACCTTCGTGAATCCGAAAGGATACAAAATCGAGCTGGCGATGTTAGTGCGGAACGCATTCGATCCGGAGATGTGAGCGAACCGCTCACAGAAGTTCTTCGCGAGGAGACCCGGCTTCCGTGAGCTTCACCTCAAGAGGAAAAAGACCTCGAGGGTGAAAAGTCTGCTGCTCGTACAAAGTCGGGTAGCCCAACTGGTTCAGAGGGGCGCGAACGTCTTTCGTAGAAGGCAAAAACGAATGGTGCAGACCATCGTCTCGGTGTTTCGGGTGATACGGTTGTTGCTAAACTGTTGCATTGGCAGTTTTCTCACTCCAAGGATTATCCTATTACGGAGGACCCGGACAGCGTCGCTCACTTGGTGAGGCACTTCAAGCCTGCTGGATGTCCATTTCTTTCGTTGAGAAATATGACGGAGTGCGAGGCTTATGTGAAGATGGCTGTCGCTCATGCTAAGGTCGTCTTTCTGATACTTGTAATTTTGAATCTTTAGCTTGTGCTGAATCGTTATGTTCCAGGCTATGGAGGCCAATAATGAGTTCGCGGCGACTTTGGAGAGGCGTCTGCAGGATATTCCGTGCTCCGACGAGCTTTATGAGATAAAGAAGGTCGTTCGGGAGCTCAAACTTGGTTTGAAGATGGCTCAGGAGCGAGAGAGAGCTAACGCTGCTCAGCTGGCCGCCGCTGAGAAGCTGGGGAATCAGGCTGCTTCGCTCGAGGCTCGTTTACGAGTCGTGAGTAACGAGAGGAAGTCGAGCCTCGAGCAAGTTTCTTTTTTGGAGGCGAAGGCCGAATCTTCCGCTAATAAGTTCTTTGACGACCTTCGTCCCGCAACTTACGATGCTAAAAAGGCTTTGGCAGATAGCTACTTGGACGTGCTGGTATCTTTGAAGGAGAAGTGGGAGAAGAAGAAAGCCACAACTGATTGCGAAGCTTGTCTTAGGGAGGTCATGGCGAACATAGATCTCTTGCAGGAGATCATGGACAATAAACTTTTGGCCTCGGATAAGTTGTTGTGTCTTCGAACGAAGGAGGTCGGGCTCGGGTACGAGCTCGATGTGATGGCGGTTTCAGATTTCTCCTTTGAGAAGCTTGATCTGCCTCAGATTACGGAGGACTGTGGGAACCGAAATTCGCACTGTCGATTTCCGTTTAAATAAGGAAACTAGGAAAACCCTAATTTCCCAGAGGTCCCGAATATCTGCTAATACCACACGCCAAGCAATCAGAACACGAAACGAGAACAGTAATAAAATAAGAAATCGAAAAAAGGAGAGCAAGATAGTTCTTATTCCGAATCTGCGTTTGAGTGTTTACAACAAGGAAAGTGCCTGGACTACGAGAGCTGTCGGCGAGATTCCTAGTTCTAAACCCCTAAGACGGCAAAAACCTAATTGAGTCGTAGCTCGAATAACAGAAACGGAAAATTGCCTAAAATCGCTCTAAGTGCTAAGTTTGCTGTGAAAAGTCTTTTCTCCATGCCTCTCGCCTAGGATTCCTTATATACTAGCTCCAAGGTCGGTTTACGCTTTTCCCCTTCTGTCCTTAAGCCGCCATAGCATAAAAATGGAGATATTCCATTTTTTCCGATC